>NC_138747.1:8377999-8679972 GCF_965113295.1 Leuciscus leuciscus | reverse complement strand
TGGGTAACGCAGCCTTGGGGTAGAGACTCCAGAGGGAGAAGGGAAGTCAAGCTACCTTTGCCGTGAAGTTAGCCAGATAAGGCGCCTCATTTTTCTCTGTGATTTATGTCTGTTTTTGTTTCCTGGGAATGGGATGATGAATTTGTTTTCCAGTGTTTTTAATGTTCGAGAGAGAGAGAGAGAGAGAGGAGAGAGAGAGAGAGAGAGAGAGAGAGAGAGAGAGAGAGAGAGAGAGAGAGAGAGAGAGAGAGAGAGAGAGAGAGAGAGAGAGAGAGAGAGAGAGAGAGAGAGAGAGAGAGAGAGAGAGAGAGAGAGAGAGAGAGAGAGAGAGAGAGAGAGAGAGAGAGAGAGAGAGAGAGAGACTGCCCACTCCTCTTATGTCGCTTATGGCTCAAACAAGTGGGTGATCGTACATGCGTTACTCTAGCGACGCTGCTTTTCAGTGTGACTGACCTGTATTCCCTTTGCAAGCACACATTACTCTAAAACTCGTTAATATTTATCACTGGCTAACTTCTGATTTTTGTTCGCTTAGCACTGTTATATTTCTGCAAAGTCTTTGGTCAGGTATTCTGCTTATTGCCATGCTCTTGAAGGTCAGTTTGAATGCATTAACCTTGCTATGGGCTTGCATCAGATATTTTTAAAGAAATGACTTGCATGACAGTCATTCGCCTCTGTAAGGAGTAGATGGGGAGTTTCTCATTCACTATTTAGCCGTAAAACAGAAAGGGATGAGGAGGGATAAAGGGAGATAAGAAAATAGAGATATAAGAGAGAGAATGTGTTTGAAGAGACTGGTTGTTCAGAGTGTGGGAGGATGCTAATGAAAGTGAAGGGTTGCTTCCGGGGGTCAAACAGAACGAGCTCTCACATTGTCACATCAATCACATTTTTTTTTCTCTCTTCCCTTTTCTATGTTTTAGCAAATGTAAAGATTTCCACCAGTCCTCTGCGCTTGCTCACCCTCAGGAGGCCGACTGCTTTCGGTTCATTGATCCTGCCTGTTTTTATTAATAAAAATATTACATGAACAATAAGGCTGGGGTTTTCAAACTTTAAGATTCCAAGGACCCTCAAATTTTATCCTCTACCTAAATTCCATGGCAGCTTACATTTTCATGTGTAAAAACTGTGCTAAAAATTCATTTATAATGTGTATGAAAATTTAACTATTTTTCTTTCTCCCATAGCATCCACTTGTAGTCACTTGTTCCCAGTTAGAAAACTGCACTTAAATTCTGTCTGTAAAATTCTGTCAAAATAAATCTTTAACCAAACAGTTGACTTCCATAGTCATTTTTTTTCCTACTATGGAAGTCAATGGGGTCCATCAACTGTCTGGTTACCGGCATTCTTCAAAATATCTTCCTTTGTGTTCAGCTTTGAAACAACTTGAGATTGAATAAATGACAGAAATTTCATTTGTGAACTATTTCTTCAAGTATAATATTGTCATAGGAACTGTGTTGAGATTGGAGTTTAAATGTGTTTATTTCAAAAGTCTGGTGGGGTTTATATCTCATTTAAAGCACATAATGTGAAAGTTTCTGTCCATTTGGCCTCATCTTTAAATGGTTAAGGACCTAACCTCCTTTTATAGCTAATTGAAACTTTTGATAATAACCCACAAAGTGCATAGGGAAGGTGAAGGACAGAAGTTTGAAGACGGATGAGAGAAAAGGGGAGCTAAAGAAGAGCAAACCATCTCATGCTTATTTTCGACACGTTTTTCCCGGAACGAATGTGCCACTTTATGTGATTATGAGCAGTGGGACACTGCTCTCAATGCAGCCTCTCTTGATTGGAGCCTCCTGTGGCGGTAAAGTGTTCTGCCTTTTGTTTAAGACTGCCGTTCTGCCGGCACTTGTGGGATTGATTAATATTGTTATTCAGACACAAGCGTCCATCTCCAGATGTTCTGCTTTTGTAATCGAACGTTCCTTCGAAGGAGGGGGCAGGAAAGAGGGAGAACGTAGGAGAAAAAGAAAAAGCAAGCTGCTGTTTGATGTCAGGCTTACTGATACAAAAAGGCCTGGTAATGATTGCTTTCACTCGGGCTGATCATACCAGCTGCATCCCTTACTTCTGAGAAGAGAGAGGGAAAGAAATGAAAATGATTCTGTCGTCAGATGGCCAGACTTGGATGCTCATTTCATACAAGGAATTTTCAAAGAGATTTTGCTTCTGATAACTTCACATGCAGTACTGAAAAAACACAGTAAAAGTACCAAAATTCCAAAAAATTTAGTCTGAGTAGAGTAAAAAGTACTTGTCCACAAAACTACTTGAGTAAGAGTAAAAAAAGTAGCTTATTTAAAAGTACTTATGGGTAGTGAGTACTGAGCTGTGGATTCTACCCCTTATAATAAACACTGTACACTACAATTAATAAATTAAAAGAACATTGTACATACTGTAATTTCACATTATCTTTTGTTCTTTGTCGGAAAGATTGAAGAATATATATCATCCATCTTTTTAAAATGCATCAAAACAGTACACTCATCGCCATTTAAATCATATATAAAAAAAAAAATATATAAAAAAATGCATTTAAAATTAGGCGTAAGGCCACTGAGCCTGAGCATGCTATTCTTGCACAGAAAATATCAATGTTCATAATTGTGCAATGAATTAAAAAAACCTTTAGAAACTCATACGATAGTTCAGCGTCACACACCATGAGATGGGTTATTTAAAAAATACCCAATTTCTCTCCAAAACGGTACCAGTTTTTGTGTTTTGATAAAGAAATCAGAATCACTAATATTATCAGTTTACTTCACCTAATGCACTGAAAAAGGCTAAGATAGTGAGCTAACACTAATTACACTGTAATTCCATGCCATTAAATGTTACAATTTAAACGTAAATGCACATTGTTCTAGAAGGGTGGCATCATCCCTTAGATTTTACACAGCTATATTTACTCACATTGTAATGCTGATTATATAATTTGTAAGGAAAATTGTGCATTAAAAAGGGAAGTTATATCTGGGAAACTTTTACAAAAGACACACACACACACACACACACACACACACACTAGAGCCCGGCCGATATATCGGCGGGCCGATATTATCGGCCGATATTAGGCATTGGTATCGGCATTTATAATGGCCGATAAATGAATATTTAAAAAGTTTCCACTGTCACTTCTGGGGCTGGATCGGGGCTTACTCTGGGCCAACGGCCAGGATTTCTGGCCCGTCGAATACCTTGGGCGAAGCGGGCCAGCTCAGGCTAGAGAAGTGGTTACGAACAGAGGCGGAGTTCACCTGAGTCGGGAGACGGCAGCACTGGATGATTCTGTCAGCATTAAAGACTTTTAAAAAAGGCTAATTTAACTCGCGTTCATGTTTGAATGCCTTCTGTTTGTGATGCAAAAGACTATGTGCGCTAACCATTACCATAGTAAACATAGTAAATGCTTGAAGATACGCATAGTAAAAAAACAGTGAATGCTTGAAGAAATCCGACCTATCATAAAGGCTATCACAGTCATGTTTTTATTTTATCTGTCAGTAGCCGACGTCTCGTCTCTTTATACCGGACTATCATAAAATAAAGCAACTTTTTTTTCGGGTGCTTCCTCTGTTTCTCTGACTGAAAATATCTGCATGGGAGTCGAGAGAGTGCTAAGTTAAAGCTCCTCAGGTCGTATTTTGGTGGCATATATTTGTAGAAATTATCATTCTTTCTAAATGTGATGTAAATATGTCCTGTAACTACCAGATAAACAGAAACAGACGCGACTGAAGAAGTAAGTGTGTCCTCTTTCTTTTGTGAAATAGACCTAACGTTAACAGTAATTTATTTCTGAGTGACTAATGTGCAATTTTGACATAAATTAATTAATTATGATCAATGTATCACTTTTTATTGTAAACCTGTGGTAAAACATCGATGCTTGGGTTTTAAATATTCAAGTAAACAACAAAAATGCCAGCAAACGGCCGCTTTTATCATGTTTGTTTTCAACGCTGTTTCCAGTGATTTCTGAGTAGTTTTCTGATAAAACTTCCATTTGTTGGTGAAATGATGGGTTAGTGTGACGTTGTTCCAGAGAGGCGTGTTACGGGCGTGTTTTAGTGAAGCGCTGTGGAGCTTCTGGCCCGACAGTGGAAACGCAGGCCCGGTGCTATTAGCCCGGCACGGCCCGTTTAAAGCCCTGGCTCGCACTGGCCCGACAGTGGAAACGCGGCTAATGAGCTTGGAAATCACAACGAACTTATTCTGCCTAAATAAAGTAATGATTACTGTATTTATAACTAGCATATCTGTAGTTCCAGTCCCTGCATTGTAAAATGTAAGTTAGGCACGCGAGGAGTGAACATTTAGACATAGAGAAAAAGTATCAAACATAGCCTGTGCATAAAAGTTAGCTTTTCTTTTACACGTGTGTGAAATCCAAGTGTGCGTTGCTGACTTCGTTTAGCCGCAGCATTAACGAGTCACATAATGTATTTAGTGCATCACTAAGTAGTAGATTTTAGAAGGCAGGCAGCAAATAATGATTGAAAATGGTTTGTTGTAGCTTGATGGAATAGATGGATAGAATTAAAAGAGTGCAGGTAAAGGGATAAGCAAGTTGACATTGTTATTATAAGGTAGCTTATAACATTGACATTTGGCAGACGCTTTTATCAAAAGCGACTTACACTGCATTTCAAGGTACACACACACACACAAGGAGTGACCTTTGTCTTGTTTAATAATAATACAAATGATGATGATAATAATAATATCATCATCATTGATTTTTTACAATTATTACTGTCAATATTAATAATAATAGTTGATTTTTTTTTTTTGTTCAAAGGACTTTAAGTTTCATATCTTAAGTTTGTATTTTTAATATACATTATATTTATCAAAACTTTAATATTTTCTGTTCTGTTGTGACAATAAAACAAACAAGTTTATTTTTAAACTGCATTATCATATTATTTTAGTAAGGCTGAGGACTCTACATTATGAAATTGTGAAATAACTACAAATAACATATGTTAGGGAAATCTGTTCATGTTTTGTTACGCGTTTCTGGATTTAAAAAAAAAATATATATATCGGAATATCGGATTTTTAAATCACCAAATATTTGTATCGGTATCGGCCTTAAAAATCCTATATCGGTACACACACACACACACACACACACACACACACACACACACACACACACACACACAAATGTTTTTGCGCAAGTGCACTTGCCAAATGAAGACGGATTGTATGAAATGGATCAATAATAATAATTTAAAAAATAAACTTTGTTTATTAACGAGCTGTAGTCATGCACTGACAGAAATCCAGTTTGTTAACGCCATGGTTCATAAGGTGCACTGCATACTGAATCTTGCTGCATGATGAGCGTGACACGCGGCAGTGCACAGATCGCGACGCACCTCTCTCTATGATGTGATTGTGAAGTAAATGGGAGCGGGAATTCACCGCATTGTGAACTCGGCAATTGAGGGAGTTAACACTGTACGCAATACCCCCAACCTCACACCAAATGTCAGGCCCTGTAGATAGGCTAGCCTATATAAATATCATAGTAAGCAGAAATGTACCTTAGCATATTATAGAGGAAGACGCTGATATAGCGATTGAATTGATGCTTGAAGAATGCACTTCCACAGTAGCCACGAGTAGGCCAGCGGTTAAAGTTTTCTATGCATAATTTGATTTGATGACAGTCACAAGACCGATTACTCGATCCAATCACGTTGATGGATAAAAATAAAAATGTAAAACGAGCATGTAATGAGTAACGACCACAAACGGAAGGAAAATAGCAGAGTAAAAGTACCGAAACATCACTTAAAATGTAACGTGTAACACTTAATTACAGTAAAGTGAGTATTTGTAATTTGTTACTTCACACTCCTGTTCACCTGGTAGTAGATAACAGTTGTTTGGGAGAAAGTGGTTTGCTTGATTTGCCGTCTGTGAGAATGTGAGATTTTGACGCTTCTGACCCCTTTGCTTTTCGGCCCGCCTCATTCTCGAACACGCTGACCTCTCTCCGCTGCATCATGTTGACAGGAACTGGCACCCTTTTGGTTTGAAGGGAGTCACCCTTGGTTTTTCAGCTGCTTTGATCCGACTGATTATTCTTGTCTTCTGCTCCGGGTTTCACCTGCTGATGATGGAAGTATATGGTTTCTTATGTGTAAGTTATGAGTTTCAATGAAGCCCTTATCACGACCCTAGGTCTGGCCTGCTCGGTATCATCCACTGCCTGCTTCCTGTAAGCAAGAGTATAAATTTAACTCTCTCACGTTGCAACCTTGTTCTTAACCTGTCAACATCTGGCAACTCTCCTCCTCTAGCACTTGTCACGTGTCACTTGCTGACATTTATGTCAGAATGTACGGTGTTACTGAATAACAGGGGGGGGGGTGATAAATCTATACTTTTAATGTCAGCCTGGGGCATTTAAATTGCTGCTTTGGTTTTGAAGAGAAGATTAATTGATTGCGTGGTAGCCTAATTGGTTGTCATTTTTTTTCTTTACTTTGTTGTTTTACTGTATGATTCCTTGGTGCGTATAAGAGACTTCTTTAAAAAAAGAAGAAAAAAAAAATTAATGAAGCAAAACTTTTGAACAGTACTTACCTTGCTTCAACGTCTAAAATGTTGTCTATTTACTACTATTTATATCAGCAGCATGGTTTGAGACACAAATTAAACTAAAATAAATAAGCATTAACAAACAAAACAAAAACAAAACTGAAATATCAGTAGTATAAAATGATGAATTATTAAATTGAAAGTGCAGAGTAAAAGTGTCTCTCTCTCCTCTTTCACTCTCATTGGCTATCTTACTCCTTTTGTTGATCCTGTTTGCATTCCATTACACTTCACTATTTCTTCATTCCTGAGAAACTACTTGATTATGCCATTTTGCCAGAAATTTGCTCCGGTTGACAATCCCCCCCATCCTGATTTTTCAATTACTGACACTTTCCTAATCTTATTCCATCCATAAAAAAAGAAAATAAATAACCCTACAAATGAGATGAATTCAGCATGAGGGCGACACAGCGTCTAAATGCACGTTTCTCGGAAACCGACATTGTCTTTAATTTACCGCTCATTTGAGTGTTGAGACACGTCCGTGCCTCTTTATTCGGCTAAACTAACAGTTCATTTCATCCATAATAACCAGCATCATTGTCGTCATTTTGATTTAGACGAGCTGGAATCCCATCAGCAAATGAATTTTGTTGATGGACTACTACACTCCCCTTCTCTGTTTTCTCCGCTCCAGTCCGATTTGACAAATTCAATTCAGGGTGAGCCCCCCTTTTGCTTCACCTTGAAAATTCACACAGGCATACATGCTAGGATTTGATTAGTGGATGCTTGGAGGCATGCGGCTTGTTGATTAGAATTGGACGAGGACTGCATTTTGATGTGAACAGACATTACACTGACTCTTGCTTTCGCTCTCTCGCCACATAAACACTCGCTCTTCCTCTGTATTGCCCTCGTATCTTCTCTGCGAACATGCTTTGATTCTCTGCTTGACTCTACTTTCTTGCCGACTTTCACTGTACTCTGTCGTTCCCTCATCAGCTCCATCCTTCTTTCTCCTCTTCATCTCCTTCTCTCATTATCATTTGTTTCCTTCCCCTCTCCTCCCAGTGGGAAGCCTCCTTTCTTGGCCATTGGCAGGTTCTCTAATCAATATGATCAGGGGAAAAGCTGGCGAATGAAAGAAACCGATGGCTTTTTTGTATTCAGCTACATATTACTCTGCTCTCTGCTGATTATTTTGTTACTATGGTACATTTACCTCTGTGGTGAGATGTGATTAACCAGATCTTAGGGGGCCTGAGCCCTCAACTCCCATCGCAATCAGCCACAGTACCTAAAAGACTGGCCAAGATTTCATCTTCCTTTCACACCTCTCAACGACTACAAGTTAAATATGTTCAGAGAGCCTTATTCTGTCTACGCACACCCAAGAGACCCCATGTACTGGAAATCATTACAATCCCTTTGGAGTGGCTGAAGCAAGGGTAAGTTACTGAACAAAAAGAGAGAAAGGACGGCGTGGGGGAGTGTAAAAAGAAAGAGAAGTATGTAGATCCATATTTACGACATGGTGGCTTGTATAGGGTCCCTTCATCATAGCTTCTCAGGTCCCTGGGTTCCAGCTATAGTACGACAGCATCCTTCCATGTTGGAGAAGCCATAGTTTTGATCCTCTTACAGTTTATTTACGTATAGGGAAGAACTTGAATGGGTTAACCCTCTGAGGTCTGAGCTGTTTTCTGGGCCTGGAGGTGTTCTGACATGCTCTGACATTTGTGTTTTTTTCTGTTACTAGTGACATTTTCATGGCTAAAGTCTAATTACACTGTATTCAGCACAAACTCTGCTACAATAATATATCAGCAGCATGTATGTAAAAGTTTGTAGTTTTGAGATAATGACATTTATGCGTGGTTTGTGAAAATACAAAAAAAATTGTCACTGAAATAAGGCCATGAAACCCATACTGATTATTTCTTCACAAGACTTTTGAAAATTGTATGACGTAGCCTAGAATATTTGCTCCAAAACTATGTGAAAATCACCCTGACTGCTCATTCAGATAAGACAATATATTGATTTAAAATTTCTAAGACGTGTTTTGTGTGACAAAGCCATATTCGAAGAGGCGTGATCATCTCATGAATATGTAAGCTTTTAACACCTGAGAAAGACAAAGACACTCCCCTAACTGCCCTATTAGGAGCTATCAGGCCCTGTCATTCAGAGCAACCTTGCACAAAGAATGAGGAGATTTAAAAAAGAATAGCTTTTAGATTGTTTGGATTTATTTACAACACAACATAATCCAAAAATACACAACAAATGACAAAAGAGCACATTGAAAACAATGATCCAAAGACAGAGACCTTTGTGCCATTCCTAAAAACATTGTACATACCATTTCCAAGGTGTTTGATTTTCATTTTACCATGTTCATGTACAGAGACTCATGTGAATGTTGAAGTCAGCAGGACTCAGTTGCATCTGGTCCCTGAAAGAAAAGAAAAAAGTGAACATACTGGTATCAAGAGAAACTAGGCCTGCACGATTTTGGGAATACATTTTAGATTTTTCTGGTTAAAATTGCTTTTTAAAATTCACAGAATACACACACACACACAAATGTTTCCAACAATATATAATATAAAGAACACCATATTTGTTGTGCCTTGTAGGCATAAGCTATGTGCAGTACTGCATAAAATAATTTTATTTTACAAAGCAGCCTATAAATCTTCCAAAAGATTTCAGTAACAATGCTAGAGAAAAATATATTGATTATCTTATGTTACTTCAAATGTTTCCATTCGTTATGATGATATGAAATGAGATAATAGTAAAAACATAAAGCCTAATGTTTGGTGCATTTTTCCTTTCAAACGCAATCGCGCTCCAAAATATGATACATTCAAACCCACAGCGCGCTCCAAAATATGATACATTCAAACGCCATCGCGCTCCAAAATATTAAACATTATGGTTATACATATCTATGCTTGAGCAGATATCCACAAACAGTATTTAACAGTAAACACGGGTCTAAATAGTATAATATTCACCATATATCTAGCAACAGTTCAACTGCAATGTGAAGTTTATGCAACAATACCATAAACTAATTAAGAATTTCTTACCTTACATCTTTCTTGTCTTCAAATCGCGTTCTTCTTCTGATGTAAATCCAATGTAAGCTCACAGCGCGTCTTCCAAACTTGACGAAAAGCAGACACTTGTGAAGTTTTTTGGTGTTTTGTGTTTGAGGTAACGAGGGCGTTCGCGTTCCATGTGGAGATTTGCATGTGAATCTCTTTTGCGCGAGTGGGCGTGGCCGAATTAAAAGTAATTAGCAAGCGTTTGAGATACTGGACATCCTGTTGGTTTTATACAAATTACTTAAACAGAGAATATTTGTTTTCAGTTTGAATCCGATCATTTAAAAGTACACACTTAAATGTGTATAAAGGTATATGGCTCATAAATGTGTGAGAAGTATTCGCTGAGTTTTGTTTCAGTTTATAGACGTGCTCAAGAAAAAAAAGTTCACCGCGACGGAGAGGCAGAACGCACACCCTGTTTATTTTCTTTATTTTACAAAAGCACAATGTTTTGATTTGATTGTAAGTGGACACATACAAAAGTAGAAATATCACAGATTCTTTTTTTATATTTCTTTTTTCTGTATAACCATAAATGACGGAGTAATTTAAGTTTATTGTACTACAATGTGAAGAAAATCCAGCAAAACGCGGGGGCGCGTTTTCCGACCTCAGAGGGTTAAATGGTGACATGTATTCATAAGTGTTGTCAAAAATATTGATATTTTGATATGTATCGATACTGAAATATCTGAAACGATTCTAATACTCCTTTCTGCAGTATCGATACACTAATACCAGCTGCGCTTTTTTGCTCTCCTCTCCGACAGAGAGTTGACATGCACCCACCTCCTCTTATTCAGTCGTCTCATTCACTCCGGTTAAATAATGTTGGTGTGACCGGGTCTGAATTTCGGTGCGGGATTGCACATAATACTAAAATTTCCACAGAAGCTTGCACACATAATAAAGCCGCCTCTTACATACAAGTACCAAAATGAGTTCTCTTTTGCGGCTTATTCATGGTCAAATACACACTAAAATCTTGGTGAGCACAGTCGTAAACGGTTCAGGAAGAATGTGTAACAGTATTTTGTATCCGTGGGTGCGTCAGGTCTTAGTAATAAGCAGCCTAATAAACGTGACAAAAAACAAGATAATAAGAAAATCACTTGGTGCTTTTGACTGATTAACTTAATCTCTAAATTGTTCAATGAAGAGTGAACATTATCCAATGTTATTTTAAATTTGATTACTTTGTTTCTTTATTCAGGTTCTTTCCTGAATAGTACTGTTGTAATGTTAGTAATTTGTTTATTCGTTCTTTTTTTAAAACAAAATTTTTTAAATAAAACATCTTTTTTAAATTCAATTTACCATTTGAAATTAAGCTATTGCAACAAAATTACCCCATTGTAAAAACAAATACAGTACATCGAGTTATGAAATTTGTGAGATTGGTAATGTAATTGATCAACGTTTATATATGAAAAAAGCTTAATCATATTTAAGTGATCTCTTCATAAGCGTAATGACGCACAATGGCTGATCTTGCGCTCTTAGAAGATGTGGCAAATGGAAGGATTCGGAGTGAACGCATCTTCAGACAGCAAGATGACTTGTGCTGCCACACTGTGCCCTCCAAACAACATTTTACTCCTCTTTTCCACCTCGCCAACGATAATTTCTACTTCACATTGAGTGAAGTTACGTTTCTTGGTTTTCCTCTCTGTGTTTGCCATGATTTCACAATCGATGAATATTAACTTGTGGGCGTTTCACGGACTATTTATGGGCAACTATGGCCGCAAAAGCTGCACTACATTTAGAATTGATTGTGATTTATTAAGGGAAAACTGCGTAGGATGTGCGTGCGCACGGTTTTATAAATCCGAATATTTTTGTGCGTACGCACGTCCTATGTTTCATCCGTACGCCACTTCTGACGCAAATCCTACGCAAAGTTTTATAAATGAGGCCCTTGAACCCTATAGAAAAGGAGTGGGCTGAACTGAAGAGAAGAAGTGCCAACATGGATCTGGGAATCTGAAGGATCTGGAGAGATTCTGTATGGAGGAATGTTCTCCAAACACATCAGGCATTATAGGAGACTACTCTGAGCTGTTATCTTGCAAAACGTAGGTTGCAAAAAGTATTTAATAAAAGGGGGCAAATAATTGATCCCAATGTGTTTTGGAGAAACATTTATTTCATAATGCGATTTTTCCCTCCACTTTCAATTCTTTTACTTCAATAAAAGGTTTGATTTTTGCATTTTTTTAAAATAAAATATCAAAAGGATAAACAATGCAGACTTATTTTTTACAGCCATCTTTGATCATATTTACCAAGGGGGCAAATAATTCTGACCAGCACTGTACATACATATACACATACATAAATGCATATATAGTCAAACCAAAAATTATTCAGACACCAGATTTAATTTTTTATATTTTTTTACTAGTGGGTGCAGGGCACTATAGTTCATTTATGTAAGTGAGGATAGCAAAATAAAGTAAACTGTAACATATTATACCCAACAATTCTACATACAGTGGACTACCAGTAAAATGTATAAAAATTTGGGACCAAAAATTATTCAGGTACTTTGACCTGACCATGTTTAGTTTAAGTGTTTTTTCCTTTAATTACTAGTGACCTTTTTACACTACAGAAAAAAATTAACATTGCTTGGTAATTGGTTGATCTAAATTGGTATTATCTAATTGTGTACTTACATTTAACACCTGACAACTATTAAACCTAATTCATTTGTTAGACAGTCTAACAGAAGGATGACCAAAACACACACACACACACACACACACACACACACACACACACACACACACACACACACACACACACACACACACACACACACACACACACACACACACACACACACACACGTATATGTATGTATATATGCATGTGTGTGTGTGTATATATTATATATATATAATATTTTCACTCTAAAATAAAAACTAAAATGCAGAAAATAAATAGTCCCACAGCTGCAATTTGTTGTTACAACCATTTGTGTCCACCTGTAAATTGCAGTATGGTTGCGAAATATTTTACCTTTTGACTTTTGCTATTTCGTGATAAACTGTCACGAGGACTCATTTTGGTGAAAACCTTCTGTCTGTGAAACTGTGGTGATATCAATCCTGCAACAGCTCAGCTAGGAGAGCACTTCCTCTCAATCTCATCGGACTGTCTCTGTATTGCTTTCCATTTTACTTTACACAGCATTATCTTTCTCCCTCCTCTGTTCTCTTTTCCTCAGTCCACCTTAGTTTCTAGTTTCCGGGTTGTGGTCAATTTCGGCTGTAATTTAGCCTTGGAAGCACACCCACTCCTCTTGACACTGGCTTTCTGAAAATTGGCTATTGATGCTCACCGCTCTTCTACACTTACACTGAGGCAATTTCACACAGTTCTGTGAGACCGCACTCAACCCAGCCCACTATGACTGACATGATCAACAGCTCATAATATGGCAGATGAGCTTTTCTCTTGTTTTTACCTGACTGATTTTAGTGGGCTTAACCGCCAATTTATCAGTGATTCTCTTTGGCTACTATGGACTTAAGTACACAATGAATCGCAACTTGAAAATTGCATGAAATTGCAGTGTAAGTTTGTTTTTTTAGGTGTTTGCAGGAAAGAATGAGGCTTGAACAATGAAGTTTACCTGCATCTTAAGGATCTTGAACAAATTGATGGATAAATGCTTGCATGCATGCAAATTATTGCCTGGATTATTGAGTGGGAGTTTACTTTGAAATAAAAAATTTTAAATGTTAATTTGAGTTTGTGTTTAATCTTTTTAGACAAAATAGGATTATTATATATATTTTTTAAATATCTTAATTTTAATATCAGCCATTTATTATTGGCCATAACATGAAAATAATTATTGGTATCTGATAGAATTTAGAATTGTTACTGTAAAAGATGTATCAGGCTTGACCCAGGTTTTTCACCTATACTTATAGTTTTGAGGTCATACAATACATTATGAAATTAATAGAATAATAGTATATTAATTATATAATATACAAAATATTTTATTTGAATCTCTGCTTTGTTGGACCATGTTATTACTTTTACATCCAAATAAAAGCTTATGTTTTCGGAAACATCTGTTATAGACTGCAGTATGAACTCTGTGACCTGCTTGCTACACACAATGGGTTAATCGGTTTGTTTATGCTTATTGAATTCCCTCATTATTAATCAATGCCCCACTCGACATGCTTCCCCTTTCGTTATTGGAGAGTTAAATTTCCGCCGTGGCAATTCCCACAGACAATAGAGGCCAAATCAATGGAGATGTAGAGCGCAAGATTGTGTCTGAATGGAATTAAAATAAACATCTTTGCTCTATTAGCAATGCCTTTCACTTTTAGCTCCAGGGGGAGAGCTTAATTTGTTGAAGAATCTAGTGTGGGAATATAGTAACGTTAAATAGGCTCTGACAAACTCCACTCTGATAAAGCTTGTTGACACTTATGTTTCAGTCCTGGTATTTAATACATTCTGGTTTATTTAGTTAATATAATTTACATACTTCAGTTCTTCTTAGACCTTTACCTTGACTGTTCCCAGCTGGTGGAATGACCTGCCTAACTCAACCCGAGAATCTTTCGAATCTCTTTCATCAACACTTCACCCTTTAATACTAACACTTACTATTCTATATATCTATAAAAAAAATAAAAATAAAAACCTTGCTACGTCACGTACTGTGCTAGACTTACTGGGACTAGTCATACTTGCATATTGTTGCCCTATTTTTTGTCTTGATTGCTTCTATTGCTCTCCTCATTTGTAAGTCGCTTTGGATAAAAGCGTCTGCTAAATGATTAAATGCAAATGTACCCTAACATGTTTTCTCCCCCTTCCAGCTGGGTGCAGAGTTTTGGCCATGAGGGTCTGGGCCTCCTGTTGGAAACGCTGGAGAAGCTCCTCCTCAAAAAACAGTAAAACAAATTCCATTATATTTCTTAGGCAAAAGCTTCCTACTAGGTTTTAAGTGTACTTTACCCTCAGCATGAGCCCTGAGCTCTGTACAGTTTAACTAAACTCTGATTCTGTTTTTGTCTTCTGGAAACCCACTGAGCTCCTCCCTCTTTCACTTACACTCTTTCTTTCTTTCGTGTTTTTTTTATTCCAGCCAAGAAAAGGTGGATAAGAAGAGTCAACACAAAGTCATTCAGTGCCTGAAGGCCTTTATGAACAACAAGGTAATAACGTCACTGAGCTGCGGGGTCACTTTATAACTACCTTCCACTTGAGATAACTCTCATGTCATATTGGACAGTTATCAGTTTTCAAAGACCACACACAACCTGCAGCTAAATATGGTTTTGACTCTTCTTCTCAATGCGAGTTCCACAGTCTTCGCTCCCATTGTTGGTTGTTAAAATGTTAAGCTGTAAAAATGGTTTTTGCTTGCACATTTTCAGCTACCCCACATCAAAAATGTCACTAATGATATAGAATATGTGGAATGAAGATTTTATTTTTTTTAGCATATTTATCTGCTGTGGATGTATTTCATGAGTTTCAGATGTACTTTTTTGAAGTAGAAATCTCATTATTACCCTAAAGCACCAGCTTCAAACAAGACTAATTCCAACCACTGTTGTGGGTCAGCCGACCCCTTCATCAACTGGCGCGTTACGTGTCCGCTAACTCACTATGCATCCGCTTCTCCCCGTTGGACACACTTACCTGCGTCAGCTTTCAAATGGTCATGAGCGATAAGAGCAGAGCTTCAGATGAAGGGGGCTGCAGACAGCCACCACTCTGAACTCGGGAGGGGGGTTACTCCGCACGGCCGAGGTGGAGAGGTCTGAGGGGGCTTTTGATGATTTGCACACTCCTGTTAGAGAGAGGCGTTAGAAGTGGATCTCCAGTGGTGTCTCTGATGTTGTTGAGATAGCCCGGGGTCTGAAGAGTTACCCACGCCTTGTGCACACATACATACTTACAGATAGAGATCTGTAGTGTTTTGATCCATGTTCATTCACTGGGTATGTGGCAGATGTTAGACAGACATGTTGTCTGGTGTCAACATATCCCATGGTGTTTGAGTGAAGTTGAACTGATCTTATCTGAAAACCTGTTAGCAGTCATCTATCAGCCTCGCTAACAGGTCTGACTGTTTTGTTATGATGGCGTTCGTCAATGGTATTTTCTTAAAGTAAGCATTGCTTTTACAGTGCATCAATATTAGAAATGTAAACATTTTATTATTACATGTGAAATATTAATTTTTTATTCATCTGTATCAGTCAATATTAGATATTTATGCATCCTAATTTTCACTCTTTTATGTTTAATTCGATTTAAAAAAAATCGTTTTATTTAGACAACAAAGCATAGAATAGCTGTTGGCGATATGACCAAAATCTTATATCACGAAATGAGTAAGCAATATAAGCACTACAGTGTGCATAAAACCATATTTAAGATTAGATTAGAATCTGTTCATTAAAAGCTTTATTGGGCATACATGGCAGTGATAGTAATACTAAGCACTAAAAATGTTGTTGTCATTTAATTGTTGAAATCTGGAACCATAGAAAGAATACATTTATTTATTAAAATCTTTATATTTTGTTTACCTCCTTTCATTAAAAAGCGTTATATCATTATTAGGCATTAGGCTGTCATAAATCATTACAATTCAAGTCTTACAATCACAATTCTAATTCATTTGTTGAAACCTGGAAGCCATAGATCACATCATTTATTTTGTATAAAACAACAATATAATACAATATTTATAATTAAATTATTCATTTTACCTTTATTATTAAAATGCATTATATCAGCATCGCATGGCAGTCATAGTCATTCACTTATTAAAATCTGACAGTAAAGAAAGAAACGATATTGATATTTTCTTTAGACAACATACAATATCACTCAATATTACACAACGCCTCTTATTAAATACTACTACACATTTGTTGGTGGTAATGCTGTAAATGAGTCCTACCTGTCGCGACATTCCCTACTCCGCCTTCTCTTAAAAACTAATTAGGGCTGGGATAAACGATTATTTTTTAAATGATTCATCTAGCGATTATTTTTTCGATGCATCGATTAATCTAACGATTCATTTTTCCAGTCCGATTCTATTTTGATTATCGATTTATCTTTCCATTAATTGACTAATAGCAATTTATACATGTTGATTTACATATCTGAATGGAAAAAAAACATGAATTTCTTAACATTGCAATATATGTTTATTGCTCTTAAAATAATAAAATAAAAGACTAAACAGGTGCAAAGTAATGCATTCTTGGTCAGAGGTAGCATTCAATAAAACCTTGAAGCCTTGAAAACACAAAGGCCTAGGTTACTGAAAAAAGTGCATCTTGTAATTCTTCTTTCAGATGAAAATAACAACAACTTGAAAAGGTCACCCAAAATACTTGTTTAGAGCAATTGAAAGAATACAGTAACCACTGTAAACTTGAGGGCTTTAAGCTAATACAGAGTGCTTTTCCAACTAAAAATAAATAAAAATGAACAGCAACAGTGGGAGCCAGCAGCCTGTCATGGCGTCCTTCCTGAACCAACAGAATTGAACATTTATGTTAAACACATTTATGTCCTAGCTTACTGAAAAAAGTGCATCTTTTAATTCTTCATTCACATAAAAATAACAACAACGTATAGTAATACACTCTACCACTCACATTTTTCTTAAAAAAAATACTAATTTAGTTAACTAAAATTGAATACATGGAACATTATTGTAAAGTGTTACCGATTCAGACGTCTCGTGAGTTCAGTTGTTTTAACCATTCATTAAAGTGAATCGGCTCAAATGAGTCATTAGTTCGCGAATCGGACGTGTCATCTCATCATTAGTGGACGTGTAGCCTACGGCAAGCGTTGTGTGATTATCCCGGCAGTTTATTTTTTAGCACAATTCACACTCAACGGTAATTCAGGAGAAAAAAATCTCAGAATGCTCCACGTGAAACTTTGGTCTTCCGCCCTTTTTCTATCGTGTCAAATGATTTTGATTAATATGCACGAGGGAAGAGAGCAAGACAGCGCTCGTGTTGTTTGAAGACGGCGAGTGCGCACGCGCGGCCGGGGCTCTCTCTCGTACTGTATATGCGCCCTGTCAAGCACAGTCAGTCATTCTATTCTACATCACTCACCGATCAAATAAGGCTTTGGCAGCCACCCAAAAAAAATTAAATGCAGGAAAACCCCTGGATTGGTTATAGAACGTTGGACAGAATTATGGTCCGTCCATCGCGTATCAGCGCACATAAGGTACACACTGTGAAGTAATTTGCAAAGTTTTTTTTAGAGAAATGAAAACAGGTCGCACCACAACCATTATGCACTCGCACAAATGCTCCCAAATATATTTTTAGGTCACACAGATTAAATTTCAAGAGCATATGCGACCAAAATGGTCGTAATTTCGAGCCTTGCAAGAAGTACTCTCAGTCAGGAACAGGTGCGTGCCTTCTGAAAGTCTGAGCCATTCGTGTTGCTACTACTCTCCGGCGCCGCCATCTTTGTTTTGGGTCTGACGAATCGACGCGCATATTTTGCGTCGACGTCATCGATGACATCGACGCGTTGTCCCAGCCCTAAAACTAATGCTGTAAATGAGTCCTACCTGTCGCCACACTCCCTACTCCGCCTTCTCTTAAAAACTAATGCTGTAAATGAGTCCTACCTGTCGCCACACTCCCTACTCCGCCTTCTCTTAAAAACTAATGTTTTTATCAAGGTAAAATCGACATATATTTCCCAACGAAAGTATTGTTTTGTGTAAAACATGTTGAAGATTAGCGAACAGGCTGACGATTCATTAAATAAGCTATTTCCTTACAAAAGCTGTTTATTCAGCGTAGTGAAGCTTCTCCTTCATTGATATAAATATTTTTTTTAAAAGGCCTCTTGTCTCCTTCCCTGCCTACGGTTTTATGGCTGAAAGGTTGCAGGCTTGACCTTTTAAGTGGCTTTGGTTTCTAGTAGCCCTGAAGAGCTTGATTAGCTGGATCAGATGTGTTTAATTAGGGTTGCAGCTAAACTCTGCAGGGCAGTGGCCCTTCAGGAACTGAGTTTGAGACCACTGATCTTCAGTATGAATTGAGTGCCCCCACCCATCATGAGCTTCAGAGGTTGATTTTCCTTTCTCTTTTTTTGTTAATGTATTAAATTGTCTCGTCATCAGCTCTAATTGACACGCCATTCATTTAAAATGGAAACAAATCAACTTAAGCGCATCAGTGAATCTTTCAGTTGGAAATCTGTCATGGTCACCCACTGAGGAAATATAAATGGGTTGTGGCCATTGTTGTTTTCCTGAGGCCTGTTTCTGAAGGATCAAAAGAAAAACGCTCACTGCATCTATTTCTGTGTAGTCATTTTGGGAATTAATTTGTTGGAGATCCCAGTTGTGTTTTCTGCAAGTTTCAAAATCTACTACACATACCTCTCAGCCCTGAAGGTCTGGTGTAATCCCAAGCACCCGACAGGTGCTGAGAGCCTTATTTACCCAGAGGCCTGTCACCGCTCCAGACCTCTCACTTTAGCCCCACAGCATCATGGGACGTATTCTGCCCATGTTGCCTGCCAACCAGGTGCTCCCGTCCATCTGTCACCAACTCCCACCGAATGAAGACAGAAAATGGCTCAAATATGTTTACATCCATTACTGTGCGTAAACACTGTGATAGCACGTTATCTCCCCTGTGCCTCTGAGGCGGGAAGGATGTTTTCATACCCAAGTTTGCATAAAAAGCCCAGCAGAAACATCTGTTCTGAATGACAACAAGTCTGAGATATGGCAGTTGGAGCCATTAATTGACATGAGTTATAGAGCAATTAACACAACTTGGTGAATTTGCTGTCCTAAAGCTTTTTAGTTAGAAATGAATTCACTCAGCATGATTCATGTCTTGAAAATTGCTAAACTTGAGTCACAAGTTGTTTTGTGTTGTTGCAAGATGGCAGCCGATTTGTGTCTTTCCATGTTTATATTTGTTAATTTCTAAATAAGCACAATTTCAAAATTAGTCTTTCCATTTTCAACAATGAGACAAGTGTATCTCTTAAACCTAAAGATTGACAGAGTGGAGATATCATCTTCTTTTAAGTTACATCAGAATGTTTTGAATTAATGAGAAATTCGTCCTGTGGTGTTGGCGCTGCGGTCGTCATTAACCAAACCCCTGTGTTTTATATTGGATATTCTCCCCTCTTTGACTCCTCGCTTCTCTCTGCGGGTCTCGATCCGCTCTTGTCGTTCTAGACCCCCAAGGCTTTTCTGTCCTGTGACTGTGTTCTTCATTCACCTTTATGTTTGCCATTTCTTTCTTTTTTTTCACCCTCCTCTCTCTTTCATGCTACTATTAACATATCCCTGATCGCAGTTTTGTCATTACTTCAAGGACAGAGCAACAGGCAGCTACGTTATGTGCTTCTTTATTTCCTCCACTTTTAAAGTCACCTCTAATTTAAAACTAAAACTCTTCTCCAAAATTACTTCTTTGAATTATAAATTCAATATTTACAATATTGAGTGTCCCTCAATATTTTATAGAGCTTAATGTTTACAATAATAAACCCTAATGTTTGATTTATTTTTTGTTGAATATGGTTATTGTAATAATGTTTTTTTTTATTGTTATATTTTAATATTTTATAATTAGTAATTTAGTAATAATAGTTTATTTTATATATATTTTTTACTTTTGTTTTTGTTTTGTTTAGTTTTTATTTTGTTCCCTCACCATGCACTTCTCTGTTCAGGCTAGTCAATAGCTCTCCTTTTTAGCTCTCTGTTTTGTGGCGTAATTCTTTGTAAGTCATTACATTCAATTTCATATTCACCGAATTGATATTTTACTAAGACGTTGTAGATTTAGCAGTGGTGCAGTGTCGCTGCGGAATAACATTGCAGGAATTGCTGAGTTACACCGGGTTATGAATTACATAACTTTTGTCTGTCTGCAGTATGGACTGGATCGGATCCTTGGAGAGGAGACTAGTCTGGCACTGTTGGCCCAAGCCATCGACCCTTGTCAGCCGGCCATGATGACAGATGTGGTTAAACTGCTTTCTGCAATCTGCATTGTGGGAGAAGAAAATACGTAAGCCTCCCGACTTGCTTTTTCCAGCCTTTCAGTTGAAATCAATCTGGTTATGATGCAATTATTGTTCTTTCTTATTTCAGCCTCATTTAATTATTTAATTATTCAATTATATAGTTTCTGTTGGAGTTTTATGTCCTCATTGTAATTATTTGCTTTTTCCTTTTTATGTATTTTTTGTTTGGGCTTTTTGCATTGAAATTATAAGCAGATCATACATTTAGCTTGGATGCATAAAAGATTCATCAGGACTACTTCATCAAAACACTCTTTTTCAAATATCAGCTTCATATAAGCAGTGTAAAGGTGCAAGTGTAAAGTTATGTAAAGTATATTAGGAGCAGTTTAAGTTTTGCATTTAAAGTGCCCTCCATACCAGTGAGAAGTGCAATCCCAGCATAACTCTCTGCAAAAAATGTAAAGCCAAATCAAAGCTGTGACACTTATTTTCACTTTTTTCCTCCATAAAGTTTGGAGAAGGTCCTTGAAGCCATCACTACGGCAACAGAGGGAAGAGGGGTGGCCCGCTTTAACCCTATCGTCCAAGGCCTTAGTGTTCGCTCCGTCCAGTTACAGGTAAACGTTCTCTGCTCCTCATATGCCGCCTTGTTCACTCATCTTCTGCTGATACATCCCTTTCAATGCCCTCATGACCTTGTATGGTAAAATACACACTCAGCCAAATATACACATTTATATCTATGCTAAATGCAGAAGAAAGTGAAAATGCTTTCAGGCTGAACTGGTGCCACTTTCTAAAGAAAACGAAAATGATCACTGTGATCTGTGAATGTGATGGAAAAAATATTTATTTGTACAGACACAAATATGAAATATTGGAGAAATGCAATGATGCTTTTGAATACGAAACTAAGATGCTAATAGGTGGTGGCAATTGGCTGTCTTAAAGGTATAGCGGAGGATGTTTTACTTCCTGGTGGGTAACCTATACTATTGGTCCTCCTAATTGTCAATCATTCTGGTGAATGAATCAAACTTTTCAAAAAGTGGAGAGGGCGGGTCTTATCTAAAATTTGGAAAGATCCTCCGCTATACCTTTAATGAGTGAGTCATTGAGTTATTCATTCAACCGATTTGTTCAAATGGCTGATTAATATGAGAATGAAGCAAGAATCAATCTCAGCTGAAAATGTTTGGTGGCCGAAGTTTGGATGCCTTCCTCTCTCACTTGCCCCTTCAAAAAAATCCACTTGAGCCTGACAATTAATACAAGCATTATTGAAATATATACGTATAATTTTATATTAATAAATAAATATAATTTTTCTATTTAGTTATATATAACTAAATTGAATGTAAATTAATTTATATAAAAAAATTACTTTTTAATATGCATTTTCGCAGTTACCGGTAAATCTATCTTGGTTTAAGGATGTTTTCATTGGAAAACAAGACAAAAGATTGATTAAAGGATTTTTCTTTTTCAGTGATTGCACAAATATTAATGAACCTAGTCTACTAATTAACACCAGTATAAAACAAACCATTTTTACAGTGCTGTTTCCTTTATTGTGACAGACTGGTGGTGTGTGCATTGCTCAGGAAATACATTTTCTTTATATAATATTTCATTTTGAATGTTTTCCTCAGAGATTTGAGGGCCACTAAATGGTCATGCTGAGATGAAGCACCAGCTATTTGCTTGGTAGTGACTTCAATAGAACAAAGTCACAGGCCCTGAATCACCTCTAAAACGCAATTTACACTTTAAAATATATAGAGGCCTACACCTTGGGCTGTGACGGTGTCAGTTTTTTACCACCGCGGTGGTAATGGACCAACTACAAGTGGTGGCGCAGTGGTGGGGTGGTTGGGGGGTTGTTAAAAAAAAAAGAAAGAAGTGTTTATTTGAGCAATTCCGTCAAAGAAACAACACACTAAAGCCTGCAAAGCATTGAAATAAATATCAGTAAATAATGGTAACTTAAATAATATAATAAAGTTAAATCTATTTAAAAAACGTTCGTTTTATATTTCCACACAAAGACGCATCATATAGCCTACCGCTCTGCGCTTTGAGAGGAATGTGGGACACGAGCAGGAAAGAGACAATCGATCTCTTTTCTGATATCTTCATGTTTTCTACTTGTTGTAAATGGTCTGAAGAGTGCTTTTTTTTGTCTTCCACAATGGCAAGACATTTAGGCTATGTTTGATTTTGCACTGCCAGAGAAAGTGAAACTAAAATAACAAGAAACAAATAAACTTGATGTGCCTTACCTTGTCTAATAACAAGCACGAACTGTGTTTAAAAGAATTTGACGTGCAAGTAAAAATATAGGCTATCTGTCCTACAGCGTTTTTCTACTTTACCACAGCAAAGAATACGAATATAATAGGCCTAATTAGAAGCGAACCAAAGGAAGAAACCTAGGCTATAATCCCCTTAGAAAATGAGTGAGACGTGAGTGAAGATTTGGGAAAAGAAACGAGATTCCATGCAGGGATGAGTCACGATTTTTGAATGGTAAATTAGTTTATTTAATTATAGAATATCGAAAATATCGCATGTAAAACAGCATTCACATACAAAAAAATTGTTTTGGCGGACCACCGCCGGTGTTACTCAGCCACCGTGGTGGTGCGGTTGTCAAGTTTACTGGCACAACCCTACCTACACCAAAAAGGGTCAGAAAACAAATAAGCAAGTGTGCTTGTTAACGACCAGTCTTTTATACAAGAACACATTTCAGAAGCTTATATAAGTAAAGATACTCTGTGTTCCTAAATAAATTAAACGTTATAAAACGAACTTAATTTGCTAAGATTAGTGCTGCCAGTTAAAGCACTTAATTTGCATTGTAAAGAACAAACTGGGTTTAGTCAAGCATCCCTGATAAGATTTAAAATAATTCCATAATTAATACACATAAACTATTTGACTAGGGATATTTAGTCCTATGCCTAAATAAGGCAGAAGTGCACCATGAGTTAGGGTCTGTAAACCACAAATCTTGTAATTGACAGTTTTCTTAAGTATTCCAACAGTAGAAAATCTGTCCGTCCGTCATTCTTTCTCGTCTCTCTTTAAAAATGTGTATTTTTCAAGGACCGTGCAGATGCCTTGCTGTGTCCTATACCTTATCTGAATGTTTAGTTTTGACTGTCTCTGGGCTCTCTTGTCACAGAATGTGTGCACTCATTGTAAGTGCCCTGTTCCTCTGGAGTGTGCTGGCCCTACCGAACAACATGCACTGGTTTGGCTGCTTAATTACACGGCTTCATTGTTGAGGCTGATCAAAGTAGCTGTGTTTCAGTTTAATTGGTAGCTGAGGGAGGTGAAAAAGAGGCACAGAGCTTTCCCTTCAAATATGTATAGAGCGAGCACGTGTTCACATACGTTCTCATATCTAGCATTTAGGATAAACCACTAACTCAGCAGTTAATGTTACAGCTAAAAAATATATTCTTTTGACATAATGACAGAATGCTGTCAATAGCCGCTTTCCGACCGGAGGAACCTTTTCACAGTTCCTAGAACTATTGGCCCACCGTATGTTCCTGCGGTGCGAACACGCCGACTAGGAACGACTTTAGTTCTAGGAACTCCATTTGGAGGAACTAATTTAGCTCCTACTTCAGAGTAGGGTCTAAACCAGCACTATAGGAACTACCCGTGACATTAGTGTACGCTGATGACCGAACGCACGCAAAACACCAGCACCTGCCATTTTTAAAACAGCTATATGTAAACACACAGATTATATCCTATATATTTACTCCAGAAACTAGATACAAACATGGAAAACAGTGATAGATGGGCCTCTAAACCTTTATGCTGAAGAGAAAATCCAACGCAACTTTGAGGGGACCAAGGCAAACATGATTATGTATTTCTGCTCAGCTAGCAACACTGGACATCAACCACACGGCATAGGCTAATAACTTTTTTTTCATATACTGTGTACTTTCTATAACAATTCTATCTAATAACATGTTAAACAGTACTGTTAGACAGATCGCTAAGTAATGAACACAGAGAATGCGAGCATTGTTTGCTCTGGCGTTCTCAGCGCCGTCAAAATAAAGGTCCGTCGCTCTATCAAAATAAAAGTCGCCGTGCTTGCGTCACTCCCTTACCCCTCCTACCAGTTCCTATGGCCACTTGGCCAGTGCGAACGCAAACAGCAAAACCGAGTTTGGGGGAGAGTAGTTCATAGAACTGTTTAGAAGTGGACAGTTCCTATAACTAAGTTCCTGTAACTACTTGGTCGGAAAGCGGCTATTGTGCTTTAATGCTTTACTGTGTTCTGCAGAGAGCAACATATTTAGTAGTGCTGCAACTTGAGCAAAATATTATGTTTAGCATTAATCAACTCACTAACTTCTCCTCTTTCAGCCCAAAAGCTTTTAATAGTGTTGAATAGTTAATACGAAGCAATTGCATGCTCTACAATAGCAGGTCACACAGGAAACGACCCTTATTGGCCGATTACTCTCCATTAGATAGGAATTGTTTAAATGAGAGGAGAAAAACAGCCCAAAAAATATCCAAGAAACGCACACTGGTTAATATCCATGAAGGCCAACTGGTGTGTTTAGGGGCCTCTCTAGTAATTTTCTATTGATTGACTGGTTATTGTTTCTGCTAATAGTTTGCTGTGATCTCTTTTCTAAATCTTTTTTTATGTATACATAAATCATTTATTACATACAGACCATTATCACTGAGAACAGTTTGTGAGTTCACTCTACTCTTCTTTTCTTGCCTGAGATATATTTAGGCGCATGTTTCTTCAAATATATGCTTTTATAGACACACACCCAGAAAAAGTGCATAAAGTTCAGTTTGTTTATGTAGGAGTGAGAGGCAGGGAGCACTCGGGGTCGACCATAGACTGCATATGACAACTTTATTTTTGAAGAATTTAAGCTCAGCTCCAAGAGGATACTATTTAAAGGAAAGTATTTTCCTTTTGCATGTTTCTGCTCATCCATTGGAGTTAGTAAATGATTCAGCATGTTGTTTTATCAATACATAATTTGTGTTTTCATGTCTACGTCTAGTAGATATTTCTTTTAGCACTGAATTACCCTGAGCTAATGGAGGGTGAGTGATTCTCACAGGAATAGATTTTCTCTTTCTCTCCTCATCCTGTCCTCTCACCACTCCCATCTCTTACCAGGCATGTGAAGTAGGCAGATTAAGAAGATGGTAAAGTTATTAATGGCTTATGTTTTTCTTTTCCCTCTTTTCCCTCATCTCAAGTGTCTCTTTTGCTCTCAACTTTGCTGATATTTCTCCCACAGTTCAACTGCTGAGCCACACAAATATGGATGATACAATATCGTCGTCTTCTAAATCAAAATGTTCTGCTTATGTAGACTGTCCAAGCAGATCTTAAAAGCTATATCTTTTTTCTATTTTAAAAATATCATCAATTTACCTTACCCAACTAAATTGTATTCTTGTGTTTGGACCTTTCTAGTTTAGAATTATAAATATTTTCTACAGTTCTTTTGATGCAGGGGTACAAATATTTATGATTTACAAACAATTACTCTTATGAGCATACTTATTTGGAGTTACCATTTGAATCATTGATGAATAAACTAAATGAATTACTGTATGCAATGTCGTCATTTTTATTTATCATCATCATTATCATGTTTTGACCCTTAGGATTAGGATTAAGATTTGAAATGTTTCCTGCTATTTTTAAGGCTGGGTAAAAATATTGATTCTTCGATTTGTCACAACTCTATTGAACTGGTGACTCTTATGAACAAGTTCTTTTCATTAAGTCCAAATCATACAGCATGACCAGTATGGTGTAGTCCAGGGGTATTCAATTAAAGTTCCAAGAGGTCCGATCTCTATAGTTTTTTCCCAGCAGATGTCCGGACAACATAGTTATACATTTCCATCGGGGCAGCCGTAGTACTATTATAATTTCGTCCTCCGCTGGGAAGGAAATATAGAGACTGGACCTCTTGGAACTTTAATTTAATACCCCTGTACTATACTATACTACTATACCTGTTGTGCTGTATGTTTTACTGAAAATAACTCGTTCATAAGAGTCACCAGTTTAATAGAGTTGTGACAATTCGAAGAATACATTTTTTTACCCAACCTTAAAAATGTGTATTATACAGTAATTTATTTACATGGTAATAATAGTATGACACAAGTTGCTATTGAATGTACAAATTCTATGGTTAATGTATCTGCATGGTTAAAGCAAAATTGCTTGCAACTAAATGTGTCTAAAACAGTCAACTAGTATAAGTGAAGAGATGTTTTTGTGTTAGGGGTGAGGCTGCAGATTGTTTCTCAATATAAATACCTTGGCATACTGATTGATTCTAAACTTATATTTAAAGTTCAGGTTAACAAGGTTTGTAAGCAGGTTAAGTTTAATCTTTCTAATTTTAGGTTTACTCGAGATTGTGTCAGAGGCAGCTAAGATGCATTCTACTGTTATTTCTCACATTATTTACTGTTTAACAACTTGGTTTCAGGCGAGCTTAGAGACTCTAAAACCATTAGTCTTTATACAAACATACACAAATTCTTTATAAGAAACTGGTACATTTTCATCACTGTTCAATATTTGAAAAATATAATCTGCTGAGCTGGGAGATTGATTAAATATGCAAATGTATGTCTCATGTATAAGATTAAAATGGGTTGACTTCTTCCCCTCTTAGTCAGTTTGTTAGTATTAGAATAACTGCGTATCGTTCCACAAGAGCCGCATTAAAGGGATAGTTCGGCCAAAAATTATATTAAACCCATGATTTACTCACCCTCAAGCCGTTCGAGATGCATATGTCAAATTTTTTTTTTGACGAACACATTTTCAGTTATTTTAGAAAATGTCTTAGATCTTTCAGTGGTTATAATGTCAAGTTATGGGGTCTACCTCCTTCAAGTCCCAAAAATGTGCATACATCCTTCACAAAAGTAATCCATCCGGCTCCAGGGGGATAAACGAAGGCCTTCTGAGGGTAATCTGTGCGGTTTTGTCGTAAAAATATACATATTTAAAACTTTATAAATGAAAATAACTTCCGGCAACGGTCGACACGCGTTCACGGGAGATGGATGCCGGCGTATGACGTCATCGCTGTACTCCGGTTCAAACAGATAGGGCTGGGCCAAAAACTCAATATCCTCTTCTCTAATATCAAAATCCTGGAAAAAAATCGCAAACTCGCGGAAATCCTGAGTGGAGTTTTGTTTTGCTCTGCTCTCTGGCTGCGCTGTCGCGTTCGTTCTGCGTCACGACGCTTCCTACGCTACGTCCTACGTAATAAAGATGGATTACTTTTGTGAAGGATGCATGCACATTTTTGGGACTTGAAGAAGGTGGACCCCATAACTTGACATTATAACCACTGAAAGATCTAAGACATTTTCTAAAATAACTGAAAATGTGTTCGTCTGAAAAATGATTGACATATGCATCTCGAACGGCTTGAGGGTGAGTAAATCATGGGTTTAATATCATTTTTGGCCGAACTATCCCTTTAAGAGGAGATTGTATTATTCAACTCAGGCATAGTAATTTTACTCAGTCTGCTTTGTCTGTTAAAGCTGCACAACAATGGAACGTTATTCCAACAACTATAAGAGAACTAGATACATGATTCATATTCCATTTAAAGAAATGGTTAATTAGTACACAGCTTTTGTCAACATTAGAACTCTATAACTGTCGGCTCTTCTGCTATTGCTTCTGTCATCGATACTATTTCTCCTTGTCATTGTACTTTTATGTTTGTTTGTTTGATTTATTTTTATTGCTATTATTTATGGATTGTGTTATGTATTTTATTTCAATTTTAACTAGTGTGTATTTAACCATATATTTTGTCTTAGGTTGACGTATAACTTGCCTTTGGCTAATTCTGGCACATTTACAGGAATGTGTATTAATGTGCAATGTCCCTGATAACTAAATTAATACAAATAAAACATTTTTAATAAACTCGTACCAGCCCTGTGCCATCACAACCTGTTCGGTTGAGACTCACCACTATAAATAATGTGGAATCAGTGTGGTTTGTGTAATAATCAATTATTTTATCAGCAGACATTATGTGAACTGGAGGCACAGACACAGGGCCATACAGACAATTCACTGTCTGTTCAATATGCCTCGGTCCCCTGAATGCACCAGTGCCTTTTAACTAAACATTTCCTCACACACGTGTGATTTAGGGTGTTGCGAAGAAGGCTGATCAATAATTGATGATCTGTGTTGCTTGAGGAAATGAATAGTAGATTTTGACTGAGGTGATGGAATCCTTTGTTGGCTGAGAGCTCTGTGAGAGTCATAAACCGCAGTGATGCTCTGCAACAAGTCCAAACTGCAGTCTCATATACATTCCTCTACAAATAAGCTGTCTTCTGCTTCAGTGAAACATTTAAGACCATAATGCTTTGCTTTTAAACTAAGCCATGTGAATTAGTGATAAACGAATTAACTAATTAATAAAGGCTTAATATCACAACTGTTAACTGTGCTGTTTTTACTTTTTTTATTTTATATTTTTTATATTTATATATATTTTTTTTTTGTATGGTGTATGTGTTGGCCTAGAGCCTATAATAAAGTTTAAATATATATACACACATACATATATACAGGTCTGAGGCTATCTATTTGAATTAAAAAGGGAGTATGTATGTATGTGTATATACTCATACTGAATGTTATCTTCCCTTTAGGTGGCTTGCATGCAGCTCATCAATGCCCTCGTAACGTCTCCTGATGAGTTGGACTTCAGGCTGCACATCCGAAATGAATTTATGCGCTGCGGCCTGCGAGAGATCCTGCCGGTAAGCGGCTCCACCACTGTCTGTGTATTAATATTTAAATGAGTTGTCCACTTGAGTGAAATATTGTAAAATGGGTCTACGAATAATTTATGAGGCCTGAAGGAGAGGTCGCTCTGCTGAATCAATAGCTACAGCCAGGATTGGATTGGTCTCTTTCTCTCGGTCTGTCTCCTCTTCGCATTCTGAATGTGGTTATGTTCTATCAACAAACAACTGAAAACTGCTTGAACAAAACAGGAGAGAAGTGTGTGAAATGAAAGCCAGAGAGTGTGCGAGTGAGATAGATTAATGCCTCACGCATGTCTTATTTATTATTCAAAACAGAAGCTTCCTCAGAAATGGGAGTAGAGAATAAGAAGAGATGGAATGAAAGCAAAATTATTATTATTATTTTATTTTTTTCTAAATACACATTTTTGGAAATTGTGTTTTGTCAGTGTTTCTCTTTTTTTCCCCTCTTAAAGTGGCCATATTCCACATTTTCCCCTGAATGTCCACTTAAAATGTTAGACACGTTTTCTTGCAACAAAAGCTGTTGAATGTAATTTTTGCCATGCTTTTTTCCCTCATTCTCACTGTTTACTTAGAATTACACCTGCTGTTTTGCTTCCATATCTGTAGGACTTCTATATGTAGTTGACCTCTGTTCTGATTGGCTAACCTCTTCACGTTTGAAATGAGCAACAAAACTCCCACAATTTTCAGAAAACTGTTTGTGGAAATGTGTACCATGTGTTAATGTTCTTGTGGTTCTGACATCAGTACTGTGATTATTTTTTAAATAAGCTTTTTTTTTCACAGCTGAGGCCAAGCACACAAGGCGAAAGAAGTGAAACTTTAACATTTTGATTTCTTTTGTGTTGGTGCACAATTTATGCAACCAATCTCAGACTAAGTCCAATGAGCTTTATTCTTATATGAATGTGCACTTGGTTTTAATTTCCCGCAATAGTTTTGGTTGACTGGCAGGGACTTCCAAGTACAAACAAGTGTGTTGTAGATTGGAGTTGCATGTCTACATAGTACATCATCTCTTTAAAAAAAAAAAAAAGGAATATCATGTTTTCTATTGCATGACCCATTTTAATTTGCTCTTTTCTTTGTTCACCCTTGCCCTTCCCTCGGTGTAGAGCCTGAACACTGTAAAAAACGATGCTCTGGATATTCAGCTGAAGGTCTTTGAGGAGCACAAGGAGGAGGACATGATTGAGTTCTCCCATCGCCTGGAGGACATCCGGAGTGAACTGGAATATCCTTCTGATGCTGAGATGCATACAATTTCATTTGATATTCTGTCCACACTTAAACGCTCCTCAGAAAACACTCCCTCTCCTGTGTCGTCTTCTCTTTCTTTCTCCCACTCATTCTTTGATCCTTAGAGGACCTCCAACAATAATATGGTGGTCATATAATTATATCATTGCAAACCATGCACTGATTGCATTGATGTTTTCTTAGATTTAATCAAAACCATAAATCTCCCTTATTCATTTGCTTTCATTAGTGTTTTACAAGTCTCATGCTTTGACAAGGCTACAAGATAAGTCTTTGCTCTGTCTTCGTGTCTACACTTTTTATAAGAGAGTATGTACGTTCTCTTTTTCTGTATTTTTCCATTTTTTCCTTTTATTTTACCAGTGGCAGAGCTTGAGTGCTCCTTAACACAGTGTGTACTGATATTGGAGATGTCTTTAATGTGTTATATTGCTCTGTGAAGGACACAAGCGCTGAGAGCCATTTTCTTTCCATACTGCAGCACCTGCTGCTGGTCAGGAATGACTATTTCACACGGTGAGGAGTGCTTGTTTATGTATTTATGTATTTGTTTTTATTGAGCTGACTAGATGGTGAATGAAAAATACCCAAGAAATGGCTATGTAATTTAGGCAAAAGGAAGGCTACTTAAAAAAAAAAAAAAATATATATATATAATGTATATGTTAAACATTTTATTCAATTACTACTTCATTCCCATTCTTCTATTTCTTTGATTTTGTTCATTTTGCATTTATTATTACTAATTGATGAATAATATTTTAGAATAATATTAAGGAATGAGTTGGTGTGTTTGAACTGTTAAATAGTATTGGACGCACAAGACCTTTCATAAACCTGTGAAAAAAAGAAAATGTCTTTCAAAACCAACTCCGGCACTTACAGTCACGTTATATTAATCTTATATTAATATTACATTTTTATGAAAATGCTGCCTCTCTTCCCTTTCAAACCTAGTCTGAGGTTTTTATTGATTTCTGTCTAATTAGTGCCAGTGATGCAACAGCATACATCTTCATGGCAGTAAAGGTCTCACTAATGACTCAGTGTGTTGTGTTTTGGAGAACAGCTTTTCAAGATCTTTAGCCAGTGAGCTGTATATTGTTTTTAGAATAACAGCTTTGACAGAAAAGAGAAGTGCAAATGGAAATAGAGGTGTAGAGATAGAGACCATCTGCTGAGTGGCGGTACTGGAGAAAAGCAGCACTCATTCTACAGCTGATGCAAATATCTATCTGTCTCTCTGTCCGTCTCTCTCTCTCTCTATCCATCTATCCATCTACAGTACATGCACATACTTGGAGGGTGGACCTGGGGAATATTTTTTTTTTGTATTCTGTCCTGCAGTTAATCTTACAAATATAAGTAACCTGGAGAACTGGTTTCTAAACACACCTTCTGATCAAATAAACATAAATTTGCTGTGAGGTCTTTTCGAGTCCTGCTGGTGAATTGGTAAATTATTATTAAACTGTCTCGGTCCTCCCAGTAAGCTCTTTTCTCCTCATGAACATTTCTATCTAAACTCTGTCCATGAATGCTGCTTATTCTACACAGGCAGTCCACACACTCCCTGCTGGTCTCTTACCCCCAAACTATCCAATGACAGTGTCTAACAAAGAGAATGAACCTGCTTTCATCTTCCTCTCATCTCACATGCCCACATTACTGTTCCCCTTCCCTATATCTCCTCCCCCCCCCCCCCCTCTTTCTCTCTCTCTTTTCATCTGTGGCGTCTGCTCAAAGAGAGTTTTCATGTCTTCGAGCTCACAGCTGGGGGTGTGTTAAACCTGGTCTTGATCAAAAGAGAGGCTTCTAATATGTAAAATACATGATATATGACTTGGTTTTAAAAAACACAGCAGATAGGCAATGTATACCTTGTTCATTAATATACACACATTCACATGCCAATTGTGCTGTTCAAGTGGTTGATTTACTCTTTCTGAAGTCATTATGGAAAAGAACGTTCAATGACCACACATTGCTTATGTTTTCTATTTATGGTCAGTTATTCCCTATGGGAATGTGGATTTATGTGCCTTTAATGCTGACTCAATCTAAAACTGAGAATACAGTCATCTGAATTTTATAATCCAAATTTATGTAAACCATATTAGAATATTTTAGATTTCAAATATGAAGTTGATTTTAGGTAATTTTTTGTTCCATTTTCAAACATATCAATTAGTGAACATGATTAATGGCACTAGAATACTGAGACTGATTTTAATTATAATTGATTATAATTGAAATTTAGACTCTTTTGGTGTCTAATTTTAAACATTATTATATGGCGCCGACTTCAGAGTACCTCGTAGAAATGATGCCTGTAAAAGGTCAAATGATCACCTATGATCAAAGAAACTGATTGATCCTAATTATTTCCACTTGAAAGCTCTGCTAGTTTTACTCTTTTTAATGAAAAGACTCTAATTGTGAGTCTAGGTCTGTATTCAGTCACAAAGGCTAAATTTATTAAACGTCAACTCCGTTTATAATATGCAGGCCAATATCACTTCTGTTCTTTAAATGGAAATATATAGATGTGCATATGACAAGCTTATATTATAGTGTTGGGAATAGGGAAGCAAAAGAGCAGGTTAGTTTGATTTTACCAGTGACTCTAGGTGTGAAGTTAAGGACATCCTTTGCTTGATGGCACAATTAGTTCACTCTACAGTATCGCATACGCCATCCCTTTTCACTTTTTTTTTTGTATCTCTCCATATCCCTCTCCATTTTATATCTCTCTTTCTGTTTTATATGAGTGTCGAGCAGCATCACAGATTTAAAGGACTGTCATTTTCATTGCATCAGTTAATAGCTTGTATAAGCCAGTATCGCTACTGTCAGAGGATTCAGAGTTAATTTAACAATTTTTCTCATTTTGTGCACGAGTCAATGGCACCATATTCCCAAAAAGATAATATAATGCATTGATTTTTCCTCCCTCTTCGCTCTGTCTTATTCTCTCTTGTTCTCTGTCCTCTAGGCCTCAGTATTTTAAGATCATAGAGGAGTGTGTGTCTCAAATTGTCCTCCATCGTAGCGGCACAGATCCTGATTTCACATACCGCAAACGTCTGGATGTAGACTTCAGCCACCTGTTAGGTGTGTTTATGCTCTCACATATGAGCTGGTTAATTTGTTTTTTACAAACTGAAATGGTTAACCTTTCCTTCATTTCACTGCAGAGGTGTGTGTGGATAAAGCCAGGACTGAGGAGTTTGAACAGAGGGCCTCAGAGTTAGCTCAAAAGGCAAGTGCCCTTTCTTTCCCTCTTCTTTATCTTCCACCCCTCCCTTGTTTTCTATTTCTTTCTTCTCACTTTGGCTCCTCTAATGAAGTATGCGGCCTTTGAAGACCATTCACGACTGCACCATTTAGCTTTCTTTAATTAAGGCGAGATTACTTGAAATCGTTCAAACAGCCATTTGTAATTAACAGTATTCTGAGATTAAAAAGGCCCCTGTATTGATTGTTGGGAGCGTTCCTTTATAATTGTAGGCCGAAATGTACGTGGGCGAGGGCAACGGATCTATAGATCCCAAACCACAGCATTTTAACTACATCCTTTCCTGATAGCTATTTAACTTTTAAAATGAGCAACAAGTGGTTTCACATCCAGTAAATGATTGAAACTGAATGTACACTACCATATAGTCGCTAGGATATTTTAAAGTTTTTGAAAGAAGTCTCTCTAATACATTTATTTGATGAAAATACAGTAAAAAGTCCATTCTTCAGTTTCACATGATCCTTCAGAAATCCTTCAAATATGCTTGATTTCTTATCAATTTTGAAAACTGTTGTGGTTAATATGTTTGAGGAAACTGATTTTTATTTTCAGAATTCATTGAAAGTTCAAATGAACAGCAATTATTTGAAATATGAACTCTTGTAACAATGTAAAATTATTTATTTATTTACTGAACACAAACTTTTGAATTGTAGTGTAATAATTCAGCCGATTTGCTTGTTTTTCTGTCGGTGATTCTGTTGATCTTTTTAGCATCCACTACTAAGCAATGTGTAAGCCTAAACTAACCTGATTATATAGCGTATAGAATATATATTCCTCAAGACCCTCTAAATAATTTTAGCTCTCTTTGCATGGTAAAGCAGTTTAAAGATTGAGCTTTATTTCTCAATGCAAATCTTCTGACAGAACTTTTTGGATAAACCCTTAATTAACTTTGCTATGTTTTGTATTTGTTTCATTGTAGTGTAATTATCTTTCATTTCAGTAATTAGTTCTTAGCCTTAGTACATAATTCTAACAGAAGAACACAAACATCTTTGAGAACTGTTATGATGGATTTTTTTTTGTTTTTTTTGTTTTGTTTTTTGTCGTCATCTGCTGATATGGTTTTGCTCTCCAGTTTGATGAGGAGTTCCTGGGAAGACAGGAAGCTGAAGCCCAGATGTTGAAGAGAGAGGATAAGATCAATGAGCTGGAAGCTGAACTTCAGGCCTATAGAAACCAGGTATCCATGCTTTTCTTTCTCTTTGTTTTGGCTAATTTCTGTCACTGGTTTTGATGGCATTGCTGCAGGGATTCCACTCTTTCTCTAACTCGTTAGTTCTTTTATTTCAGTTGCATTCGTCTAACTTTGTTTTTCTTTAATTGGTTAGTTGACATGAAATATTATTAATGGGAAATCATAACACCACAGTGATTACGCCAGTGATGTATTTGTTTTAATTGGATTTCTATCATCTTTTCTGAAATAAACAGAAACAATGTGCAGAATTTCTTACCTCAGATAAAGATGTTTTTGGCACTAAAAAACAAGCACTCAAGAAATATTCAGCATTTTCATGGGGATAATGTGAAACTGACTCTGATTCAGTTGTTGTTCAGACCAACTGGAAGGCTAATTTGCAACAGGTTCCTTTGGTAGATGGCAATGCTACAATAAATTATGTGTGGGGGTAAATTTGAAACCTTGTGCCCTTGGCCAGTGGATTGTTTAGAGTGGATTCGGCACATCTGTTGCATATGGCAGTTTCTCTCTATTCCCCCCCCCACACACTTTCTAGCTCTCCTTGCTTTGTGTCTGTACTCCTCTCCTCCATTCTGTCCTCGAACTCAAGACTCGAGACTCTTCGTTTTTTACGGACGTGCAAACCCCTCCCATTGACATGACAAATAGGGCATCAACTGAACAGTTTGTTTGATCAATTGCTTTTTGGCTCAACGGGCTATCGTCGATAGAGCGGATCAATTCTTAAATGATGGTGGCCAATGAGCGAAGTGAAAGTTTGGAGTGCAGGCAGTTAAGCTGATCCATCTCTTTGGGGTGCGATCGTTTGCAGCAACGCAAAACGTAATCACCCAGTCAATTCTCCACATATGCAGGAGCGTCAGTCATGCTGACTCTTAGCCTGTGAATTATCTGGAGGCCGGTGTGCGTGCAGTTTGAATTAGAGCACACCTACTTGTTCAATAAATCCCCTCCCCACACCCTTGCAGCTGTTTGCCATTCAGAATGAATTGAGTGAATACACTAGAGTAATGTATTGTACTTGTTTTCTCTGAATGTTTGATAGGGGTTTGAGGTGTTTTATCAAGGAAAGGGTTATGGTCTTATTAATCTTTTATATTTACTTTTCTGAGTAAATCTGGAAGGACAGGTACTGTAAGTCTCTGTTGTACATAAATGATACGTTACAGCTCAAAGGATCTTTTATTTTTATTTGCTTCCTCAATTTTTATCTGATATTGCCATGATAATGCCATGAACTTATTGCAGTGATGATCACTCTGGAGTTACATAGGGTTTGAGGACCTTGCTCAGTGATGCAATTGGTGATGGATTCTGGCAGCGATCAGGAAACTTTCTCTTTACTTACTCCGAATCTTAACCACTCCACCACCCAGAAGTACATTGCTACTGTAGCCAGCAGGATTCAAACCTGCTTTGGGAAACGTAAATATTAGCATAGGGATAAAATGTTATGCATAAATCATCTTGACTCTTTTTTTGTCTTCATTACGGCTTTCTTTTCACCTTTTTTTTTTATTTTGCATTCTTTATCTCCTTGTGTTCTATTTACTTTACTTTTCATTTCATTTATTCTGAATGGGTTGCTCTTCATGGTTAGTTACATTTATTTACATATATTTTATGTATCATGAATGAACTATTTTAATATTAATGTGTACTGTACTGTACTGTTTTGCATGGTTAATTAATGGGGTAATTTGTTAATTTATACAACTTGAAATGTGTATTAGCATATGTAGAAATTTACATTTATATTAATAAATGCTGTAAAATATTTTTTAATTTCTTGTTCATAATACTTAATGCATTAACTTCTTGAACTGAATTAGAACCTTATTGCAAATTGTCTTCAAAAGTTTGGGGTCATTAAGAGTTTTTGTGGAAATACATTGACTTAATAAATGACATTTTAAAATATATTAAAATAGAAAACAATTGTATTGAATTGTAATATTTCACAATATTACTGTTTTAACTGCATTTTTCAACAAATAAATGCAGCCTCTGTGAGCATACGAGCCTTCTTTCAAAAACATAAATCCAGTGACCCCACATTTTTACGTTTTAAAGTTGTTTTAGAAACAGGAACTGAATTAATATGAGGCATGTTTCTTCTCTTTCCTACCTTTTTGTTTTCTGTTTTCACAGTTTGGAGCCGTTCCTGTGGTCTTGTCTTCAACTGCCTCTTCCTCATTCCCCCCTGCTCCACCTCCTCCTCCACCTGTTCCTGGGGCTGCAGCTCTGCCACCCCCTCCACCTCCACCACCTCCACCAGGCTGTGCCTTCGTACCTGGGATGCCTCCACCCCCTCCTCCTCCTCTGGGACTGGGTGCGCTGACACCCTACTCAATCCAACTCACGCTGCCTTTCGGCCTGAAACCCAAGAAGGAATTCAAACCAGAGACTTCCATGAAGCGCCTCAATTGGTCCAAGGTAAAAAAAAAAAGTACCATAAACTACTTTTTTTTGGTCTTTAACTTCACTCAAACCCTTGCGGGACAGAATCCTCCTTTGGTGCTCAAGCAGCAACAGCAGAAAAGACAGATGTTTGCGAAGTAACCAAAGAAAACTTCTTCTGTTTGCTGCCAAGCATCATTATAGGAAATGTTTCTCTGCTGTGAAGTATCACACTTTACTGTGCGGATTCCTGCTCTTGTTTCTCGGCAGATGTTGCGATACGATGTCTTGAGTTGTGTTAGTTTATAACATTACGATTAATATTTAATCTCTGTCCTTTTTGCCACCGTCATACAGATGTTTTTAAAAAATCCGCCATATGCTTCATCTCATCCGAAACCTGTTTGTAATTAGCCATTAGGCGGACACAAATATGCTTTTTTAAACAGCTGCTTGAGAAACCGACGCCATACAATATTCATGGCTCCTGACCCAAGACTTTTATCACTCATTAACAAGAGCTTTGCAGCTTAGAAAGTCAAAGACGAGGCAGCTGGTGCATCATGGGAAACATGCCACCCCATGCCGTCAAAGGGGCTGAACATAGCATTGCATGTTCGCTTAATCACGCTCGCAGTTGGAAACGTGGGTTAATCACTTCCACTGAGAGGCTACTCTTCAGGCTCTTGTTCTGTCCATTCCTGATTGTTTGATTTCTTTGAACATGTCCTCATGGAGCAGATTTGAAGAGCTGTTATTGGCTCAGGTATTTGGCAGGAGTGTGAGGTCTGTTCATTAGCGCAGCCAGTCTCATTGATTACCCTTTGAGTCTTTATGTTAACAAGAAGACTCCTTTAAACTGATCATCCCAAAATGCTCTTCTCTCCCAAGTGTTACTATGGCTTCCTTTCACACCTCCAGATTAGATATTTGAACACTACTGAAGACGTCATTTGTAGTCTTAATTTCCATCTTTACAACATCACCATAATACAGAAGTAGATTTCTTTCTTTCTTTCTTTCTTTCTTTCTTTCTTTCTTTCTTTCTTTCTTTCTTTCTTTCTTTCTTTCTTTCTTTCTTTCTTTCTTTCTTTCTTTCTTTCTTTCTTTCTTTCTTTCTTTCTTTCTTTCTTTCTTTCTTTCTTTCTTTCTTTCTTTCTTTCTTATTATTTTTTTTTTTACCATTTATTTTCCTCTCCAATCCTTCTCTCTTCTTTTTCATCCTAATTTTCTTAGGATTTTCTTTTTCTTAGTTTTTTTTTTTTCTTGGTTCCCCCCCTCTAAATGATGATCTCCAGTTTGTGTTCCTTCATTGCAGTGCTTCATGGGTGTTTTAGGCATGTGTTTGTGTGGCCTGTGTGTGGTGATGTCTGACTGGAGATCGCCCTGTATTTTCATGTACTGAGAAGACTCTACAGGGCTGCATTCAGCTGTCACACACACTGACATGTAGGAGAACAAAATAAAGACCTGCGATAGAACACAATATGAATATTTGAATAGGTTTCCTCTTTACTTTTTCATAAATCCACCTCACTGTTTAGATGCATCATGTTTCCTAGCAACTCGAGCATCTTGACCTAACGTGATGTGCCGTGATTTTTCAGTTTCTTTGCTTTCTCTGTCTCTGTAGATCTCACCCCAGGAGATGTCCGAGAGCTGTTTTTGGGTCATCGCCAAAGAGGATCGTTACGAGAACGAGGACCTGCTTGCTAGGCTGGCCGTTACCTTTGGCACACAGCGAGCCGGTCAGTCAATGTTAATGTTTCTTTGTGGTTCTGCAAATAAACCTGATGCACTGCATAAATACTGCTCTGTGTTAGCATAATAAATTATTTAAACGCTTTTTTTTTGTTAGAAGCTCTGCCTAGCCACAGTTGCCATGTTTCCATCCAAAGTTGTGAATTTTACTTTTGCACAATATTGGAATATCACATAAAACTAGGGCTGGGATAAACGATTATTTTTTTAACGATTAATCTAGCGATAATTTTTTCTATGCATCGATTAATCTAACGATTATTTTTTCCGGTCCGATTCGATTATCGATTATCTCCCCAATCCCCATTAATTCACTAATAGCAATTTATACATGTTAATTTACATATCTGAATGAAAAAAATATGAATTCCTTAACATTGCAATATATGTTTATTGCTCTTAAAATTCCAAAATAAAAGACTATACAAGTGCATAGTAATGCATTCTTAGTCAGAGGTAGCATTCATTAAATAAAACCTTAAAGCCTTGAAAACACATAGCTTACTGAAACAAGCTTACTGAACACATAGGGCCTAGCTTACTGAAAAAAAGTTCTTCTTTCAGATGAAAATAACAACAACTTGATGTCTAGCATTCAATAAAAAAATAAAAAGGTCACCCAAAATACTTGTTTAGAGCAATTGAAAGAATACAGTAACCAATGTAAACTTGAGGGCTTTAAGCTAATACAGAGAGTGCTTTTCCAACAAAAAATAAATAAAAATGAACAGTGGGAGCCAGCAGCCTGTCATGGCGTCCTTCCTGAACCAACAGAATTGAACATTTATGTTGAAAACACATAGTCCTAGCTTACTGAAAAAAGTGCATCTTTTAATTCTTCATTCACATAAAAATAACAACAACGTATAGTAATACACTCTGCCACTCACCTTTAAAAAAAAAAAAAAATACTAATAAAAAAAAAGTACTTAGCCTAACTAGAATTTTATAAATAGAACATTATTGTAAAGTGTTACCGATTTGTTATACACCGATTCAGACGTCTCGTGAGTTCAGTGTTGGACAGATCAGTTGTTTTAACCATTTATTAAAGTGAATCGGTTCAAATGAGTCATTAGTTCGCGAATCGGACGTGTCATTAGTGGACGTGTAGCCTACGGCAAGCGTTGTGTGATTATCCTGGCAGTTTATTTTTTACCACAATTCACACTCCGCGGTAATTCAAGAGAAAAAAATCTCCGAATGCTCCACGTGAAACTTTGGTCTTCTGCCCTTTTTCTATCGTGTCTAATGATTTTGATTAATATGCACGAGGGAGAGAGAGAGAGAGAGAGAGCAAGACAGCGCTCGTGTTGTTTGAAGACGGTGAGTGCGCGCGCGCGGCCGGGGCTCTCTCTCGTACTGTATATGCGCCCTGTCAAGCGCAGTCAGTCATTCTATTCTACATAAAAAATAAAATGCAGGAAAACCCATGGATTGGTTATATAACGTCGGATAGAATGATGGTCCGGCCATCACGTATCAGCGCACATAAGGTACACACAGTTAAGTAATTTGCAAACGTTTTTTAGAGAAATTAAAACAGGTCGACGAATCGACGCGCATATTTTGCATCGACGTATTTTTTGCGTCGACGTCATCGATGACCTCGACGCGTTGTCCCAGCCCTACATAAAACATTTGCAAATAAAGTGTGTTCTAGAAAAACCCACTTTCTGGGAAATTGGCACAAAATATCTGTAAAAATGGAAGCTTTTTTCATAGATCATAAATGACGCAATAAATGCTGTAATGTTGTCTTGTGTTCGGATGCTGGTGCCTTGTGTTTGGGAACACAAAAGTGTTCTTGTAGGTAATTATACCCTATCATTTTGATTACAGACTATGGCTCATGCATTTCAGAATGACCAAACCAACATTTGAGTTGCTGTGCAATGAAATTGGTCTGCTGTTTAGTCCAATTATCTAATCACATCTTCTATTGAGGGAAAGTAACATGAGTTTTTTTTTGTTGGTGCATTTATTTTATTTGTTGTGCCTTGATATTGATTTGGTAAAATGTGTGTTCCAATGTAGTGTATGGGAAATTAGGGCTGGGCGATAAAACGGTATCGGTATTTATCGACGGTACACCATTGTCGGTAACGATATAAAAAAAATGTATGCATCACTGGCTTGACCACCACAACGTTGCCCAACATCAAATGGCAAACATAATGAAAGCGGAACAAAACTGCGCTACTCATTATTTTGTGTTTCACGGACCTTTATCAGTTGACACTAGTGCAGTGCGAGACGATCTTGATCAAGCGACACTGTTACTACACAGCGCTAAGAGATCCAGTAAAGTAGGCATTTGAGCATTTGAATTTACCACTGAAGTAATAACATCGCTGCGAGATCTAGTCTTCAAATTTCTCCGTTGTTAACAGATTAAACAGCGCTGACGTGGAAACTAGGAGAAACATTGTGCCATGAATTAACTAGTTATAGTTATAGTCCACAAATCAGCAACATTCACCATGGATTTAATATAGTAACAGTAACTGTAACCATGGAAGTTTGGCAGGAATAGTAAAATGCTCTAAGTGCGTTTTTCCAGCACTTCAAAACTAAAATATTATCATATTTAAATGTTATTTTTACTGTTATGACCAAAACATTTGTTCATCCTTCAAAAATTACCATCATTAATAAAACTAAAAGTTTCAAGATGTAGAGGAACTCACACTTGGCTTATTTAAAATATTTGTTCTTTTAATAAATAAATATATATATACCATTTAAATCAAGGAAATTTCTTTGCCATTTTCCACTTTTTTTTAATCTTTATATAAGATATAAAGAAGATATTTTTGTTTTTGACTGCTAAAACTAATATAATTTGTTGTTTGCCCTAATAATGTGGATCAAAACAAAACAGTGGTTTAAATTCAGACTTTTCTACTTTTCTTAAAAAAAAAAAAAAGGTTATAAAAAATTTCAATAATTATCGATACCGAACGATATGAAACATTATATTGTGATACATTTTTTAGCTATATCGCACAGCCCTATTGGCAATTCGTCTTTTCTGTGTTTTTTATACACATTTTTAGAATGTATGCTCATCTTGGCATTTACATCCAGCATTTTTTATACAGTATCCCAAAATTCACATAAAAATGGCTGTAGACATATCTAGTGAAATAATAACGAGGATGTAGATATTATAAATTCTGAACGCCAGAGGAACTAACCTTGATTTATTTATTTATTTAAAAAAAATTCTGGCTGCATGTAGCACCTGTAGCTCTGCGTATCTTTCTTAATAATTGCATTTTTAGAAACAAATGAAGTTTTCTGAAGTTTGAACAAGGTTCCTGATCACTTCAGTCTAACCTCCAGGCTTTATGTGGCACATTTCAGCTCATATTGTTTTAGTAATGTTTCTTAATAAAATACAAGCCTGCAAAGAGGCTGATACTGAAGAATGAGTCAGCACTAAACTATATTAGACCCTACTGCAAACTCACTGCCTGTCAGTAAATGCAACAAAGCACAGTTGCTCAGTGGTTAGCCAATCATATCTTAAAGAACACAAGTTTTAGCTTAGGATTTTGAATGTTTTATTTTGGTAGTAACATTTTCTTGTATTCAAATTGAGGAAGTGAAAGACTTAAAATCAAGAATCAGCTTTCAAAATGTTCTACCTTCATCAGTCAGACTTGTAACCTTCCTTGAATGAGCTACGTGGGCTTTAGAGAGACAGACTCCCCAAGCTGTTGGATGTTCCCTCCAACTCTTCGACAGGACGTTGCCTACTGCTGTCACGATTGGGTTTTTGTACTGCTACCCACACACAGACACTAAATAAACCAAAGTTATACACACCAGAAAATAGTTTTGTACTAGTTTTGGATTTAGTCATTTAAACACTTTTACAGCCACAAGATAATTAAGATCTCTCTCTATCTCCCCCCCCCCCTTCTGATGATTTATTCACATTAAGCTTGTTTTGAATTGCTCCGGCATGTTGCTTTACTTGATTTTCTTTTCAATTATTCATATCAGCATTGTCTACCTGTCACTACTCAGCTCTATATGCAGATATCTCTTTCTCTCTCTTCCATCCTTCTCAGTACCCACAGGGATGATGTTATGCGACCGAACCTTGAATTATGCACACAGTTTAAGATGTCTAGCTTCAATAGGGCAAATGGTGAAAGCCTGTTTTACAAGGTTGTCAGATTATTTAAATTATAATGTGTGTGAGGCAGATATTTTACATGTTGGCGAATCTGACTTTAATTATGCGAACATCATCATCCTCAACTCCGTCAGGTAAACAAAGCTCGTCTTCCTCATTGTGATTTCTTGCTCACTTTCTTCATAGCTATTTTATCTGTCCATTTTACTTACTTGTGAACATAAGTGAAAAACTTTTTAATGAGTTTGCTTCAAAGTCTCTACTGGATGCTTTAGAGTGTTTTTTGTTGTAAGAGAAGCCTTTGAACTAGCCGTGTTTCGTTTTATTCCGGGTAATGTCATTCCAGATCAATTCAACAGAGACGACCAGAACAATGTGTCAAAGAGAATCTACACATACATAGTAAATACTATGAATTCACTGTGACTTTTCAGTACAACTACTGGTTATTGCACATTCAGGCAACAGCTAACCAGTGGCATTCAGATAACTCTATGGATAAAAATAAAAGCCCCTAAATATATATTAAAAATATTTTAGTATTTTTATTTAGATTTTTATTTTATTTATTTTTTTACGTCCGAAATTACTCTAATAGTGGGTATAAAAAAAAAATAAAAAAAAATATTTGCTTTGAATTAAGTGCAGTAACAATATAATTATAAGCAAGTCCCAAAGTATACATCCCAAATATACATCTACTTATATTTTAGGATATAATATATTTATAATGGATAATCATATTTCAGGTTCTTTGACATAAAAATGTGCCTTTTGGAAGAATTAATGAATTTAAGTCTCATGGTACCAATTGGTTAATGGCCGATGGGCTTCATGTGTGTTAATTGCAATATGTATGTCCAGTGTCTGCTTTGCACAAGATTGAACCTCTTAACTTTTGCTAACCGCTCTGTCTAGGTTAGATTATTTGGATGGACTTTATAGTCCGGCTCTGTCTGTTAACCTAAAGCAGGATTTGGTGCTGTCAGTCATACGCTCTCCAATCTTTGAGAAATGAAGACAACCTGTCAGATTCCACTTCACTTTACTTCAGGCCTGAGAACGCCGTGTTCCCAGACGTGATTACAGAACTCATGACAGCCGAAAACCAGACTTCCTCTCAAAGAACCAAGCGCTCAGCATCTCCGGTCACCCAGGGGCCCATCAGAGTTCTTTCACATCTCACTCGCAGATGGACTTCTTCTCTGTCTCCTTTCACTCCTCATCAAGTGTATTTGGGAGCTGCGGCGAGTGCTTTTGTATCAGTTTTATTTATTCATTGCATTTCTTTAAGGAGCAGAAGCTAACGTTTTGAATCCTCATGTCAGGACTGCATCCGTAAAGGCGGCACACTGATCCCCCGCTCGCTGCTCTTTATCCCGTCTCTCAAGCTTTCTTAATTTCCCTTAAGTGCACCAACATCTGGAGCCCAATTAAACATTAACCAGAAGAATCAAGACTTGTACTCGCTAAAATATTAATTTTCACTGCTGCTGTTCGTTGTTCTCTGCTGTTGTTGTGCTCGCCATTGTTCGTCCCTGAAATGACTGCTCTGATTGAACAGACGTTTGCTTTTTTCAGTCTGAAATCTGTTAAAGTCCTGTTATTTTGCCACATCCTCTTTCCGTCAAAGCGGCAAAATGTAGGAAACAATCACCAGCAAGCTGCTTAGAGCAAGCTTGCCCTGCCTCTGTCTTTCATCAACCCTCTATCACAATGATTCAGGCCTTTGTTGGACCATTGAGTGATTGCTGGAATAGAGCCCACACACACAAACACATGCCCTGCAATCTGCCACCCTGATACTACCGTCTGCAGTTTCACACGACTTGCTAAACTTATCCATCTGTCAGAAGTCAGTCAGTCAGAAGTCAGTGAGGAATCATTGGCATTGGAAGTTTGAGTGCAGGAAGGATCAGTATGAAGGATTTTGGGTGCTGTTAAATTTGGTCACTCACTACTCTTGTTTTAATATTTCTTATTACACACTTGTAATTGACAATACTGTTCTCTCTTTAAATGAGTCATGTCATGAATTTTCTTTCCTTCCTCAGGTTTCAAACTTGTGATAATTACTGGACATGCTATCTTGCCCTCAATCCACAATTTGATCCATCCATTTATTGAGTTTGGCTTGGACCTAATGATTCTTTGGCTGAAAGAATTGTGAATTGTGGAACATTAAATATAATAGTATACTTTTTAGCAAGATGCATAAAATTGTCTTTTACATGTGTACAAAAAATAATAAATCAAATCAAATAAGGTTGTTCTATTGAACTTTCTATTCATGTATCATGGTTTTTATTAAGCAGCACAACTGTTTTCAATAGTAGCCACATTTCTATTACCCTTCAAATTGCGCGAATTGAAAATACGCTCAATGGAAACACGTCAATTTCGCAAAAACTCCCATATATCGCAAAAAAGTTTACACTCGCATGAGGTGGTTTTTCAAGCAATTCGAGAAAGGAAAATTTGGCAAAGCTTCAATGGCAACAGCTTTTGTGCATTTTAGTGTTGTCACGATACCAAAATTATTGTTTCGATACCGATACCAAGTCAAGTATTGCGATTTCGATACTTTTTCGATACTTTTCCTGAAAATATCATTGCTGTGCTTTATTTTAAAACCGGGACAACATTCTAATCATATAACACACTAATAAATTAACATATGAACAGCAGATATATTAAACATTTGAACAAAATATGAAATACAAAAATATAAAAAATAAATTAGAGCAATGACATTCAAGGTAAAAAAATATATAAATTTAGCAGCATTATCTCATTTATCATAAGAAACATAAAGCTTTATCTTTATCTTGAACTTTGAATAAAAATATGAACAGCGTTTAAACAATGTTTAATATTGGTAACATATGATAAGCCTCATTGGTGATATATTTGACATGTGGGGAGAGAGAGATGTGTGGAAGGCCTATACTTCATGTTAAACATAAATATATAGCAGCAAAGACAACGTCGGCAGTGTTGACGGCAAAATAGGCTACAGAATAATTCGTTCTGTATTGAGAGGTGCAATATTTGAAAATCGATAATATTTTTTTTAAATGACATTTATTGTATTTATGTCAAAACGTTCAAACATCAAAATGTCATTTATTAATATGTATTCGTGTCAAAATGACATAGAAACATCTTTTCCTATTCTATTTTGCCTGGAAACGCTTCCAACACGCTTGCGTGTCGCGTGAAAAATAGGCGTCGGTTCTATTTGTAGCATGCACGCGTTTTCCGCGCGTCTCGAGCTGCGCCCAGACGCGTGTCACGCAGGCAGTTAACATGGGAGCCGAAATAAAAACGGACACGACACGCAGCCAGTGTGTTGCCGGCCTTACAAATCTGGAACGCAGTCATTCTTAGAAGTATCGATACTAATAAATTAAGGAATCGTGACGTTTTTAATTTCCGATTTAATTTTGAAGTATCGGTGCACCGTGCAACAGAGCAAGGTAGGCAACGTACTTCCATATGTCACTCCTCGCGTCATCTTTTTCTACGAGTCGTGGACCACTTGTGCTCGCACATGCAGCCATCTCGCTGTAGTGTTTTGTCCATGGTTTTGTCACATGACACTGACAGCGGCAGGTTCTTTGCTGCGTGCGTCAGGAAAAAAACACAGACCTCCATAGGGAGGCGTTTTTTTTTTGTTTTTTTTTTAAGTATCGATACTGAACAATTTAGGTATCGTGACGTTTTTAATTTCCGAGTATCGCGATACTTTTGAAGTATCGGTACACCGTGCAACACTAGTGCATTTACAGGTCACCTGAAGTAGATGACACGGTATGTTTGGACAGAAGACGAGACAATGTTCTTTATTAAACTCATAAAAGTCAAAAGAATGATGGGAATACTGGATTCTAAACAACAAAGAAATGCCACAGTCAAGACCTCGAAGCAGATATGAGGGAGAAACACCTCATGTGCCACTCACGAGTATAAAGGTCTTTCCTTGCCATTAATGCTTGGATAACACACCTACTCCTCCGATTAAAAAGAATGGCTAGTCTGGTGGCTAGGATGTACTTAAACCTACCAAAATCCATTGCCATGATTTTTGGAATGACATATCGCGAGAGGAAAAAAATAAGTTTTAGTCGCATAACATCGGTTAATGGAAACACCGTCATTTTGTAATAGTTTTTTATCGACATTTAAAAAATTGCAAAAGTTTTTCGCAAATCTGTAATGGAAACACGGCTAGTGATAATAAATAACTTTCTTGATTTCTGAAGGATCATGTGAGTAAAGGCTGCTGAAAATCAGCTTTGCCATAAATGACATTTTAAAATAGAAAACACTTATTCAGTTGTAATATTTTTTTTTAATATATTAAAATAGAAAACACTTATATTCAGTTGTAATAATATTTCACAATAGTATAGTTTTTACAAAAATTTTTATGAAGTGTGATTTAGGCATTATAAATCGCTATCCCATGTGCTCTTTACGGCGACTCAAATCAGTAGATGAACCGAATTGTTCATGACAAAAATTTTACACTTTTTAGAAAATGTTATCTTTTGAAATATAAGGATAAGAATACAATTTGAGGGTCTACAAAACAAAGGGGAAAAAAAGATAAATGTATTATACGATCCTCTAATTACTGGTCTTTTATTGGCTGAACCTCCCATGGTTTCATTTACAATAAATGGACAACTTGCACTCAGAGCTTTTCAGGATTGTAAAATATTATATTTTAGTATTGCATTATACCATACCACTGTTTCATACAATAAAAAAGAACATTTGATCCCACACACAAAAAGGAAACAATGTAATGTGAAAATAAATAAATGCAAGCTCCAGCACTATTATTTACAACATTGAAAATGCTGTTATTCAAGCAGACAAACAAACATTGTTGTGAACGTTTTCATTATAAATCTGACACTTTTCTCGATTTTATTTATTCCTTCTCTTTATTTGAAGTTTCAGTTCTCTCTCCTTCCTCAAATAACAGCAAGAGAGTACAAGCATCTTTAACAATGTGGTCTTTGCTGCTTTAATGGCTGGTTATTTTGTTCAAGATATTGCGAGTTCTGAGGCGAGCGTGTCCCTCTTGTCAGATGACGCTTCCGCTGCCCCATTGACTTGAATGTGGGAGGGAGCAGGTGTGAGTGTGTTCGTTATGTGTGACTTGGTATGTATGTCATCTGTCACGCCTGCTTTGTGTTTGTGAGAGAGTGTGAGCACAGGTGTTGTAGCCTCTTTGAGTTGATAACATCTGCAGGGGCCAAATCTCTTCTCCGCCCACCCCTCCAGATGTGGCCCGTCCTCTGGGAGCAGGTGCCGAGGCGGTGTTGCCGAGCCGAACGGCTGTTGGGACGTCCCAGGGGAATGCTTCTCCGGTGGTACTGTTTTCCTAATAACAACCTATGAAAACTGTCAGACTGTAACCTGAAACAAAACCCCACCAGAAGTGACGTTCAGCGTTGTGTAATATGACCCTTATTTCACAAGTTGCAAATTGGTGATGGATGAAATGGTACGAGGTAGATCTAGCTTGTGAGTTTGTATTATCGGTCCAAAAACTTTCTCCAGGTCATACGGTATAAACACAATTGAGCGAGACTGATATATTCAAGAGTCCTTCATGACATGGTGTTAAATGTGATTTCTTGTAGGAATGATGCATTTTATTCAGCACATTTTCCCCCTCTTTGTGAGCAGTTGTGTAGGTGTAATTGTGTATCTGTGTCATCAAGGCCTTATTTTGTTATTTATATAGGTTGTCGCGTATAAACTAAATATTGGCTCTGGTTTTTCTGTAAGATATACTAAACTGTGTAAAGAAAACTCACGGTTGGCCCACACAAAATCTGTGCTTACAGAAAGGTCTGTATAATTAGAGTCCTTCATTCACACAATTTTACCCATTCCTTACCCTTGCATTTTTGTTTGATATTTTTTTGGGGCTAATTTGTTTGTACTTTGCCAAGAACAGTTCAGAGCTAAATTTTTTGCCATGTTTAAATCAATTCCACAGATTTCCCTTCAAAAAGCTCCATAAAAGCTCCATAGATTCCATATGGCCAAGTTCAGAGGTGTACTGGGAGTGACAACTGCATTTAAATGGAGTGAATCTCTTAAGTTATTGTTATCCGTCTATCCATCGATCGGTCGTTCATATGTGGCCGTAGGTAGATAGTAACAGAAAAAGCCTTGATTTTATCTTCCTTGTCCAGATACAGATGAAGCCTATCTGCAGTCATTTATTTCTTCAACCAGACATTTATCTCTAAACATGTGCTTTTGGGTTATCCTCATCTGCCTAATGTGTCTTAGAATCTGTCCCCGCCATGTAATTTCCTGTTCAGATATAAAGCTTGTCATGGCAAAACTTCCATTCATGCCAAGCACTTCTCACTTTTGCATTCTTCCCCAGTCTGCAGAAAGCATTACTGTGTGAGAGCGAGATAAACACACACTTCTGCTTGCACTGTTCACACCCTGGATTCTCAACAATCCCTAAAATCAGACCGAAATAAATGATAAAAACTGGGCGTGAGGGGAACAAAAAGCTCAAAGATTGCGCTGAGTTTGCATGGCTTTTACTGAGCTCAGGTTCCCCCGGAGATGGCCCTCTCACGACTGTCCTGATAGAGATTATAGGATGTGGAGGCAGAATTGATGAGGAGGAGAGAACCTTCAGATTTGCTTGCCAAGTCATGCACATCTACATTGAAAAGGTTTGTGTGGGCGCATGTTCATAGAAAATGAATATTTTCTATTTGGTTGTATGACGTCAGTTGTTCCGACCAATTTCAGATGGGAAATGTCTGAGACGTGAGACGTCTCACTCCTGAGACGCGTGTGCAAGAAGTTGCTGGGTTTTTTATACCCATTTGCACGAATAGAAGAGAAAGTACATTTCAAGGATCAGGAATGCATATCATAAAGTGCTCATGTAACACTGACCTAAATGACTCCAGAAAAAAAAGTGAAGGTCTAAAATGAGCAGAAGCTTTCTGATCTTAATCTGTATATGTGTTGTTGCTGTTGTTCAGCACAGAGTTTGGTTTCCTAGATCAGAGAGATGAAGCATGTCTGTCTCTTTCATCATCCCTTTATTCTTGGCGTATTTCAGTGCTTTTTTCCAACCTGTATTGAGCTGTAGTGCGGTTCTTTTCTGTGAAGCCTTTCACTCGTTCGTTCCTTTCTTCCTTTCTTCCTTTCTTTCTTTCTTTCTTCCTTTCTTTCTTTCTTTCTTTCTTTCTTTCTTTCTTTCTTTCTTTCTTTCTTTCTTTCTTTCTTTCTTTCTTTCTTTCTTTCTTTCTTTCTTTCTTTCTTTCTTTCTTTCTTTCTTTCTTTCTTTCTTTCTTTCTCTGTCTCTCCCCCCCTCCCCACTCCCTCCCTCCCTAGACTATTCTTTAAGGGTCAGAAGTTCTGTGAAAGCTACAGATTGACCATAATGATTTACATAATTTTTTATATAATTATTTGTAATTGTTTATACTTTATAAAAATGTTTGAACCGTTGCGAAAAAGCTTGCTTGTTATCGCTGTTGTGCTAGTTGTTAATTTGCATCTTTCTACCCTGATTCATTGCAAAACATTTGTTGTTTTTTACATTTGCCTTTGCAATCACGTATATAATAATCACTTTCTTCTCCTCCTCTTACTCTCAAGAATGAATGTCTCTCTGCACACCTTTTCACTCATCACCCTTGTTGTTGATCATTTGCATTAATCTCCACAACTCTCTCTCTCTTCTCTTTCTTCCTCCTTTCTTTCTGAGACCTGCTGGCTGAGGGTTCAGTGCAAATGCAGTCTGAAGAGGCATATGATTGAACATTGCCTTTATATGGACACACTCAAACACCTGCGTTTCTGTAAGCATGTAATTAAAGGCTTTTGGCCCACAAAACTGGTAGAAGACACTTATCGACTCAGAAGCATCTCCAAGATGATAGAAAGCTAACTGTCATGCATTAGTTTATATTCATTGAATTGTTGCTGTATACTACACATATGTGTGAAAACTTCGTGTTAACATGCATATGGGCACATGTCATTAGCCCTGTAATTTAGTGTTTTTTTTGTTGCTTATATATACTCTTGTTTTAGAGAGTATGTATTGATAATTGCAAATAGCTCACACTACTGAGTCACATTAAATAACTTTGCAAGTGTGTGTGCAATGTGTATGTAATAAAATACAACATAATTACTTTGGCTCTGTGTGTGAGCTGTCCCATCACTTAATAGTAAGTGATGACTCCACTCAAAGAGTCAATTGCAGATCACAATTCACTCATACACATGTTCCAACCTCCCAGACCATCAAACACCTGCCTCAAAACCTCTCCATCGCAGATTAACCAGCACCATCTAAAACTCATGGGAGAGAATCATGACTATAGTGCAGACATTCAAAGAGAGTAAAATAGCATGATTTGTGTTTGATGTTGAAGTGTTTAATTAATTAATTAATGTTACGACTGTTTGTAGAACAGTGATATGTCTTTGCTGTTGACTCAAATTGTTCTTGCTCTTCGCTTTCTCAAAACCAGAATCAGAAAGTGCATTGTTTTTTTTCACTTTGGCAACAGAAGTTTTCAGTACTTCTAGAGACACAACATTTTCACACACGGAATAAAAGAAACTGCAGGTTGTAGTGCAGAAATGCAGTTGGTATAAATAAATGTGCATTTACACACATGCAGTTATACTGTAGTTGTGCAAAGACTAAGAATGGAAATTGCTCTGTGAAGAAAGGTCATTGAGTATTGTTTGCTGTTCATGACTTAGATTGCATTTGGAAAAAAAAGCACTGCTCTTATGTCTGTTTTTTTAGTGGACAATGATCTGTAGTCCAGGCCAGAGGGAAGTAGTTCAAAGAGGTTGTGTCCAGGGTCCGAGATGATTTTTTATTTTTTTATAGCCCCGTTTTCTCCAGCCTGTTTTCTCCTCCTAGAGGGGTATAAGTCCTGGATGGGAGGGCAAGAGTGCATTAGTAATCCTCTTAGCAGTCCTGACTATCCATGTAGCCGCCTTTTGTCCAGTTTGGTAGCTGTCCTGTGCAGCTCTATAACTGTGTGCTAAGTAACTAAATCAGGAACTTCTAGTAAAGGAGGTACATCCTCTGCTAGGCCTTTTATCACAAGTCTAAATACGTGTGTATGTGTATATTATATATAAAGCTTGGCATGGCAAAACTGCCATTCATGCCAAGTACTTCTCACTTTTGCATTCTTCCCCAGTCTGCAGAAAGCATTACTGTATGAGAGCGAGATAAACACACACTTCTGCTTGCACTGTTCACACCCTGGATTCTCAACAATCCCTAAAATCAGACCGAAATAAATGATCATAACTGGGCGTGAGGGGAACAAAAAGCTCAAAGATTGCGCTGAGTTTGCATGGCTTTTACTGAGCTCAGGTTCCCCCGGAGATGGCACTCTCACGAGTCACGACTAATAAAGCCTCTCATTAAAGCATCACACACACACACACACACACACACACACACACACACACACACACACACACACACACACACACACACACACACACACACACACACACACACACACACACACACACACACACACACACACACACACACAGTAGTTCTTTATAGTTTGGGTGATTTATTTATTTATTTTTATTAAAAAACATGCTGGATCAATTTGGCAAATTGGTTGCATTACAGTAAAACAAAATGAATCCGTATCTGAATCCATAAAAAAAAAAAAAAAAATCCTACACCCATGTCAAATGACACAACTCACAACTTCACCACTGCTCTTGTCATATCAATTCTCATATTGTCCTATGACTGTTTGCACATGCATGATCGACGCATCTGGATGAATTGGTGAGTTGACTGCTTTTGTTTCATGCGGAGGCTACTGGTGTGTCCATGACTAGTACTGTGTTTGAGAGAGGAGCGTTTGATCTGTAATGATGGACATAAGTGCAGTGCGTGGGCAGATGAATGTGGATGGATAAAGGGAGACATTAGTTCACGTTGAGTAGTTTTTGTTATATTAAAGAGACAGAAAGAAAGAAAAAGAGTAATGAGGCTTTAACACTGATATGGCTGACTGACCTCAGCCTTTAAGGTTTGACCCTTTTTAACTAACACACCGTCATAGCACTGTTAGCTGTATGTTTGAGGAGTAAAAGTGCTGCTACTACTGTATTGTCTAACCCCTCATCTTCTATTACAGTTTTTTTTTTTTCACAATGTAGTAGATAATCTGTCATTTTGACCCAATAAATGTGTAGTTAACGATTTTTTTTCTTCTGTAAATCTGTGTGTTTTTTGTGATCGTGTTTTGTGAACTCCCTCAAACATGTATTGGTAAAATTATGTTTTGAAAATGTGTAGGCACTAGGCAGTACAGCTGTATATGTTATTTATTGAAAAACATTTTTTATCAAGACTTATGTGCCTACTGATCAGAAAACCATTCTGTGTTTCCTGTCATGGAATAAGAGATATTGATGTACTATGAACACATTGTGAATTTTAGAAGTGTAAAACAAGTTTAAAATAATCTTCCTCAGCTGAAAATATTTTTGTAAGACAGATGATTAGAGCACACTGGGTTCCATAGTCACTCATACCCAGAATGAAATAGGATAGTATTGTTTCCTGACACCAAAATGACTGATAAGAGTAAAAGTGAGAAACTTTACAGAGAAGATAGCAGCAAAATAATGATGATGATAATAAAAAAATAAAAACTACTTATTTTAAGTGAATCTCGAAGTAAAAAAAAAAAAATGTTAGGAGTAATTAAGTACTAATTTAGTTTTTTTCTTGCGTAGTGTTGAAGTATGTGTCAGATCTGGAATTTCCTGTTAATGATAAAAAAAGAAAAATCAGTTCATAATCTTATTTTTGGGTGCTTTGAAAGAACTGTTCTCTTAATAGCTGAGATGATAAAATATTAAGCATGTTAAAACATTATTTAAAAGTTAATCTTGGGTCATGACGCTGCTGCTGTCCAAATGCTGCAGCTTTAATATTTCATAGTTCTCTGCGGAAGAGGAATATGAGAGATCTCTCCACATCTTTAACCTTGGATTATTTGTCTCTATCATTTTTGTCAATACAATCTTCCATCTATCTAAAGACCAGACTTGAGTACATGGCATGTATATTTCAAACATGTATTGTGATGATTAAACAAACAGTAGAACAGACAAGCTCGCTCATTTCTATCACTTTAGTTTAGCAGGATCTTAACTTATATTAATCTTTTATCCTTTTTTTTTTTTTTTTGCCACCATGGATCAGTTTTGGTCATCCCACATGCTTTTGTCTCAGTTTCTAATGCTCTGTCTCTCAGTGATTTAATTAACGCATTGTTGGAATGAGAAATGTAAATTTTTACTGCCAAAACAAAAGCGGATGAGACAGTAGTCATAGTTATTATGATGAACTAGATTTTAAATGTGAGTGGTGCTTACAAGTGCAAAACTCACCATCATGTGTGTTGTGGGTGGCGGCAGACGATATTTTCTAGCATTTGAAAAGAACTTGAAGCACAATGGAAGGGAACAGCATGCAGGGGTCTCAAGATGCATTTTTTCAAATTTGGACTATTGTTAACATGACATGGCATGCATAATAATTTAACGCTTGTGGTGGGACGTTTTGATAACAACTGCCAAAGATATCTGAGTGTGTATCACCGTTGCTGGGCTTTAATGAAAATGCATGCAAAGACGCAACTTCTCTGAGAGGATGATTTTATCAAACTGTTAGTGTCTAGAATCCTAGATGTTAGCATTGTAAGATGCAGTGACTGCAGGAAATGGGAGTGACAGAGGGCACAGACTCTAATAAATGGGAGGGATAATTGTAGCCTGTACAGTAAATCAATACAACTCCTCACACCCAGGACTGTATGTAGCCTCAGGAAAGGCTGTTGATTTCCAATTTCCATGCTCATTAAAATGAAATGTGCCCTTTCCACTCTGTTAATTATGACGCTCTGCCAAGTTACTGTTGCAAACACGTATTCACTCTCGCACACACTCGTCTCGACCTCATATAACATTAGAATTCGCCTCAGCACGTGTCATCTTGTATATAAAAGGAAAATATGAATATATAATTTCTGCTTTTCTTGTCTTTTCTCTTTTTAGGTAATTTTTCTATCTTTCATTTGCTGTAATTTCATGCTCGTCTCTTCTGATGGGAGCTGTACATTCTAAGCGAGTAGAAGGCACTCACTCTTTATTCAAGTGTCTAAAGCTTTTTTTTCATATTTAACTAGATGAAAACACTTTGAAAACTCATTTTAAGCCTTTTTAATATCTGTCTGTAATCTAAAAATCTTTTTGTGCATCTTATGAGACATTTTAGAGAAGAGAATCTGAGCTCCAAATGCACATTTCTTCTCCCTTTCTGTCTTCTCTGTCTTTCTTTGTGTCCGTTCTGGTCTAGAAAAATATGTGTACTATTAATCGTTCCTGGCTGGAGGCTTGGTTCATGTGCTTGGGAGAGATCAGAAGGGAGGATTTGTGGTGGCTCGTGTCTCCCTACCAAAGACCAAAACAGAAGTACTGCTAACACTTACAGAATCTCATTTATCTTTTCGAGTGGCTCTCGGAAATGCATCATGCATCTTGAGATTTGATTTTCTTTCCGCCTGTCATTCATCTTCCTCACTAAGTTTTTGGTTTGGGTATATTAGTGTGGCTTACCATGGTCAACTTAAAATTGACGCCGTTTATCGCCTTAATAGATCAATTGACACTGACTTTGACTTTTCATATACTCACCTAGGCCACTTGAACAGGCTATTTTAGTCGTCGTTTTAGGATACTGTCATATGTTATTCTATTTTCTACAATCCTTTCAATAACAAAATATTGATCAAATTGAAGCTTTATTACCATGGACATAGATTAAGATGCATTTAACTGTCCTTGAGCTTGACTTTCAGCCTTTAAAGGTAGAGTTTTATATAAATCTGGATTGTTTTCTGGGACAAATTTTTCATCATCTCAGCATCGCTAAATTTGCACTTTTCTGATAAATTCCCACTGGATAAATCCATTCCTGGCCTAAATCCCCTTTTATATTATATTCTGTTTCTCGCAAATCTGTCCAATTAAAGTATGCAATATAAAATGACTTGCAAGTATCGTTTCATGTTGATTCTAGATACTTTAGATAGCAGCTGCCCCAAGCCTGTGATCTGGTCTATCCCATCAGCCACCTAATTGTCTGAAACATGACTTTCTGAGCACGTAAGGATGGGGGAAAAAAGGGAGAGGGAGGAGGGTGTTATTCTCATTTTAGAAAATTTCTTATTGAAACCCTGCACGCGCTTTCGATTTCTACATACTGCGGTCCTGTGACATTATCGCTTGCTGCAACATATAATAGAAAAGCTACATTAGCTTATTTTGCCTTCGATTAAATCTCATATCTCTCATAAAGCAATTTTCCCATGAAACACAGATAATACATGACCGGGAAAGTCTCCAGCAGAGAGGATGGTCTAGGCATTATGGATGCGTTGTCACTGCTTGGCCTTCTCTCTCAGGAATAGAATTAAACTCATGTCCCATAGCTCATAGCGGTTCAGAGGTGCCGAATGCATTGGTATGAATAGAGAGGGGTGTTTGTGATCCAATCAAAGCAGTACATCACCTTGACAAGGGCGCTAGTCGGGTCCCTAAACACACATGCACAAAGACAATGACGCACACTCAAACGCACCGAATATCTGATAAACACAGAATAAAATGAAACCACTGATATTGTAAACACAGCGCATGTTGTCTTGGGAACCAGATGTGAAGCCTTTTTGGAAGTGATCTAAATTATAAACGTTTCCCACCTTCAAGGTTGTGCGTTTGGATTTAGAGTAAAGCCATTCGTGTTCCTGAACATTTAAATCTTTTTAATGCTCACTTGGAAGGTTTTTCTTTGTAGCATTACATTTATTTAGCTGATAGACCCTGACCTGGCGTAAATGAGGACTATTTCCTCTGCTCTGAACTCAATAATTGATGAATGCAGTTTTGTTTCTGTGAGAGTTGAAAACAATCAATTCCAAACAGAAGAGGAAAAACATCCCTCTTCTGAGAGGTACAACTTAATGTTCTCTTCAGATAAACCCTAAGCATGGATTGATGCTTGCTTTTTTGTGCTTGTGAGTTGCATTACAAAACTTTAGGGACGCAATGCAAATTTATAAAAAAATGTTTTACCTTAATAAAGGTATACAAGGAGACATTCAAAAGCAAAATGATGTGTATTATACATGTCACAATAATTGCTTTTATCACATGATATGGTATTTAAAAAAAAAAAATTCTCCTAACAGGTTTAATAACTTTTTTATAAAAAACAAAACACTCTGAACATTTAAGTACAACAAAACAACACACAAAAAAATATAAAGTAATCAAATTTTTCAAACAGATTAAAGTGCAAAAGAATCATAAAGAACATTAGCACTTTACAATAAGGTCCCATTAGTTAAAATTAGTTAATGCATTAACTAACATTAACAATTAGAAATAGCATTTGTTACAGTAGTTATTATTTGTTAACGTTATTTGATAAACATACAACTAATCATTGTTAGTTTATGTTAGCTCAGGTCCATTAAATTATATTAACGGATACCACTTTTTATTTTAAAAATGTATTCGTAAATGTTGAAATTAACATACATGCATAAAAGCATAAACATAAATGCTTTAAAAAGTGTTTCTGATTGTTAATTCATGTTAACTAATGATTCAAATATTGTTACTTATTATAAAGTGTTACCGAACAGTAATAAAGAATCAGAACATTTTCATGTTTTAGTTTAAAATGTAAAAATGTTTAAAGGTACATAGTGCACCTTAATTTTGAAAGTAAATACCTATAAATTCTTTGAGTATTTGGTGCTGACCTGAACAACATAGCGAATACATAAATCTGAATGCCTGTTTGAAACACAAATACTGTTCTCAGGTGCTTTTTCTTACACGAATGCATCACTTCGCTTCCTGTAATTACCCCTTTATTAGTGTTAAAGTGTGGAGCACTTTTATCATAGATGGATGCACTTTGACGAACTTCAAAAAATAAATGGCTGCCATTCACTGCCATTATAAAGCTTGGAAGAGCCAGGGCATTTTTTTTATATAACTCAGATTATATTCGTCTGAAAGAACAATGTCATATACACCTAGGATGGCTTGAGGGTGAGTAAATCCATGGGGTAATTTTCATTTTTGGGTGAACTATCCTTTTATATTTAGTGCGTTTTAAGCGTGAGTACCTTTTATGACAGATTGTATAACTGTACTGTGTACAAAGAGAATCACTATGCTGAAAAACCTTTTCCAGTAACAACTTCTGGATTTTAAAATAAAGAACAAATGTTGTGTTTGTGGCATACAGCCACGGATCAGTTGCGCAATGTTTCATGTGTGAAAGCACAATGAGCCTGTGCTGCTGCTCTGCACCGCTTACTTACAGTACATACTGCATACGTACTGCAAACGGAGTATGTGTGAACCTGGCTTTAAAATAATTATGGAGTTTGTTATACCATTTAAGATATTTAAGACATTTTATTCGCACTGGTGCTCCTAAATACATTTTAAAGCTAGCACACATCTGCGCAAGTGAAACACTTGCACTGTCGAGCCCAGCAAAGGTTTGAGATAATGCTTGTTGTGGCTTGTTCCTCCAAAGCACTGGTCTCATTTTCTGCTCCCTGAGGTGTCTTTTGCTGATGAAGATCCTCAATGCTGTCAGCTGTGATATACTCACCGTGGGACAAAGAGACCGCCATTTTAAATGGCCTTTGATCAGATAAAAACATTCAGAAGGTATACATTTAGTTTTTGTTCTTGTTTTTCCTGCATTTTTGGCTCGATTTTTTTGCTTCATGTGGGACTTTTATTTATCGCAATCGTTTAGGGTGGAAAATACGGGTTTATTTTGGTTGCAGGGGGACTTTTTGTCACCATATGTGGGAGAGATGGCCTTCTTTGCACCACTGTTAATCTTACCAAGAAGAGATACACAGGCAGACAGGGAGACTCTTCCACCCTCCAAAAATGTAAAGCACACCTCAGGGGATCGGTGAAGGTCATTCATCTTGTAGACGCTGAACAAAGAATTCAGTCTCTGAAATGTTCATCTTTTTTTTTTTACACCTGCCAAGTTCATTCTTTAGGCTCAAAGACACCTACTGCCTCTATAAAGGTAACATAATATAAGTGTGAAGACAAGCAGCACTGTTACTATTACTCATACTTTGGGTTATAGATTTAAACAAAACCCTGATGTATTCATGTCCAATAGAGACATGAATGATACTTCAAATCACTTGGAGTATTCTGGAGAATTGTACAGTCACTTTTCTAAGCTAGACAAATTTCACCTGAGGAAAAAAAAGTATTTAAGGAGGTACTCGAGCAATATCTAAGGACCACAATATCTTGAGGATGGACTCTTTTGAAGTAGGCAATTGCAGAGAAAACTGCACAGAAGCACACTAGCATTGTGGCAGCACTACGCTTTTTTTTGTTTTGTTGAAAATGTCAATTTGTTATTTTAGCGTTATATTACAATTGTATTTATCAATATTTGTAATTGGCTTTTATCTTTATATTTTCAGTTTAATTTGAATTTTAGTATGCAATTAATTTTGTAATAATGTAAGTAATTTTATGTGCTTTTGACATTTTTTATATTTCTTTTCTTTTTTTTTATTTGAAGTAATTTTAGTACTTATTTTGTTTCAGGTTTTCATTTAAGTTAGTTTTTTACCTAATATTTGTATAACTTTATTTTAGCTTTATTTCAACTAACTAAAATGAGTTTTTAATAGGTTTAGTTTAGTATAACAACACTGGTCAGATTGTAAATTTGTTGTAAATTGCAAAATATCCAACAGATCATATTTTATTGTATGATTGCATGTACTGTAGCATGTCGAATCATGTTCTCTATTTGATACCTCAAATAATGCATGTAATATTAATAAATGTAGTAAGTGCACTATTACTTTTCTATGCTATTTTTACCTGACAGTGAGAAAACAGACAAACTCCAATAATTTTTTTTCGTCTATTTGTTGACAGTGTTTGATATTCCCCATCAACATTCATTTTATGGACAAATATTGTTTAGAATATCTTTCGTGTTTTACAGAAAGGCGTACAGGTATGGAACGCACGAGGTTGAGTAAATTACAGAATTTTCAGTGAAGTTTGTCTTTTAATGAAAAGCTTTTGGAAGAGCAGTAGTTAAACATGTCGAAAAGCGGAAAATATTGTGGTAAGCAGAAGACTCTTACTGATCAGTCTGTCGTCTGATTGCTTGTGCTCCCAGGTGGCAGTTTGAGTAAGTGCAGGTTGGCACAAGTTAATCAGTCCAGCTTGGCCTGCAGGTTATCACTCTAATCGTGAATTAAAGAAAGGCTAATTGATGCAGTGCTGGTGAGTTCCTGTTCCCAGCTTTTTTTTAATACCATCCCCAGAGATGCTGAAGTCTAATTGTGATTTTCTCTGCTCGGTGTTCCAAACTTTTTTTTTAGCTCAGGTAAAGAGGTGAAGTATGCTTGTTTGAGAGCCGCACTGAAGATGTCAGATGAGATTGCTTTACATCACTTAGTGTTACCCCCCTCCCAACGTGTGGGAATTAAACCAAAAGAAGAAACGTAAATGGAAAACGTGGAGGATTCACTGTCAGTCCTCTGCCCCAGAACTGTAAAGCAGCCACTTTTTGTAGCAAACAAAAATAGTTTTTGATAGTCAAGGTCTTTGGGAGAGGGCCTTGCCAAACCAACAAACAGAGTTTCTAACTACTAAGAGGGGAACTAAAGGACCTACACATGTAAAAGAAAAGAAACCAACCAAAGAACAGGGATAAACATTTTGTATATTTAAAAGAAAATGGCACCCTCTTGCTATAACTTCCAATAAAAGAAAAGCAATTAACATATGACATTTGCAATAAGTTTAGCATTGCGTGAAACTATTTCATAGCAGTGTTAATTTTGACAGCAAAGTTTTATTTAGTTTTAGTCATAGTCTTTTGACTAAAATGCCATTTAGTTTTAGTCATATTTTAGTCATCTGAATTGTTTTAGTTTTAGTCTAGTTTTAGTCGACGAAATACAATAAGATTTTAGTCGACTAAATCTACAGTAGATTTAGTTGACTAAAATATAATGGGTTTCAATTTAAATGCATTTATTTAGAATTTCTAAAAAATTTCCAAACCCATATACTCCCGGAGAAAACATATATTAACCTGCTAATATGATTTTAAAGTTTGAACGTGCAATACAGATACAGATTTAACTACTGTAACTTAAAAAATATCTTAAAATTAAATAAAACCACTTTTCCTAAAGTAGAAGACAGTCTTTTTTTCAATGAATGATATATGCATTCTTTATAACTACTTGCATACATCATTCTCTATTCTTTCAAGAAGACATATTTATTTGTATGAATTAAATATAATTAATCCTTATTAAAGCTATTAACGAGCAGTGAATGCTTTTCTCTTTTTCTTTTGTTGCTTGATCAATATTAAGGACACAGACCGCATTAGGTTTATTACCCACTGTCACTTTAAGACATCGGATCATGTCCAATGACATGCGGATCCAATGCACTGATGCACATCCGATACACTCACAACTGTTTAAGAAGACATAACCGACATAATTTATGTGAATACTCTCCAAAACGGACATTTAGACATAATATTTGTGTGTATTTGTCCATTCAGACATGAAAGAGAGCTCAATTCTGTACTCGCGCGCTGTATAGGCTAGGTGTCTATGTGAATGGCTGCACGCGTCGGGTGTGTGCGCACAGAAAACCGTACCGAATATAGCTCTTTTTTTGCGTCGTCACTCTTATTCAGATCTTCATGTCTGCTCTACTCATTCTCCCAGATGTTTACATGTTTTAACGTTTTATGAGACATGCAGCGCATGTCAACCCGTGTGCCGCTGGGTAGATCACGTTACAGTACAATTGTGCGCATCTACCACAAATGCAGGACATCAGACTGGATCGCTTCCCAAATCGTCACTATCTAACATTTTCGTCTAGTTTTTATTCGTTGACGAAAATGTCAATAGATTTTCGTCATAGTTTTTGTCATTCAAAACTAGTTTTTATTTAGTTATCGTCTCGTTTTCGTCTGTGAAAAAATGTATATATAAATAACGAAATTAACACTGTTTCATAGTGATTTCCATCATTTTGACAGGTAATACATTTTATTTACCTGTGAAAACAAAATTTGCGAAAATTGAGAGATTCTTTGTGCATTCCAGTGAATTATTAATGGGATATACATCGTAAATTAAATCGGTAGAACTAGACCACAAATGTGCTTTTTTCATTCTATTACAGCGGAATGCAAAGGGAAAATAGAAAATAATCATGAGGGAAAAAATGCAGTGACTGAACGGAGCTCTTGCCATAGATATTCTTGTTGTCAAATGTCACGTTAAAATACCAAGTGTTACGTTATTCTCTGATGGATAAGCTTTATTTGCAAGGAATCCTTATGATTTGGAAGTTTCACAAACCGGAAGTGCCACCCATAATTTAAAACGCAGTAAGCTTGTCAGGAGTAAGGTGGATTCCTAAAAAAAAAAAAAAAGCCACAATCACATGAGCACACATCCACAAAGTTTCCAAAATCGCCCCCATATCCTTAAATAGGGCTCTATTTGAAGGGACAGCCATTTGTAGTGTTGTCCGAAACCATAGTGGATGTTTTCGAGTGCACTCATTCAATCCACAAAGCACCGCAATAACGACTGAACAACCGGTGGACTCCCATAATGCACTGTGAGTCGCACACCGAATGAACTCCTGCGTCTGACCAGAACATGGCGCCCTCAGCTGAAACATCCAACATCCATTTTCCAAACCACGGAACCAATGTGGGTACAGCGTAATATATCATACAGGTATAAATTCCTTTTTAATTGATTATTAAATGGTTTAAGTTTCATACATTGTCATTACTTCTGGAGCTGCCAATTTAATAAGTTTCAAATAATTATTAAACAGCAAGCACAAACAGTGCAAAAGCGACAGCCCTCCCGGCTTTTTAAGGGCTTTTTTTTTTTTTGCGGCTTTTTTGGTGCGTGAAAACGCAAACTTTTGAAAACGGGTTTTAAAATGCACGTTTTTGAAAATGGTTTCCGTGTAAACAACAAAAACATGAATCTGTGAAAACGATGATGTCATGCACATGTGGATTACGTGTTCAATCTATAGTTTCATCGCCATCTAATGGCCTGATAGCAGAACACAACGTTTTTAGTCGTTTTCGCGGATCTGTGTGAATGGGGATTTGCGTTTTGACAATGGTGTCGTCTGTACGTGGGAAAAAAATTCCAAGGAAACACTTCTCTGTTGTAAGCATATCGTTGTCGTGTGAACGTACCCTCAGTGTCCAATTTCACTCGTTTTCATTCACTCCTCAAGTGAACTATATTAGTGGACTTATGTTGGGAATTGGGAATGAGGGTAGGGGATGATTTTGGACACAGCTGAAGGACAACACACACGTTTCTACGCTTTTTCAACACACAAGTCTGTTGCACGGGAGAAGTGAACTTCCCTGAAGCAGTGGTTGCTCTGTGTAGCACAGTCCTTACGAGCATCAGATGAGGTTAATTAACTGTAAGGAGTGAGGGAGAGAGACAGAAACAGGCAAAAACACACCTACACAGGGTAAAATACACACCCAAAAACATATATGCCTAAAATAAGTCCTCAGGACACAACACTTTGGTCAAGTTGTTTCTGAGAATTTCTTGCAACATTTGTACATAGAAATACATGAGCCAAGTAATTTGTGCTGTTTAATAACCTTATAAAAACTGGACATCAGAAAACGTCATCAGGGCTCAAGTCTGAGCATTTATATTTGTTTCTGCCCCACACTGTCTACAGGGGGCACATTAGAGCTTTTTAATAGCCTTTTAACTGAATTACATGCTGCAGACGGACAACTGGCTAACTCACTTACCTCCCAGCTCAGAGTTTTTATTTCAGCATAAAGCATGACAGTCCATATGGCTACCTGCTTCTCTCGCTCTCGCTCTCTCTCTCTCTCGCGCTCTCTCTCTCTCTCTCTCTCTCTCTCTCTCGCTCTCGCTCTCTTGCTATCTCTCTCACTCTCTTGCCCTCTCTCTCTCTCTTGCTCTCTCTCTCTCTCTTGCTCTCTCTCTCTCTTTTACTGAATGCCCTGCTGTCTGCTTGCTGGAACAGAAGCCAAAGGTCAGTTTGCTTTTTGCTTGCGCTCTTTCTTTTCATTGTTGTGGTGCTGTGTTTTTTGCTCTGTCTTTTAACACACGTCCGATGAGTCATTCATCGACGTCTCCTCATTTGCCATTTGAAGTGCACTCATTTCTCACGTCTTACCCACAGGCCAGCCGTGTACTAGCCATTATGGAGGGGGCCCTGTGACTAACTTCATTTGCTTGTCTTTAAATGTCAGAGGCTCTTTTTTCCCCCCCCTAAGCACATCAATTTAAGCGCTCACATCATTGTCATTGTTTACACTCTCAACCTTTTTCCGAGGTCAGCGGAGCTCTTGATTGATGCGCATGTGCACTGGTGTCCTTGCTCATTTGTGGGAGCGTGAGAGAGATTAGAGTGGACAGATATTTCACATTTTCAGAGTTCTACTTAAATTCGACAATAGATCCATCTCGCCTTTCACGGCAGATGTGTTCCCACCAGTCATTCAGTCTACAGACCGAACGCAGCTGCATCTGGGCTCGTCTTCTCCTCGTACCTGCGGGGGCCTGTTTTCCCGCTCATTTCCTGTCAGTACCGTGATGAGTGTTTATGACCAGAGCGAATCGGTGGCCACTCTGGTGTTGTGCCAGCTGTCTCCAGCTGTGGGCACACAAGTCATTTAAATGTCAAACTGGCCCCATCGTGACACAACCACTGTGTCCTTTCTGTCAGCACTGGGTTTACCTGCCTGTGTGTATGGCACCTTCCCGGATACAATGAAGTCAAAATTTGTTCATCAGTAGTGCTATTGGTACTTTATGGATGTAATGTATCATTCTTTATCATATCTTTATCATATCTTACTGTTCTAAAGTTTGTAGTTGACAAGTTTTTTTTAATGTTTTTGAAAGGAGTCTCTTATGCTTACCAAATTCTATTCTATTTTAATACATTTTATAGTATATTCCTGCTGAATATTTTGCAGTCATTTCTCCAGTTACTTCAGTGTTACACGATCCTTCAGAAATCATTCTAAAATGCTGATGGTGTTCAAGACACAATTCTTATTATTGTTAATGTTGGAAACAGGTAAAATTGCTTAAAGGGGTCCTATTATGCCCTTTTATGAAGTCTTGATTTAGTTTTTTGTGTGTACTAGAATATGCTGTAATGCTTGGTTGTTTAAAACACTTTTTTTTTTCACATATTTTACATTATTACAGTTCCTCTCTCTCCAGTCTGTCCCGAAAGCGTTGTTTAGTTCTGCTTTCATTGAAGCCCCTACTTCCGAAATACGAAATGTGTTGTGATTGCCAGCGCTTAGCGTGTGCTCAGAAAATGTCCCGCCCCTCCATAACTGAGAGTTCTGCTCTAGTGTAAAAATAAAGGATGGTGGCAATTTCAAACCCGGTTCAGACACTGAAAATGTTATCAAACAGGCACGGATTTCACAGGACGTTTCAGAGTGGTATGTTTTACTTTTACATTATAGGGACGATGTTTTCCACCATTTAATCATGATATTTGTCGTAAAACTATGGTTATACAAACAGTAATCGATCACAAAAACATGGTTAATTTTCACAAGGGGCGTTGAACAGCCTTACAAAAGTGAGAGCTTACAAAAGCTATTGTAAACAACATTATATCAACACTAATATTGGCTAGCAGGTGAGCGTAGCAACAACATAAAACTTAGGAACAGTGTTTAAAATACATTTCACCCATTCTAGGTTTGTCAGCCCTAGGAAGGTCAAACCGCATCTCTTTGACATTTACATTTACATTTAGTCATTTAGCAGACGCCTTTGTCCAAAGCGACTTACAAATTAGGACAAAATTCAGCGAGTCATCATAAAGAGGCAAAAGCAACAACAACGCAAGAAGTGCTCAAAATACGAAGTTCAGGTATTATTCAGAGTAGCATAAGCCTGATAAGTGATGTTTCAAAGGGAAAGAAATTTTTTTTTTTTTTTTTTTTCTATAAGGTTAAGTGCTCACGGAAGAGATTGGTTTTCAGCTGTCTTTTGAATGTTGTCAGGGATTCTGCATTCCGGATGAGGGTGGGGAGAGCGTTCCACCAGCATGGAACTGTGAATGAGAATGTTCTGGAAAGTGATTTTGTGGCTTTCTGTGATGGAACCACGAGACGTCGCTCGTTGACCGATCGTAGGTGTCTGGTAGGGATGTAGACTCGTAGGAGTGAGTGAAAGTAGGAGGGAGCTGAGCCTGTGATAGTTCTGTAAGCAAGCGTCAGTGCCTTGAACTTGATGCGAGCAGCGAGAGGTAGCCAGTGCAGAGAGATGAACAGAGGAGTGACGTGGGCCCTCTTGGGCTCGTTGAAGACAAGACGAGCTGCAGCATTCTGGATCATCTGTAGGGGTTTGGTTGCACATGCTGGAAGTCCAGCCAGAAGAGCATTGCAGTAGTCAAGCCTAGAGATGACCAGGGCCTGGACGATAAGTTGTGTTGCATGCTCAGTTAGGAAAGGCCTGATTTTCCTGATGTTGTGCAGTGCAAACCTGCATGATCGAGCTGTCTTTGAAATGTGATCTGTGAAGGTCAGCTGGTCATCAAACGTTACTCCAAGATTTCTGACCGATCTTGATGGGGTGATTAATGATGACTCTAGCTGGATGGTGAAGTCGTGCTGTAGAGACGGATTGGCAGGGAGGACGAGAAGCTCAGTCTTTGCCAGGTTGAGCTGCAGGTGATGTTCCTTCATCCATGTGGAGATGTCCGCCAGACAGCTTGAGACCCGTGCAGCTACTGTGGGATCATCTGGTTGAAAGGAGAGGAAGAGCTGCGTGTCATCAGCATAGCAGTGGTAGGAAAAACCGTGTGCCTGTATGATGTGTCCCAGTGATGTGGTGTAGATGGAGAAGAGGAGGGGACCAAGAACTGAACCCTGGGGAACACCTGTGGTCAGCTGATGTGCTCTGGATACCTCACCTCTCCATGCGACCTTGAAGGACCTACCTGTGAGATAGGACTCAAACCAGTGGAGTGAAGTTCCTGTGATGCCCAGTGATGGGAGGGTGGACATAAGGATCTGATGATTCACCGTGTCGAAGGCAGCAGACAGATCCAGGAGAATGAGGACTGAAGATTTAGAAGCAGCTTTTGCGATCCGTAGGGCTTCTGTGACTGACAGTAATGCAGTCTCAGTTGAATGTCCTTTCTTGAAGCCAGATTGGTTGACATCCAGCTGGTTGTTTAGAGACAAGAAGGATGTTAGTTGGTTGAAGACAGCTCTTTCAAGTGTCTTCGCAATGAATGGTAGGAGAGAGATAGGTCTGTAATTCTCTACAAATGATGTGTTTAGCGTGGGTTTTTTGAGCAGTGGAGTAACCCGAGCCTGCTTGAATGCTGTAGGGAAGGTGCCAGTATGGAGGGATGAGTTGATGATGTGTGTGAGTGATGGTAGAAGTGTGGGAGAGATGGCTTGTAGAAGGTGTGAGGGGATGGGGTCAAGCGGGCAGGTGGTAGGGTGACTGGAGAGGAGAAGTGTAGATACTTCTTCCTCGGTTAGCGAAGAAAAGGAGGACAGAGGGGTATTGGCTGTGGAAGGGTTCGGTCTGGGTTCCTGTGTGTGTGGAAGTAGATAGCAGCATGGATAGCAGCAGTGTGGAAATAGATAGCAGCAGCTTAACAAAACAAAAGAAATGGCATTCCTAATCTAAAATAGATAGTTCATGAAGTCAAGCATAATTATGGTATCATGTGAAAGATGACTCTTGGCAAATGGTTGTTCTCCATTTAGAATTGCTATATTAAAGAAAAATAGTTATAAATAACTTAAGTGTATTGTAAAAAGATTATAGAATGTTGCCTTTGTATCAAATGCCTTTCTTAAAGGCAGCATAAGGGTTCACTATTCAGTGGTAATCTGAACATTTTATTGGTTCAAAGGATTTTTCTGGTTTGCAGAAACTGGGTCTAAATCAGAATATGATTCAGAAAAAGATTTCCCACTCTTTAAACTCAATACAAAACTTTGAGATGTCTGATAGATGTATACATTTTGGAACTGTGTTAAGAAGAGCTGTTTTCGCAGATCAAAGGATTTGACCATAGAGATTTGGACAGGAAACGGATCAAGTATGCTAATGCAAAGTATTTGAACTGCAAAATTATTTTCCATGTTTGAGGGTTCCATTATTTTGTGCTCTTCAATACCGCTGAAGGCCTCTTGTACAAGGTCAGATTGAAAACACAGTATTGCTCTGGATCAAGGTAAACACGGCCGGTTATTTCAGTCGGTTATTATTATTATTTTTTATCATAACATGAACTGCCAAAAAGACCTTGAAACAAGGCTGCTCACACCGAGATTGGTCAATAACATTGTGCCTTTGAAGTCAGGATCTTTCTGCTTATGTAGTTGTTGCTCAACACACTCTGTCACATTTTAATTTTCTTTTCTCTTACACATTATTCAGTCTGCTCAATTTTTAGGGATGGGCAAAATACAATGTTTTCAGTAGTTTCCAACACATATTAGATTATGGCCATTCCCATGGTTGAAATTTGAAAACAGAAAAAAAAAAATTTGTTTTAAGAACATTTAGTGTTTTTACATAGTGCATATATATATATATATATATATATATATATATATATATATATATATATATATATATATATATATATATATATATATATATATATATATATATATATATATTTATTTATTTATTTATTTATTTATTTATTTATTTATACACTCACCTAAAGGATTATTAGGAACACCATACTAATACTGTGTTTGACCCCCTTTCGCCTTCAGAACTACCTTAATTCTACGTGGCATTGATTCAACAAGGTGCTGAAAGCATTCTTTAGAAATGTTGGCCCATATTGATAGGATAGCATCTTGCAGTTGATGGAGATTTGTGGGATGCACATCCAGGGCACGAAGCTCCCGTTCCACCACATCCCAAAGATGCTCTAGTGGGTTGAGATCTGGTGACTGTGGGGGCCATTTTAGTACAGTGAACTCATTGTCATGTTCAAGAAACCAATTTGAAATGATTCGAGCTTTGTGACATGGTAAATTATCCTGCTGGAAGTGGTGGTCATATGGGGATGGACATGGTCAGAAACAATGCTCAGGTAGGCTGTGGCATTTAAACGATGCCCAATTGGCACTAAGGGGCCTAAAGTGTGCCAAGAAAACATCCCCCACACCATTACACCACCACCACCAGCCTGCACAGTGGTAACAAGGCATGATGGATCCATGTTCTCATTCTGTTTACGCCAAATTCTGACTCTACCATCTGAATGTCTCAACAGAAATCGAGACTCATCAGACCAGGCAACATTTTTCCAGTCTTCAACTGTCCAATTTTGGTGAGCTCGTGCAAATTGTAGCCTCTTTTGCTTTTTGTAGTGGAGATGAGTGGTACCCGGTGGGGTCTTCTGCTGTTGTAGCCCATCCGCCTCAAGGTTGTGCGTGTTGTGGCTTCACAAATGCTTTGCTGCATACCTCGGTTGTAACGAGTGGTTATTTCAGTCAAAGTTGCTCTTCTATCAGCTTGAATCAGTCGGCCCATTCTCCTCTGACCTCTAGCATCAACAAGGCATTTTCGCCCACAGGACTGCCGCATACTGGATGTTTTTCCCTTTTCACACCATTCTTTGTAAACCCTAGAAATGGTTGTGCGTGAAAATCCCAGTAACTGAGCAGATTGTGAAATACTCAGACCGGCCCATCTGGCACCAACAACCATGCCACGCTCAAAATTGCTTATCACCTTTCTTTCCCATTCTGACATTCAGTTTGGAGTTCAGGAGATTGTCTTGACCAGGACCACACCCCTAAATGCATTGAAGCAACTGCCATGTGATTGGTTGATTAGATAATTGCATTAATGAGAAATTGAACAGGTGTTCCTAATAATCCTTTAGGTGAGTGTATACATACATACTTTTTATTTGCTGTCGCAAAATATGTACGTTAGTGTGATAAACACGCGGAACCGGTTTGGTAATTGATATACACTCACCTAAATGATTATTAGGAACACCATACTAATACTGTGTTTGACCCCCTTTCGCCTTCAGAACTGCCTTAATTCTACATGCCATTGATTCAACAAGGTGCTGAAACTTCAAGAAAATTCTTTAGAAATGTTGGCCCATATTGATAGGATAGCATCTTGCAGTTGATGGAGATTTGTGGGATGCACATCCAGGGCACGAAGCTCCCGTTCCACCACATCCCAAAGATGCTCTATTGTGTTGAGATCTGGTGACTGTGGGGGCCATTTTAGTACAGTGAACTCATTGTCATGTTCAAGAAACCAATTTGAAATGATTCGAGCTTTGTGACATGGTGCATTATCCTGCTGGAAGTAGCCATCAGAGGATGGGTACATGGTGGTCATAAAGGGATGGACATGGTCAGAAACAATGCTCAGGTAGGCCGTGGCATTTAAACGATGCCCAATTGGCACTAAGGGGCCTAAAGTGTGCCAAGAAAACATCCCCCACACCATTACACCACCACCACCAGCCTGCACAGTGGTAACAAGGCATGATGGATCCATGTTCTCATTCTGTTTACGCCAAATTCTGACTCTACCATCTGAATGTCTCAACAGAAATCGAGACTCATCAGACCAGGCAAGCTCGTGCAAATTGTAGCCTCTTTTTCCTATTTGTAGTGGAGATGAGTGGTACCCGGTGGGGTCTTCTGCTGTTGTAGCCCATCCGCCTCAAGGTTGTGCGTTTTGTGGCTTCACAAATGCTTTGCTCTATACCTCGGTTGTAACGAGTGGTTATTTCAGTCAAAGTTGCTCTTCTATCAGCTTGAATCAGTCGGCCCATTCTCCTCTGACCTCTAGCATCAACAAGGCATTTTCGCCCACAGGACTGCCACATACTGGATGTTTTTTCCCTTTTCGCACCATTCTTTGTAAACCCTAGAAATGGTTGTGCGTGAAAATCCCAGTAACTGAGCAGATTGTGAAATACTCAGACCGGCCCGTCTGGCACCAACAACCATGCCACGCTCAAAATTCCTTAAATCACCTTTCTTTCCCATTCTGACATTCAGTTTGGAGTTCAGGAGATTGTCTTGACCAGGACCACACCCCTAAATGCATTGAAGCAACTGCCATGTGATTGGTTGATTAGATAATTGCATTAATGAGAAATTGAACAGGTGTTCCTAATAATCATTTAGGTGAGTGTATATGTATATGTATTTTATCTGTGGTTAGTGTCATGTGTGGCATTAAAAATAAAAAAAAGGCATTAAAAATTATTTAATTTAATTTAAAAATACCTGCAGAAACCCTGATATATATACCTGTGTATTATTATTAGTATTTTTTTTCTATAAAAATTCTATCAAAGTATTTTTTATTATTGTTTTCTTGCATTTAAAAAAAAATAAAAAAACTTTCCTTAAAGATATATTTAGATATTAACTAGCATTATTGACCCATTTGTTTAGAATATTGTTAAATAGATTTTTGCCTACCCCTTATACACAACACTACAAGTCAAGTTGAAACACAGAGAGCATGAGAGGATGTTGTCTTATTCTCCTTTATTAAATCTCAATCAAAGAAATGCATTGCTGCTTTTAGTTTTTCGATAATTAGCTTCACACGCCTCTTCAGACTGGAACTGAGTGGCAGGGTGGCCATGAGAAGACAGATTCTGTTTATATTTGTGCCATTCAGACGATTATTAAAAGCCATTTTTAGAGAGCCCAGCACGAGGCCAAATTGCAGGCGCAGTTGGATGAAGACAGATAAATGTTAAAGCTGGCATGGACCAAACACAGACGGCCTGATCAGAGTGCTGCTGTAGAGAAGGGCAGGACCACTAACAGAGAAACATCACTCACTTACATGAGTGTGCAGTTTGTTCTGCTTTGCGGAGCAGGTGTCATACCGAGCTTTTGATTAAAAATCAGACAATACAGATATATAGCAAGATGGCTTATCACCACTACTACTTATTTACTGAAAGCCCATATTGTTTTTGCTTAGTGGGGGGAATTCGGATTTTATACTGTCGTTTTGTGTTCCTTGTCAGACAGAAAAATACTCAAATACTGTTATTTTTGCTATTTTGCTAGCACTGGTATTTTTTAGGAATGTAAAGCTCTTTAAGGCCTATAAAGCTTTGAGTTTATTTCAAGGGAGTGCAGATATCACAGAAGTTCAGTGCTTAATCACACCTCTCCACTGTGACACCAATTTGGTCCCATCTGAGGAAGAAAGGACATTGATTTTAAAGGATAAGTGTAGCTTGTTGAGGTTAAGTGTTGATGCTTTTGAAAAAGGACAGGAGTGCCGTAAATGGAAAGAGAAACAAACTGAACACTCAGCCTGAAGCCACACATCAGTGTCACACATCAGAAGTTTTTAGAAAATGCTGTGATCGCTCTGTCTTCGGGGAGCCCCTTACATATACATTTTTCAGTAAATAAAAACAGAATGCTCAAAGGCTTCTTTTTGTGTGAAAGACAGAAGAAATAGAGGGTAGAACTGGTGATAGTTTCTGTTTTTGCCAGAGGGCTGAAGTGTGTCAGCCCCAGAGGCCCATCATCAGTCACTGCAACTTCTGCACTGCAGTCTTTTGGAGCTCCACTAATTTAGCCTGGACTTACAGTATCAAGCTGTCACGTAACACGACTGAACCTGGCTCAAACAACAAGCTTTCAGCGTAATCGTGTGGGTCGTCTGAAATGGAAGACCTATGAAAACCTGCTCTCACAGCTTGTAAAGGTGATTATGCTATTTAAGCTTTCAGTCCACTATAGGTGATACATCAGTGGGGTTTTTAAAATATGTCGGTATGCAGTTTGTCAACATTTCTCAAGCAGGTAAATTAAAGCATTTTGATATTGCTTTGAAAATATTGAGGCTGTGAAAATATGGATGTGTAAGTGGATGATTTTGATTCAGCGCACATTAATGCAGCTCTTGATAGAGGCTGTCAGTCATAATTCATCTAGTGAGTTACTTCTCATTCAACTCACTGATTTCAAAGCGTAGGCTTTCTATGCAACGCAGTTCAACAGATATACAATGACGGTAATATGCCCGCTAGTTTTAAAGCAGCATTCATGCTGACAGCTATTCACAGTGGCAAAGTGACCAGAAGTTTTGCCAATAAACTCATTACATTTTGAGAATAAAGTCTTTGTGTGTTAAAAAAAAAAAAAAAAACTTGTTAAATTGAGGAAAATTTCTAAATAAAATGTTTAGAATAAACTCATTACATTTTGAGAATAAAATCTGTGGGGGCAAAAAAAATAAAAATATTTATTTTAATTTGAGACATTTTCCCAATCTATTTATTTTTGCTCCACAGAAGAAAGGTATATGTGAACTAGCCCTTTAATACATGCAAATAAATACAAACTATTTTAAATGTTCTTCTTAACTTATAAAATACGAAGAAAAATGGTTATGAAGTTTTATGAATCCAGCCTCTGAGGTGACATGACCACAATATTGCCGATGCAACAAAGTGGCCAAAGCAAAGCATAACTTTATTTAAATTGGTGCACACAGTGAAGAAGGTGAATCTAGCCATGTTTGTTGATGGGATAATTGAATGTAAACCAAGCTGTCTTCACTAATGCTATTCTTTTTTAAAGCATCTTTTTTTGTTAGTGATCCACAGCCTGATGCTGTTGGATACTGCTGTTGAGCAGGAATGCCTACTAGCCTCCCACAGCAGACACTTGGAGACCTCCAGCGATTTTTACCACTGTCGGCTTGAAAGCCCTTTAACAGTAGATCGGCATGATCAAACTATTCAGGACTCAACTGTGAGAGTTTACGGTTGCTTGTAGTCCTGAAATGCTGGTGGAGACCTTGTTATCAATCAGAAAAAGAGAAACCCCCTCACCTGTACCTCTGGGCTCCAGCATGGACCCTCACAGATAATGACTGCTATGAAATTTCTGCGGAGTTGTGCTGATTTCCCTTCTCTCCATGTCACACTTAACCATGACATTTAATTTCACCTGGGGAAGCCAGGTAATGGAATTGTTTATTAGATGGCCGTACCAAGATGGATTTCCGAGAGGGCAGGGGTTTTAAGATGCGTCTCCTTCTCCTGCTCTCCTAGAGGCCTCAAAATTGGTTGCTGTTGAATAGCCTCCCTGCCTTTTATTTCCCTTTGGCTTTGCGGGATGTGTAACTGCATCCCTAATGCAGTATCAGAGAGGCCTCGCCCCGAACTCCCTGCCTCTTTCGCACCTCTGCCCCCCTACGACTGTGCCATTCGCACTCACTGCGCATACGACTCACAGACTCAAGGTCAACCTCAAAGCATCTCTGACAGAAAACAATAGGAAGTTTTTGCATTTTTTAAAGAATGACGTGAATGCTAAAATGCTGTTTCTTGTCTCTGCTCCTTCCAGACTAAAGACCTACAAGGTTGTCATAGGTTACCCAGATTTTCCAGACAGTGATTCACCTTTGTTTCCTGAATTGATTGTTGATTTTGAGGTTGGGGTGAAGAATAGACTAGCAGGCCTTTCTCACTCTGTGATTTTTGGAATATTCACCCTTTGCTCTCTGTGCGTCTCATTAGTCATATTTTGATCAACGGAACATTTTCTTCGGCTTTTAGTTAAAATGAATTTTTTTTCTGTAAAATTCTTCACCTCTGCCACAGCTCAGCCTGTGGAGAGCGTATCTAAATGCGAGTCAAGCCATTTATGCTCCCAAACTAACCACAACAGTAGAAGCCAGCGGAAGAACAGAAGACAACCTCTTTCTCTCTTTTTTTTTTGTGTGGTGTGCTGCATGATTGTGTATGATAGGAGAGAAAGATTGAGTAGATTGAAAAGTGTAATTTCACACAACCCAGCTCCTGTGTTCTCCCTCCCCGAGCGCTTCGGGTTCGGCGTGGCTGCTTGTGCTCACCGATGTGATCACCACCCTTGATTGTTAAGAGCTGCTCACCTCCCTTGTTTGCCATACACGCCTTAACACATCACAGAGTGTGGCGTGTGTACTTGTGCTATGATTATAGATAGATAGATGGATTTATATATCCGACATGAGCGCTGTGCCTTTGTTCCAATTCACCGTCGATCAGTGCCGTCTCATTGTTAGCAGATGGTAATTTTAATCTAATCAATGTCTGCCTCTCTATTATTTGTTAATTCAGCTAAGTGTTGTGACTGTAATTGCCCCATCATATCTTGTTGGATAACTTTATCTGGGATCTGATAGCAAAAATTTGAGCAGTGTCATGATTAGAGGGTTTCGTTCTGCCTGGTTGTTGCGTTTACCTTCGGTACAGCTGTGGGGCGACGTATCTTATAATGTTAATTAGATCACCGAAGACTGATGAGCACTTCAGTGGGCGCTGCGCTGCCGTCCCCCACGTCCTCCGATTGACCAGTGCAGGCTTAATGGAGGAGAAGCGCACAGCCCATTATTAGAGGCATCCACTCAGTCTCGTTTACGCCACTCTTCCTCTCTGCCTCATCTGCCTTGGCTCTTTTCAAGCACTGCTAATTGTGTAGATGTGTTATTAAGGTCAGGCAACTAGGACGTGATCTCTCATGCAGACGACACCGGTGTCCTTTTAAGAGAGAAAAGGAATCGAGGCATAATTTTCATTCTGAGCAACTGAAATCATGTTTAGTCCACATTGTATTCATGGACTTGCTGTTTTTGTACAGCAGCCACAGATTATAATGAAATGAGCCATGCTTAGAGCAGTTTCACAAATTTTTTTTTTTTGTCTCTCTCTTTCTCTCCGTGCTAGTGTAACATTTGCGAGAGGATTCAGCCACTGCTGTTGGCCCATACCCATGAAATCAAGCAAGTGCTTTCATTTCAGCAAGAGTAATCAGGCGGCTAACCATGATATCCCACATGTATAACAAAATACATTTTCACTGTTTTCCAGATAGCCATGAAATCAAGTACAAGGCTCTGCCAATCACTCCATGTATATGCGCTGTTCTTGCAGTGTATGAACAGATTACAACAAACACAAACACATTCATCTCTATGGATGAAATTTTCAATAATATAATAAAGATAATATAATGATTTATTTGTAGTAATCCAATGAGTTAATGCACATCAAGCAATCAAAGTGCACACACATACAGTTAATGACGGAGCACCAAATTTGACTTCATGGTGTTTATATATATATATATATATATATATGTGTTTATATATATATATATATATATATATATATATAAATATGTGTGTGTGTGTATATATATGTATATATGTATGTGTATATATATATATATATATATATATATATATATATATATATATATATATATATATGTACATGTATATATGTGTGTATATATATATGTATGTATATGTGTGTGTGTGTGTGTGTGTACTGTATGTATTGTGTGTGTAACTATAAATATCAATATTATTGACTGTGTAATTTGTCATCTGATAATTTTGTTAACAATCATAAAGTATTTTAAAACAATACATGGTTTATAGTAAAAAAAAAAATAGAAAGACTACTTTTTAAACTATCATCAAATCCAATTTTACATTCTGCCACCGAACATTTGTTTGCAAACCGTGATTTCATCTTTCTACCCTTTCCCTGAACAAACAATGGGTGCTCGCCGCTTTTTTGACTGTTTTCCATGTCCGGTCTCATTAAAAATCATTGTAGGAGCTACAAGTACACAGCGAACCATAAGCATTTGTGATGCAAGACAGAGTTAAATATGAGCTCAGATTGAATATGTGCTATTGTTGATTGCCAGCAAAATACGATTTTAAAAAGGAATAGAAGACTAAATTACTGAAGAATGTCTGTTTGTATCTTAACTTTGTTTCCTATGAGTTGATATGAGTTGAGAGTGCAAATTTGTTTAGGCTTTTAACCTAACAGTTAAAAGGCTGTATGTACATCCTAGAGGTGATCTATGAACTAGAGGGTTACATGGATCCTCTGTCACAGATGTACTCCTCAACATTCTTCTTGATCAGGCTGTTCTGTATTTTTTCTTTAAAAAAAGTTAAAGTATGAGTAGTTATTTTAGATATTTTTAGTTTTCGATATAGTAATTTTTCTTTTTTTTTCTTTTTTTCTTTTTTTTTTCTCTTTATGAACATGCAGTAACAAAATGTCATAGTACGTTCATGTATTCAAAGGAGAAACATTTGCAATGCATGTTACTACTAGGTGTAAATGGGAATGTAATTACAGTCAAAGTTAATGTGTATACAGGGCCAAGGATTGAAATGGCTTTCTCTCAGTATCTTTTGAACATTCTTGTGGATTTTGTTGCCTCTCTGTAAGACTGATAAAAAAAAAAATTCTGTTCTTGTAGTTGAACGATTGAACAGTTGTATGCCCAGACAGCACTGCCCCTCCAATCTTCAGCCCAATAATGGGGTTTGAAATATTTGTTATTTCGTGTTTTATCACAGCAGGGTGTGAAACTCGGAGTAGTTGTAAGACAGTGTGGTTCCTCTCATTCTTTCCTTATTAATCAGCCTGTCAGACGCTAACGCCCCGGTCGATGCAGTGACGGCCCAGAGTGGCCAGGGATTAAAACACTTCCACACACTCTCTCAGCACTCTGTCAACATGTGCCAGAACGTTCCACAAGACCACCGCTGCTTCAGGGGCCGTCACACTGATGACTAATGGGTAATGAAGTCCTTAAGAACCCCTGGAGTGAGCACGGCTGTCATAACTCTCTCCTGAGTGATTGGACTACAACCCTTCAAGCATTTTATCTCTGCCAGTGAAGAATGGTTTGTTTCAAAGTCACTCAGACACAGCTGGACATCTGAGGCTTTGACCTGATGTTGGCTGTTTGCTTGCTGATTATATGAATCAACCGCAATCAGAAAGCAACTTAAATGTTATATATTTATTTAACTTCAGCAATGTCCTTGCCACAATACATTGAATCCACAGCATTTTTTTTTTTTTTTTTGAATAGCAATAAGAAATGTGTGTGGAAATTTACTTCAAATTCTTCATTTTTGTGTATATATTTGGAAAAATACTTTTCACATTTTTTCAATTGAGTATATCATTATTTTCATAATAATTGTATGATACTGTAATTACAGTGAGATCAGTGATGTCTAAAATGGCTCTTTTGAATTGACTCTTTTTAATGAAACATGAACAGATTCACAAATTGGTTATTGATCTGAATTGGTCTCACTCACTTAGTTAATTGGTAAATATAAATAAATGAACTAGCTACTAATTAAAGTTTGACTTGAAATGAGCTGAAAATGTTACTGTTTTGTGTACTTTTAGCAATGTTAAAAATGCATGCAGTATCCAGCACTGGTTTGTCCAATAAGTTAGTGTTTCTGAGTATGTAGGCTCTCTTATTCTCCCCATCTATGTTTCTCATATTTCCAGCCCTCGAGAACCATCTCGCTGAAGCTTTCTGTATGGGAGTATAGACCTCTCAGGGTTTCTGTCTCTTAGAAGCATCCAATACACCTTGGTCACTAGGAAAAGTGCAGCCAAATGACTACCTCTGGCCTTAGTCCATCAGCCGTTACACAATCAGCAGTGGCCAATTAGGAGAGCTGCTCTCAGGTAGCATAATAACAGGCCATAGTCCAGCTGAAAGAGATGGGAAAGAATCCCAAGCATATGATGAGAGCAACTGAGCTGCAGAGATGGGAGAGAGAGAAAACAAGTTTTAAAGGCAGGCATTATTTTTTGTGTATTTCTCCTCACTCTCACATTAGATGTGACACTATAATTAGCTTTGTTTCTTTGAGACAATGCTGTCTAGTAGCCAGAAATAACAATCAGGAAACTGCTATTTGTACAGAGAGATGCCACAAGAAAAGGACTTAAATCTGAGAAAACAGCTCATTAAACAGGGTGGTGTTTACAATTGTGTGAGCTATAAACATTATAATAGGGTATTGCAGACAGCATATGTCCTTTAGTATGATCTCCGCAGTTTGTGTAAGAGAGAGATCTCTGTGATTCAGCCCATTTTCTTAAGCCATACTCGCTCACTTACATTTGTTGTTATATATGAAACTTAAATTGGACTTGCTTTATCAACAACTTCACATGCATTCACTGCGTGTGTGGATGTGTGTGGAAATTAGCAGGCAGAATTACCTCTAAAGCCTTTAATCTACTTTGGCTCTTTTGTGTCGGACCCCAGGGTGATAGCAGCGGGATGCTCCATTCTCACTGTCCACTCACAGACAGAATAAACCCACACACACACACACAGTACTGATTCTAGTGGAGCCACTCTTTCAGCAATGCCTATTTATCATATTTTAAAATAGAAAATAGTAATTTTAATTTGTAATCATATCTCACAGTTTTACTTTTTTTGCTGTATTTTTGTTAAAATAAAAGCAGTTTAGGAATCAATAAATAAATCATAGCGACCCTAAACATTGAATTTTAGTGTATATTCTTTTGACGTCTTTATTTTCATGTTTGTTATTTCTTTAAACTTTTAACCTCATTTTTGTTACATTACATGTTCAAGCTCATTCCTCACTTCTAGATAATGGTGCTTTTCAGTCAAACAACAAATCTGCAGTTCTATTGTTTCTTCATTTTATTTAATTTTTAATCATTAGTGTCCATTAGATCCTCTTAATTGACAGTCACATCAGAGACTGAGTGAGGTTTAAATGAAGACTATTTGCTTTAGTAATCACAGAGAAATGAACCTAATGATGAGATGAATGATCATTCTAGCTGAAAGCGTTTGAGGTCAGGTAAAGGGGAGATCACAAGATCATTTATTGCAAAAATTACTATGAAAATGGTTGAAATGTAGGATATGAACCTAGAATTCAATTGACATGGAGGAATAATTTCTCTTTAGGTTAATTATTTTTTTCATGTTTCAGGTTAAAGTTTGTTGCAAATTTGTGTGATTTTTGTGCATGACCTCATTTGTTTGTGAATTAATTACATGACTTTTTATTGCACTGTTTCGTCAGAGATGTGTGAGGGGTTTATGTTCACATTTTGTGTGTGTGTGTGCGTGCAAAGCAAATGATAGAGTAGAGGTCAAAGAGGTTAGCAGGAGTCTTACCCAGGTGTTGATTAGTCAGAGAGGATCACGGGTAATGGAGCTTAGATTGATGTTGATGTTGAGTGATAAATGATGAGCATGTGTGTTCTTTTGTGTGTGTGTGAAGGCAAACAGTGAGATTAGACAGTGAAGGATCTACTTCTGATCACATACACATACACATAATGAAGCTCTTTCTCTGCTCTGCCTTTCTCTCTCTTAGAATGTGATGCGCAGCATCACCGTTCCTCCTTTTTTTTGTTGCTCTTTTCCTTATTTTCTAAAATCCTTTTCTGTTTCCATGTCTCTTTCTCTGTTTGCTGCAGTCTCGTAATAAAAGCAGCACAATTTATTTACAATTTGTCGTATGAGGCTCTTACATCAGCAGCGTAATGTAGCGGCTCGTTTAAAATACATTTGCAGCTGCGACTTTATTTTGCAAAGATGATTTTTCATCCACGCTTCGTCCTTTTCCTTTTTGCAATGAGGAATTGATAATAGACCTGTTTTCCCTCTCATCCACTTATCTCGCACCCTGATGGAAAGAATGAAATAAAGGGAGGAAAACAGGATGAAATGGGGTTTTTTTTTACGCTCTCTTTGTGTGTGTTTTTTGCATGTAGAAAATGTGCATTAACACTGCGGAGAGAATTTTAGTCCTTTGAGCGATCACACAGCTCTTGCAGGTGACATGCTTTTATTCTGCCATGGTTGAAACTTTTACTCCAAAACCATGTTCTATATATATATATATATATATATATATATATATATATATATATATATATATATATATATATATATATATATATATATATATATATATATATATATATATATATTAGGGCTGTCAAACGATTAATCGTGATTAATCGCATCCAAAATAAAAGTTTTTTACATAATATATGTGTGTGTACGGTATATAATTATTTTCTATATATAAATACACACACATGCATGTATACATTTAAGAAATATTTGCATGTATATACTGTGTATATATATTTATATTATATATAATTTATATTATATATAAATATTTTATATATAAATAACACATTTTTCTTAAATATATATATGGATGTGTGTATTTATATATAGAAAATAATTATATACCGTACACACACGTATATTATGTAAACACAAACTTTTATTTTGGATGCGATTAATCGCGATTAATCGTTTGACAGCCCTAATATTTTGAGGGAAATTTTTTTTTTCATATATATATATATATATATATATGAAAAAAAAATTTTCCCTCAAAATATTGGTGATTCAAAATAATTCCTTCGTTAATAATTCGTTACACAGAACTTTATTATATTAAATATTATTCACAAATGATTCACACCCTCACAAAATCCAAACATTCAGTGTAAAAACATTATTTATAATAAGTTTTATTTGATTCACAGCTTATACAGTGTTTTGACCTCGACATCCCAACTGCATTTTACCGCAAACTTGCGACTAGTTAACTTTCTAAAGAAGGCGCAATCGCTTGTTTGCTAAGGGGTCAAAATTCTTGTTTTTCCTGGGTCAAAACTGGTCTTCGGTGGTGGCCGGCAGACACTGTCATCCTTTCTTGCCCTTTTTTATTTTTGTTTTATTTTTTAAAAGCTGTGTTTTTTTTTGTTTTGTTTTTTTTAACCACTGGTTTGATTTGTTTACATTAGTTAATGTATTAAGCTAACTAACATGAACCATGAGCAATACATTTGTTACTGTATTTATTCGTTTTTTTTTATCTTAGTTAATAAAAATACAGCTGTTCATTGTTTGTTCATGTTACTTCACAGTGCATTAGGCAAACTAATGTTATCAAATACAACTTTTGATTTCAATAATGTAGGCTAATAGTAAATGGTGAAATTAACATTAATAAAGATTAATAAATGCTGTAGAAGTGCAGTTTATTAATAGTTAATGTTAACTAATATAGTTAACTTGAGTTTAATAAATGGAACCTTATTGTAAAGTGTTACCGATTTGTTATACACGGATTCAGATGTTTCGTGAGAGAGTTTTTATTTTAAATTTTTTTATCAAAGTGTTTTTTATTTCAGCTGAATGTGCGGAACGCTTTTCAGAGAAGATAAGGCAATGTTTGTTAAGCACAATTCACACCCAGCGGTAATTCAGGGAAAAAATCTCTGAATGCTCCACGTGAACTTCGGTCTTCCGATCTTTTACCATCGTGTCAATTCTTAATTGATTTTGATTAATATGCGCGAGGGAGTGAGAGAGAGCAAGACAGTTTGAAGACTGTGAGAGTGCGCGCGCACGGCCGGAGCTCTCTGATCGTTCTTTCAGTAACATGCACCCTGTCACAAGCGCAGCAATCATCTACATCACTCACCGATCAAATAAGGATTTGGTGGGACAAAAATTTGCTTTGGCGGCCGAGAAAGACGGAGGGAGAGCAGGGAATGGAAATGTAGCTGAACGAATATGCTGCGTGTTTTAGAATAATGAAACACAATATGTGGCGGCCAGTGTTGATTCTGTGGTGCACCGCCACAAATTAGTCTGTGTGAGAAACACTGGTTTGTCTACCTTTCCGTCTGGAATCAAGTCTCTCCTAATTCAGACCACAAACTGCACATCCTGTTTCTCAACTAAACTTTAAACTTGCCAAACAAGAGCAGAGATAGAAGTCTGCCTGGGTGGACAGAGCTAGCAACTGAAAAGAGAGATGAAAGGACAGTGTAAGGAGAAACAGAATCCCATGGATGACAGTAGGAGAGATGGGCGAATAGACCATGAGTTACAGCACAAAGAATCTGAGCGAGATGGATAGAGGAGGAGAGTGTTTAATTAGTGTTGGGTTTTTCTGTAACATTACAGGCCTTTTCTGTTGCCAGGTCCTTTGACTGTCTCCCTGCGGTCCCGTCTTATTACCCGTACAAATCTCTACAAATACTGCAGCATTATTGGAAACACACACAATTGAGCCTGCCAGCTCTGCCACCAAATCACCAATCATAAATATGCACTTTATCATGATAATCATTGCATGTCTCCTCATTTCATTTCCACAGATGGTTTAATCTCTTTTTAATGTGGGCTTTAGTGAGGATTCTTGAAAATGCCAGAGAGACCCGTGCTGAGCATTCATGCGAGTCACGGAGCCAGCAACTGTTACCAAAGTTTCTCATTTGTTATTTAAAAGTGCATGCTTGTTTTGTTGTTTGCAGATGCGTTCATTTAAAGTAACTTCCATATCAGAGCTTAGCACACTAGCTTAACACACATGCACCAATGACAACTTTTATATATTTTTTTTTTTTTGTACGTGTCTGTATAAGTTTGATGGTCTGATTACTAATGCTTTTGTCCGTATGCTGACTATGGAAAAAGACAAAGATTGATGTTGGTGTAATGAACGCTTTAGCTCGGCATCACAGTATTGATGCTGCGGTAGCATTGCTGTAATGTTGTGGTATGGTTAAGCAGCCCCTGATCAGACGGGCTGGAACACTGGAGGCTGTCTTATGGGCCTGACAGCCCATCCCTCATTCCCTTTCAATCCTTGTTTATTTTATCTCCCATTCTCTTTAACACAATGCTGAGAGACATACAGAGAGTGCGACAGAGAGAGACTTGAGGGGTGGGGAAGATGATAAAATGTCGTTTTTCTAGATCTTCATCACTCTTGTTCTCCTCTTCTGTCAGAAATCAGATTGTTATGCTATTTATTGAGAAGATTATTTTGTGCCTGAGGGAAGGATGGAGGGAATTTTGTCAAGGAGGTCAATTGGCCCAAACCCAACTGCACCAAATACTCAAAGTGCTTCTTATACTGAACAGTATATACATACTAAATACTGCCTGTATTGTGGAAAAGTACAAAATAGTGCATATTTCATTCGTTGGAATCTTCAAGTCTTTTGAAGTTTTAGTGTCACAATAGTCAAGAAAATATTTACTACTGTAAATTCCACTTCAGTCATCACACTGGACATGGAAGGTTAAGTTTATTGCAACTTTAACTTTCAACTTTTATTTATTTATATTGCACATTTAATAAAAATTTTGCCCAAAGTGCTCTACAGTTATTGCATTGCATTATGGGATAGCACTATATACTTGTTGTACACTGCACAACTTGTCAAGTTTAGTTGCTCATCTAGGTATTCCGTGCATACAGAAACATTGTAGTTTGCACAGTATTCATGCTATACACTCCAAAAATAGTGTAGTATGCAGCATGCTAGCATGCTGTTTAGCTCACACCCTATATTTGCATGTGAGATACTTTGGTATTGACCCGCTCGTCTGCATCCATTACCTGTCCTTCATTAGATGTATATAGTCATCGTGGCATTTGGAGACACCATGTTAAACCATTTCATGTCAGTTGCCCTTTCATTAGCGATCTAAATGTTAATTGATGGGGTTAATGTCTTCTCACTTCAAGTGTGTGGCAGGAATCACAGAATTGGCGTTTTTGCTCCAACTCTGCTCACCAGGCAAACCAAGTACTCTTTCAAAGAGCTTTTAGTGACTTTTGCTTGGCCTTTAATGTGCCCTTTTAATATGGTGACAGTGTAGTACATAGCATGTGAAAAATTACCTGTCTGAAAGACCTTTAAACCACTGTTATTTGTCTACATCAAGATGTATTTTTCTTAGAGATGCACCGATTACAATTTTCTGGGCCGATTCCGATTTTTCATTAAAGGACAATTCCGGTATTTAACACTTTAAGTCTATTTTGTAGTTTGTTTTGGATGAACAAGAGTGGTGGACAAAGAAATTTTGACAATGGTTCCTGTCGCGACTTTTTGACTATTTTAGAATTGCCCATGACCGCATTAGAATGGGAGTCAATGGCCATGCACAAACATGTCCTTAAAACAACCCTTAACCCTCTGAGGTCTGAGCTGTTTTCTGGGCCCTGGAGGTGTTCTGACATGCTCTGACATTTGTGTTTTTTTCTGTTACTAGTGACATTTTCATGGCTAAAGTCTAATTACACTGTATTCAGCACAAACTCTGCTACAATAATATAGCAGCAGCATGTATGTAAAAGTTTGTAGTTTTGAGATAATGACATTTATGCGTGGTTTGTGAAAATACAAAAAAAAATTGTCACTGAAATAAGGCCATGAAACCCATACTGATTATTTCTTCACAAGACTTTTGAAAATTGTATGACGTAGCCTAGAATATTTGCTCCAAAACTATGTGAAAATCACCCTGACTGCTCATTCAGATAAGACAATATATTGATTTAAAATTTCTAAGACGTGTTTTGTGTGACAAAGCCATATGCGAAGAGGCGTGATCATCTCATTAATATGTAAGCCTTTAACACCTGAGAAAGACAAAGACACTCCCCTAACTGCCCTATTAGGAGCGATCAGGCCCTGTCATTCAGAGCAACCTTGCACAAAGAATGAGGAGATTTAAAAAAGAATGGCTTTTAGATTGTTTGGATTTATTTACAACACAACATAATCCAAAAATACACAACAAATGACAAAAGAGCACATTGAAAACAATGATCCAAAGACAGAGACCTTTGTGCCATTCCTAAAAACATTGTACATTCCTTTCATTTCCAAGGTGTTTGATTTTCACTTTACCATGTTCATGTACAGAGACTCATGTAAATGTTGAAGTCAGCAGGACTCAGTTGCATCTGGTCCCTGAAAGAAAAAAAAAAAAAGAAAAAACTGTGAACATACTGATATCAAGAGAAACTATAGGGATGCACGATTTTGGGAATAGATTTTAGATTTTTCTGGTTAAAATTTCTTTTTAAAATTCATAGAATACACACACACACACGTTTCCAACAATATATAATAAACACCAGGTTTGTTGTGCCTTGTAGGCATAGGCTACGCAGTGCTGCATAAAATAATAATAACAATACATTTTAAATCTTCCAAAAGATTTCAAGAACAACTACGCTAGAGAAAAATATATTGATTATCATATGTTACTTCAAATGTTTCCATTCGTTATGATGATATGAAATGAGATAATAGTAAAAACATAAAGCCTAATGTTTGGTGCATTTTTCCTTTCAAACGCAATCGCGCTCCAAAATATGATACATTCAAACGCACAGCGCGCTCCAAAATATGATACATTCAAACGCCATCGCGCTCCAAAATATGATACATTCAAACGCACAGCGCGCTCCAAAATGTGATACCACAGCGTGCTCCAAAATATGATACATTCAAACGCCATCACGCTCCAAAATATTAAACATTATGGTTATACATATCTATGTTTGAGCAGATATCCACAAACAGTATTTAACAGGAAACACGGGTCTAAATAGTATAATATTCACCATATATCTAGCAACAGTTCAACTGCAATGTGAGGTTTATGCAACAATACCATAAACTAATAAGTAAGAATTTCTTACCTTACATCTTTCTTTGTCTTCAAATCGCATTCTTCTTCTTCTTAGGTAAATCCAATGTAAGCTCAGACGTGTCTTCCAAACTCGACGAAAAGCAGAGACTTGTGAAGTTTTTGGGTGTTTTGTGTTTGAGGTAACGAGGGCGTTCGCGTCCCATGTGGAGATTTGCATGTGAATCTCTTTTGCGCGAGTGTGCGTGTCGAATTAAAAAGTAATTAGCAAGCGTTTGAGATACTTGACATCCTGTTGGTTTTATACAAATTACTTAAACAGAGAATATTTGTTTTCAGTTTGAATCCGATCATTTAAAAGTACACACTTAAATGTGTATAAAGGTATATGGCTCATAAATGTGTGAGAAGTATTCGCTGAGTTTTGTTTCAGTTTATAGACGTGCTCAAGAAAAAAAAAGTTCACCGCGACGGAGAGGCAGAACGCACACCCTGTTTATTTTCTTTATTTTACAAAAGCACAATGTTTTGATTTGATTGTAAGTGGACACATACAAAAGTAGAAATATCACACATTATTTTTTTATATTTCTTTTTTCTGTATAACCATAAATGACGGAGTAATTTAAGTTTATGTTGCTGCTATGAGAAAAAAATCCAGCAAAACGCGTCGGCGCGTTTCTCGACCTCAGAGGGTTAACGTTCGTTTTCAAAACTGTGCAACTCACCGAGTGGTTAGTGGTGTTCATTGATGATTAAAAACAAATATATCGGCGCAATATATGATTTCAATCCGTTTATTTTTCTATAGTGGAACTATTTTTTCAGATACCTCACAACCGCGTATAAACTTCCGCTCTTCCGCAACTTCCGTTGCTCTGCTCACGCTAGCCTTCTGAGAGACAGAGAACCGAGCGAAAAGACCTAAAAGACTACAATCAAATGTAAACAGCATCCTTTCCGTTTCCGGTAGCGCAGTAATATCAACGAGCAATGTGTCCTCCAACGGAAATCAATGGATTTTACAAAATGCCAAATAAAACACGACAGAAACTGTATTTCGCTACGCTACTTGTTTTGGAACATCAACGAACACCACTAACCACTCGGTGAGTTGCACAGTTTTGAAAATGAACGTTAAGGGTTGTTTTAAGGGCATGTTTGTGCATGGCCATTGACTCCCATTCTAAAGCGGTCATGGGCAATTCTAAAATAGTCAAAAAGTCGCGACAGGAACCATTGTCAAAATTTCTTTATCCACCACTCTTGTTCTTCCAAAACGAACTACAAAATAGACTCAAAGTGTTAAATACCGGAATTGTCCTTTAAGTTTGACCTGCCGATACCGATTTTAGCCGATTCCGATTTCATTTTTTCTAACCACTTTACAGCACACACAAATATTTATTTTATATCTTTTCTGTAATAGATCATTTTACAATTTGCATAGTACATATTTTTTGAACAGATAAACGCTATAAAATAGAACTATAGAAATTACTTCAGGTGTGGGTAATTCACACACATCTAAAGTGCAGTGTTATGGAAGAACCATTTCCTTTTCACATTCAATATCCAATAATTTTTTTATACATGTTTTTAGCAAACTAAACGTCTGTATGAAAACAGGGAATGGCGATAAAATAGTATATAAATAAAAAAATTAATAAATACAGCCTTGCAGTATAAAGATATTTCTCAAAGCACACACACACACAGGCCTATTGCAATCACTTGTACAAACTGAATAATAAAACAAGTTTAAATGGGTACATTTTCTTTTTTACACTTTTTTTTGAAACCCTATTTAGGCTATTTTGTCCATCAAATGTGTGCTTTCCCTTTAACCCCCTGAGGTCTACGGTATCGCCGGCGATACCAGCTCGCTTTTTTTTTTATCAGTGTAAAAGAAACTCATAAATACTCTGTTGACTTTGATTTTCCATAGGAGTTTCATACATCAATCGATTCTGTTAAATGTGTATTATTTTTGTGTATACTCACAATAAAAACAAAGTGTTGTGCTTTTTGCCAAATAAAGAAAAATAAACACGAAGCGAGTTCTGCCTTCTCTCTGCCATTGTAGTCCATTCTGAAACGCGTCCGAAAATGAACAATAACTCAGCGAATACTCAGTCAAACAGACATACAGACACACAGGCATGAAGCTTGAATTCTCTTCTTTTAAATGAAGTAATTTATATAAAAAACAAATATTCTCATCTTGTGAAATCTGTATTAAAAGAGAGCGATTCCAGTCGACCTCATTACAGCTAATTCAGATGTAATGTGACACGCCCACGGAGAGCGCGCGCTATTCAAACGCAAATGGCTGAGGCAATCCTGTGAACGCCCCCATCAGCTCGAGAAAACACACAAGTTTATTTAGATCATTGTTTACACCGTCTTGCAGCGCTGTGAGGAATAATACTAATGGAAAATGTCCCTCAGAAGTGCGGGTATATCGAGGAGCGAGCTGAGGAATACTAGTACGTTTTTTCCTTCTCACGTGGGTTTCTGTTTATGAATGAATAAACGGCAGAGATGCGCGCTGTTTACCATAGCTGGCAAAGACAGTTTAAATTTAAATCGCGTGTGTGAATGAATGATGATGTTTTAGCAAACTGTATTGCTATACTGAGATGAGTAAAAATCGAAATGTAGGCTATTTGTATAAGCAACGTATTAAACTGCAAATTAACAATATGCCCTAATATTTCATGAAAACAACGTTACAGTCAGACGAAATATGAAAGACAACATTTTGTTTAGTAGATTTGGGTACAGTTTTTACTGTAGAATATACTGCCACATCAAATAAGCTTTTGTTTAGCAATTTCTATATATAAAATACTATTTTTGTCAAAAATAAAGTCATCAACTAAGATGTTAGCTGTTCCAATGTTGGCTATATTCAAACTAATGAATACATAGATAAAATGTAGGCCTATAATCATTTTTTTTACAAAGAAAGAGTACACTTGAAATATTGTTGAAATTGTAATTATTGTTGTAATTGTAACCGTTTTAATAAAATAGCAAAACATATTTACAAGATAGATGTAAGCAAAATCTTAAATGGTCAATATAAGTCTTCTTCTAAATATATATTTTGTCCTTGTATTGTGGCTCAGTCAGTGTCACACCTGAGTGAATGGCTCATCATTATGCAGAGTGGGTGGGACATTGTATTCTAAGATGTAAACCACTCCTCCTTCACGCCCCCCTCACATATTGGCTTTCCAAGCAAAACCTGTTTTACATCAATTTAAATCAATGTACGGTTTTATGTGAACGATAAAGCAAGACTATTTTCACATGAAAAATCGGTATTTGTCAGACTGACCGGCCAGTCGCCGGTCACGGCCGATCACGTGAAAATCGGCCAATTCCGGTCACCAGCCGATCAATCGGTGCATCTCTAATTTTTCTGGTTAATATTAATCAGCTGCGTAAGTGTGTCAATATATAGTTTAGTTTATTGTAGTAGAATCTATAGGTTTATGGGCACATGATGGTGTTAAAAAATTAAAATTTGGTGCTGCAGGAATAAGTCTTAAAACCTAGAAGCGATTTAGCTTTTTTGCACTTCTGGGTTTGTGTCCCAAACTCAATGAGTTTTTTGAATGGGTTTTTGGTTAAGTGCATGAAACAAGGTCTGTGGTTAACACAAGCTCAAAAATACAACAAGTGGCTAAATGGGACTATAGAGGTTGTCGACGCCATTGCACTGAACATGTAATCTACTCACTGGTTCACTTTTACAGTCTCATTGTGTTTATGCTTGTACGTTTGCAAACTATTCCAACTTGTAGATTTTAAATACAGATGAAAGTTGCCCGTAGCATAGTGGTGGTGAAATTGAAGTCATGTGACCGTTTGTAGCCAACCTTTTGCTTTTATTTTTTATTTTATTTGCTTTAAAATATATAAAATTTGTGAATGTGAATGTTGTGAAACAAAACGAATGTGTAGTTGGTCACACAGCTTATTTTCTGCAAAAATTCAAAAGCCAATAGAAAAATCCTATTGTCTTTTTTGTCGAAACTATCAGGGTAATGCTAACTTTTGGGTTGAGAAAAAATACATCATACCAGCAGCATTATATTGTGTCATCATTTACTCACCTTCATTTTATTCCAACCTCTGACTTAATTTAATCTGTGGACTACAAGCATACCCTGAGCACCATAAAAGTAGTCCGTACACACTATAAAGTGCAAGACTTTTGAGCTCAGAAATCTCATTTGCAATACCCAATATTCAAGCTTGGCGCTTCATGATCAGTTAAGAGACATGATATAGCACTTTGATGGACATCAGTATTGGCTAGTGCTAATACGATTTTAAACCTGTTTTGGAGAGCAAGATTTATCAGTGAGTGATGCCTTTTTTCTCACTTCCTCCAACAAAGCTTTAATTTTTGGATGAACCACTCCTTAAATTCTTTACAACATCCTTTCCCATTCAAAGGCTGGAAAACACAATCCTTAGACACTTTAAGGAGGCAACAGTATGATACATTTATTAGCCATATACTCGAGCAGTTAAAGTCTCAGAGAAGGCCGTTACACACACTTTGGTTTTGTGTGATTCTGAGAGACGGCACCATGAATCATGCATCATCTGACTTGTATATGTGTTTAGTGTGCATGTGCTTGTGTGTGTGTAATGAATGGGTGTAGTTTTGATGGCACGGCTGTTAGTCATGATGAGCAGATCAATACTGCATATCTTTATCCCACACACACTTGCTTTCTATTCTTTCTCTAGAAGAGGGGTGATACAGATAGGATGGCTAGATGGAGGGGCGGTGAGAGGGCCAAGCTTTCGGATCGATATTCCAGCTGCGCACGGACTCTGTGCTTTCAGAGTTCACATTCACATATCTGTACATCACAGGTCTCAAATGATCAAACAAAGCATGTTGTCATGCATTTCATGCGTTACGTCTTTCAGCGCTTGAGTTGATCTTTGAGATCCACATCTGATATACAGGATAAATCAGCCAATTTGTTCCAATTACATCAAGAACATGAATCTTTAATGATCATCTTCCATCTTGCCAACTGATTACAATTATTTCTTTAGTGTTTTACGTTCTCAAGTTTTAGCCATTTCACATTTTGCCAAATCAAATGTATCCGCTCCAGAGTTTTCGCATAATTAACAGTTAATTGTGGAATATGAGAAATCATGTCTGTACTTCCTCTTGGTCTTCGGGCTCATTTTACTGTTTCTGTCTAATTTTCTCTTGTTTTTCTGGCTCTTACTGTGTATTTCTGTTGGCTGCTGTCTCTGATTCTATTATTTGCATTCTTGTTCTGTTTTCTACTTTCTCCCTTCACTCTCCACTCACTAAAGTGTCTGAGGAGAGTGAACCTGCGGAAGAGCCACCCAAGTACAGTAAGTGTGTGTGTGTGTGTGTGTGTGTGTGTGTGTGTGTGTGTGTGTGTGTGTGTGTGTGTGTGTGAGCCTGTAGGAGAGCAAAGTTTTTCTTCATGTGCCCCTCCCTCCCAACACTAGCCCTCCCATGGTGACCCCACCCATTGACTGTTTAAAAGAAGACTGAGACAATCAGCACTATCTTTAATTAGTAATACTCATTAGCACTCTTCTGAAACCTAGTGAGCTGACTTGTTGTCTGCTTGCTAACATAGACAACTGCCTTAGAAGGCATCCTGACTGAAATGAAACCATCGCATAAACACACTAAATCATTCAAAAGCTTGGGCTCAGTAAGAATGAGGATCAACAAGGATACATTAAATTCCTTCAATGATACATTAGATTAAAAACGACAGTAAAGACATTTATAATATATTTATAATATATTTAGCAATACGATCCAAGATGGCGCCGCGGATGGCTGCCTCGGTGTTGAGCTCTCCAGTTGTTACACTGTTTTTGTTAGTTTGTCCTGTTTTATGTTTGTCATTCGCTATCAGTTATACCAGGGACGAACTGCTGAACATTCGGCAGTGCACACCAACTGATCACCAACCAGTTTTTGATTCTTCTGGCGTTTTGCGGAACATTGTCGTCGGTTGTGCCGCTGCACTGTGGAAACAGTATAAGACGCGCAGGCGTGGGAAGCGAGCCGGCACACTCGTTAAGCTCAGGCAGCGCGGATTCAGAACGGCGCTGCCTAGCATCCATCTGGCGAATGTCCGCTCTCTCCCTAACAAAATGGACGAACTACTTCTGCTCTCACGCAAAAACAGGGACTTTACCAACTCTGCTGCTCTGTGTTTCACGGAAACCTGGCTGAACGAAGCCATTCCGGACAGCGCGTTACATCTACCGGACTTTCAGCTGTTCAGAGCGGATCGCGATATGGAGTCAACGGGGAAAACGCGCGGTGGTGGGACATGCTTTTACATCAACAGAAGGTGGTGTACTGATGTAACTGTGTTAAGGAAGATGTGCTGTCCTGATGTGGAAGTGCTTTTCATTAACTGTAAGCCGTTCTACTCGCCGCGGGAGTTTTCCTCGCTCGTTCTCATCAGTGTTTACATTCCACCGCAAGCACACGTGAGTACGGCGCTGCAACAGCTGGCTGATCTGATCACAGAAACAGAACAACAACACCCGGACTCTGTTCTTATCATTCTCGGAGACTTTAATCAGGCAAAACTCACACGTGAACTGCCTAAATTCAAACAGCACATTACATGCCCCACCAGAGACAATAATATTTTGGACCATTGCTACACCACAACAAAGGATGCATATCGCTCCGTCGCCAGAGCAGCTCTAGGACTTTCCGATCACTGCCTGGTTCATCTTCTACCAACTTACAGGCAAAAACTTAAAACTGCTAAGCCAGTAATAAGGACTGTAAAGAGATGGACCAACGACACAGAGCAGGTCTTACAAGCCTGTTTTGAATGCACTGACTGGAGTGTTTTTGAAGCTGCTGCCAGCGATCTGGACGAGCTCACAGAGACTGTAACATCATACATCAGTTTCTGTGAGGATTTATGCATCCCTACCAGGACTTACTTATCATTCAACAATGATAAACCATGGTTCACACCAAAACTCAGACAGCTTCGTCAGGTCAAAGAAGATGCCTACAGGAGTGGGGATAGGATCTTGTATAATCAGGCCAGGAACACATTGACAAAGGAGATTGAAGTGGCTAAGAAGAGCTATGCCAAAAAGCTGGAAAACCAGTTTTCCTCCAACGACCCTGCATCAGTGTGGAAAGGCCTGAAAGACATTACCAACTACAAGACACCATCCCCCAGCATCGACAGCAATAAGCATCTTGCGAACGAGCTGAATGTCTTTTACTGTAGATTTGAGACCCCCGATCAGACACCCCATACCCGCCCTGACCATCTCTCTACACAGCCATCAACACCTCCAGCCATCCCCCTCCCCTCCCCCCCTGCACTTCAGATCAGTGAGGATAATGTGCGTCAGATCTTCAGGAAACAGAAGAGAAGGAAAGCACCAGGCCCAGACGGTGTTTCACCAGCCTGTCTGAAAACCTGCGCTGACCAGCTGGCCTCTATCTTCTCACTGATCTTCAACAGATCACTGGAGCAGTGCAAAGTCCCTTTCTGCTTTAAACGCTCCACCATCATCCCAATCCCGAAGAAACCAAAGATCACAGGACTCAATGACTACAGACCTGTTGCCTTAACATCTGTGGCCATGAAGTCACTCGAAAGACTGGTGTTAGCATATCTGAAGGACATCACTGGACCCTTGCTGGACCCCCTGCAGTTTGCCTACAGAGCAAACCGGTCTGTGGATGATGTGGTCAATATGGGACTGCATTACACCCTACAACATCTGGACAAACCAGGGACCTATGCAAGGATTCTGTTCGTGGACTTTAGTTCTGCCTTCAACACCATCGTCCCATCACTGCTCCAGACCAAACTGACCCAGCTCTCTGTCCCTAGCTCCATCTGTCAATGGATCACCAGCTTTCTGACAGACAGACAACAGCTAGTCAGAATGGGCAAAATCACGTCCGACAGCCGCACCATCAGCACCGGTGCTCCACAGGGATGTGTTCTCTCACCACTGCTCTTCTCCCTGTACACAAATGACTGCACCTCTAAAGACACCTCTGTCAAGCTCCTGAAGTTTGCGGACGACACTACTGTTATCGGACTCATCCGGAACGGTGACGAGTCTGCGTACAGACAGGAGGTAGAGCAGCTGGCTCTTTGGTGCAGTTATAACAACCTGGAGCTGAACACGCTCAAAACAGTGGAGATGATCGTGGACTTCAGGAGAAACCCCCCTGCACTCCCTTCACTCACCATCATGGACAGCACTGTGACTGCAGTAGAGTCATTCAGGTTCCTGGGCACCACCATCTCTCAGGATCTGAAGTGGGACACTCACATAGACTCTATTGTGAAGAAAGCCCAACAGAGACTGTACTTCCTGCGTCAGCTGAGGAAATTCAACCTGCCACAGGAGCTGCTCGTACAGTTCTACTCAGCTGTCATCCAGTCCATCCTCTGCACTTCCATCACCGTCTGGTTCGGCTCTGCTACCAAAACCGACCTCCGTAGACTACAGCGGATAGTTCGGACTGCTGAGCGAATCACTGGCACTACCCTTCCCACACTCAAAGTACTGCACTCATCCAGAGTGAGTAAAAGGGCTCGCAAAATCACTCTGGACCCGTCACACCCAGCACACTTTCTGTTTGAACTGTTACCGTCTGGTCGACGCTACAGAGCACCGAGCACAAAAACAACCAGACACAGGAAAAGTTTCTTTCCCCAGGCCATCTACCTCATGAACACTTAAATGTTCCGCTACTGTGGAACAAACATGTGCAATACTTCCTCAGACATTTCATTATAGCACCTTATAACTTTATATATATTTATAATTTATAATCTTTTTATTTTTATTTTATTTTTATTTTTTCTATTTTTTATTTATACCTATGTTACTTGTCTTGTCACTTTATATTGTATGTGTACTGGAAGCTACTGTCACCAAGACAAATTCCTCGTATGCGCAAGCATACTTGGCAATAAAGCTCTTTCTGATTCTGATTCTGATTCTGACTGTTTAACAATTGTAGTAAATGTTTCTTGAGCACAAATCGGCATATTAGAATGATTTCTGAAGGATCATGTGACACTAAGACTGGAGTAATGGATGTTGAAAATTTAGCATTGCTTTCACATGAATAAGTTACATTTTAAAATATTTTAAAATAGAAAACGTATTTTAAGTGGTAATATTTCACAAAATTACTGTTTTACTGTGTTTTAGATTAAATAACCACAGCCTGGGTGAGCATAAGATAATTATTTCACGAACATTAAACAATCTTACTGACCCCAAACTTTCTGAACATTCTGGAATTGCCTTTTCCACTAAAACAAGTAACGTTGCCTTAGGTTGACGAAAATGTGTCACATTTGCCCTTGCATTGCACTCTCTGTAGGTAATTTACTAGGTTGGAAGGAACATAGTTAATGACTGTATAACCTGTGGAGCCTGTAGAAGTGCTGTGTAGTCACTTTGACTTTCTATTGCAATCACTAGCCGCATCTCCACTGTCGGGCTTAAAGCGGGCGTGCTAGTGCGTGCCAGGGCTAGTCGCTTCTGGGCTTGATCGGGACTCGTCAGGGATTCCTCGGGGCCAACGGCCAGGGTTTTCTGACCTGATGAATACCTTGGTCCAAAGCGGGCCAACTCGGGCTTGAGGAGTGTTTACGAACAGAGGAGTTTACCTGAGTCGAGAGACGTCAGCACCGCGGATGATTCCATATACCAGCTAAAATCAGCATTAAAGACTTTTAAAATCATTTTAGCTCAAAACTCACTTTCATGTTTGAATACCTTCTGTTTGTGATCCGATGTGGATTCTGATCACCGTACGGTATAAGGCAAAAATAAGGACTGCACGCTAACCATTACCATAGTAAACATGGTAAATATGACCGCTTGAAGAAATCAGACAAATCATAAAGGCTATCACAATCATGTTTTTATTTTATCTGTCAGTAGCCTACCTCTCGTCTCTTTATACCAGACTATCTGATATCCATATTTAGCTCCGCATATTTCATAAAATAAAGCAACTCCGGTTTTTCGAGAACTATGTTTTTCTGACTGAAAATAGGCCTATAACTGTATTGGGAGAGAGTGTCATAAAGCTCCTCAGGTCGTATTTTTGGTGGCATATTTGTAGGAATGATCATTTTTTGTAAATTATGTAAATAGCTATGTCCTGTAACTACAAATAAACAGAAACAGACACGAGTCCGTCCTCTGACTTTTGTGAAATAACGGTAAACTACTTTATTTCTGTGTGACTAATGTGCAATTTTGACACAAATCAATTCAATGTAATCAATGTATCACTTTTTATTGTAAACCTGTGGCAAAACATTGATGCTTGGGTTTTAAATCTTCAAGTAGCCTAAACAACAAAAATGCCAGCAAACGGTCGCCTTTATCATGTTCGTTTTGCGATCTCGCTGTTTCCAGTGATTTCTTTCTGATTCGTTTTCTGATAAAACTTCCATTTGTTGGTGAAATTATGGGTTTGTGTGACGTTGTTCCAGAGAGGCGTGTTTTGGCCCGGCATGGCCCGTTTAAAGCCTTGGCTCGCACTGGCCCGACAGTGGAAACGTGGCTACTGTCATCTCTGTGTGAGTGTATAAGGCAGACTCACGCTGATTTAGCTATATGCATCTGGGTTAGCTGTTTGTGTGAATAGGTCTCTTTTCCTGTAGATTAACCCCGCTCCTGTGTTTTTCGAGCCGGTATCCAGACAGCCGTGTTAATTAGTGCACAAGACAATTATGCACTTCTCTCCGGAGACCTGCGTTTACTTCTTTTAATCTGGTGTTATAAATAATTAAACTTGTATTGAAACCCCCTGCTTTCCATCTGCTCATCTCTTTTCTCTTTTTTTCTCCATCTCTCTCACTGTCTTTTTTCTGAGAACTGAAGAGGGAGCTGTGTAACCTCTTAGTCACTGACCTCTGCATTGCCTCTTTTGTTTTATTGGTTTTAAAAGCTACACGAAAGTAAAAAGACTATACCAAAATTATTCACTTTCTGAAAATCTTCATGCATGGTAAGCTAAATATGTACAGTTGAAACTGTGTGTGTGCACAGGACAGTGAGAGTGTGACCTCATTTACCACAGTCATCAGAGCTGTGTGGCTCTAATCTCATTCTTCACAGCTGTCTTGTCAAATACCAATCCCCTTACTCACTCAGCATGACCATTACACACTCATTGGCTGTGCCTCAAAATGTTATGAGCTACCTAGACAGTATTTTGGACATTGTAATGTTCAAATTGAATCTACCTGCTTAGACAGTTTTTTGTTGATATCCAAGATAGCTACATAGACAGTGTTTTTGGGCGTCATAGACCAGTAAATTGAAGCAATTTACTGGTTGCATTCGCACCACCAGTAGGAACTCTGAAGTGACACAAACCGGCCAACAGCAAAGTCATTTAAGCGCTGCATTCAATGATGTCAACAACTCTGTAGTCTAAAGGTTGTGAAGTGCCTGGACTTCAGCGTCGGTCCATCTTACCCCTGTTTATCATGTTTGTAGCGTTAGTTTGTTAAGTATATGGCGGGTGCTGGTGTTTCATATGGCATGCTTTCGGCCAGTAAATGTATACTTGCGTCACTGGTAGTTCCTATTGTGCTGGTTTGACCCTACTCAGAAGTATGAGAAAATTGAGTCCCCCCAAAAGGCGTTCCTATAACTAAAATTGCTCCCAGTTCCTGCGGTGCGATCACACCTAAAAGCGGGTACTTCCGCCAGTAGTTATAGGAACTATAGAAACGTTCCTCCAGTGGAAAAGCCCCTATAGATCTCTTTACATTGAAGCAATCTATCTAACATTGTTTTGAGCATTATGGCCATTTAAAAGTGTTCCGTTTTCCATTTGGCACAAATTACATCACTCTCCTTCTCTTTCGTCAACAATCAAACATGTTTGCACAGTGTCATCCTACTCATCATCTGACCCCAAGAGTTCAACTTATCATAGAACCCCACAGGTCCTCATTAAATGCGTTTTTCTGGAAGCTTTGCTCTTTAATTATTCAGTGTTTTCTGTTCAGTTGTGTTTAAGATGAAATGCTAGTTTCTTTCCCACACGTGATTGACAGTAATGATGAAAAATTAAGTGCAGGCTAATGTGTTCCCACTGCTGTAGACCATTAGTCTGCTTCAAGCTTTGTGTCAGTTCTGTAACTGTGTTTTTCACACTGGGGTTTTTGAACAGGTTTTCTGCATGCATGTTGGGTGTGGTAATAAAGTGTTATGATGGTTTTCAGCTCGACGTGAAGAGGAGGATCTGGAAGAGAAGAAATCCATCAAAAAGAGAGTTAAAGAACTGAAAGTGCTGGATCCGAAGATAGCACAGAACCTCTGTGAGTATTATCCAGTTATTTTATTTTATTTTATTTTATTTATTTTGTTTGATTATTTTAAGCACACACACAAAAACACACACACAAACACACTGCACAGGTCAAATAGACCTATATTCAGTCTGTCCAATGGTTGATACAACACACACACACACACACACACACACACACACACACACACACACACACACACACACACACACACACACACACACACACACACACACACACACACACACACACACACACACACACACACACACACACACACAAACAAAAAAAACAAAAACACCCATCTGACATAGACCAACAATGACAAAAATAGTGAAAATAAGCATTACATATTGTAATGTTTTAAACTTGTCTGTTCCTAACATATTTGATGATTTCCATGCAAGTTATTTCTCTCCTGCTCTTTCTGTGAAGAAAGGTGTGGGAGTCAAAACAGGTTTTCAGGTGTCCTTTTTTTCCCTTGTATCCTTCCATCTCTTTTTCTCTCAGAACCTTGGGGTTCACAATAACACCTGTCTTGTGCTGTTATATACAATGTATTTCGTGTCTCTCTCTTCCTTTTTCGCACATACTTCTCCTTGCACCTGTGTTTCAAACTAAAAAAAAAAAAAAAAAAAAATCTTCCGCCTCTTCCTTTTCTCTTTTTCTGTCTGTCAATTGCATGTATTCACACTGATTAATTTGTCCGAGTATCTCCGTGGCAATAAGCAGAGTTCTTTAATGAGAGGGGAATGGAGAAATTAAATGTTTCTGAACATCCCGACAGTCAGATCGCTGTCCCTCACCCTTTTTGACCTATTCTGTCATTCACTTACTTGTTTTCTCACCTTCCCTTTATTGCCGTTCTTCTAAAATCATATTTTAACTCAGTATTTGTGACAGATGCAGACAGGGGTGAATACTCTTATCCTACTGCCTTGATATATGAATGTTATCCTGATTCTGCTGAAGTTCTCGTCTGGCCCTCGTCTCGTCTTGTCTTGTTGAAGTGTGTTTCAATTGCAGAAGAATTCAAGCTCACTCTTTCTTTTTATCAGATATTATCAGCATGCAACACATACACATATATACACACACACACACACACACACACACACACACACACACACACACACACACACACACACACACACACACACACACACACACACACACACACACATTAAACGAGTGTGTGTGGACTGTTAATGAATTACTGCAGTGAGCTTTTGATGAAAACTCTCCCCCTCTCCCTTAGCCATTTTCCTGGGGTCATTCCGGATGCCCTACGAGGAGATCAGGAAAATGATTTTAGAGGTGGACGAGGATCAGCTAACTGAGCCCATGATCCAGGTAACATCACCTCTCTACACCATTCATGACCTTTAAAGCATGCCCATGTTCAGAGAGGATAGCTACAAACAGGAGGAATTTTTCAGCAGCCATTTTGACTTTATCCCCTTTCACACATAGAGTCTTTACTGGTAATTTACTGGAAAATTACCGGTAACAGATCATGTGTGAACAGGACCTTTTAAAAAATACTGGTAAATTGTTTCCAGCAATTTACCAGTAAGGGAAGTTGTAACGTTGCCAGTAAATTACCAGTAATGTGCTCTGTCTGAACGCAGAATGAATATTACTGGTATTTACACGCACGAACGCGATGACTTAAGTCATCTGAATTGGGCCAATCATAAAGACTTATGAAGATGATATGATTACTCCGTGCTGTTTACAGTAAGATTTTTTTATTTTTTTATTTTTAAATATGCGCTAAATGATCATCTTTGAACGTTGCACCACATCTCGCAGCTTTTTCAGCGTGTTGCGCTCGAGAACCTGCCTTTTCCATTCATCACCGCCGCGGGTTGGTTACTATTATGTGCGTCTCATGTTTTTAAGAGCAAAAATGCGTTCTGTTTGATCATACGTTATGCCTTTCACTCAGACGTCATAAAATGTTGTCAAATTGAACAGATAGAGGAACTAAAGCGCTTCTCCTGCTGACATCACAGAATTTACCAGTATTTTGCTGATGATGTGTGGATGGTCTCTTACCGGTAAAAAGCCAGAACGCTGTTGCTTGTGTGAACAGCATATTTGTGTATTTACCGGTAAAGATATTCTGGTACTTTTACGGTAATTTACTTGGATTTCTGTTTGCAAGGTGCCATTGTCCAGAGCTGTGTTGTACGGGACTTATATAACTTGTATACATGGTAAAATTTACATTTATTCATTTATCCAAAGAGAATTACAAATGAGAAATACAACAAGCAATTCATCTTAAGCTGGTAGTTACATGAGAAGTGTTTGCAATTCAGACTGGGCTTCAGACTGGGTCTTCTGAATACTTGTTTAAATTTCAGGTATGAACACGTTTACAATTCCGGAATCACATACTTAAGGTCAGGAATCGGATACTTGTTATAAAATTAAAATAGATTAGTTTGTCGCGCTGTTTTCTGTGCTGTGCATACATCCAAAGCGCGCTCACAGAAAATATGTTTTTAAACCATTCAAGAGCGAGACGACTTGCGCTGTTTTATGTGCTGCATACACATCCAAAACGTGCAGACAGAAAAAAATGATTTTAAAACATTCAAATGACTCGCACTCTGTTTTCAGTGCTGCAGGCATGTGTAACCATATTGGGCAACTCTTAAAGTGACAGCAGCTAATCAAGCAACTGATAAAAGATAAAGAGAAAATTCACTCGTTCTTGACTGAATAACTTTTATAACTAATATTTGAAATGTGTATTTTATTTATAAAGTGCAGTGTTATTTTACATTTGATTACAGTTTCTGTACCTGAATATCGTATCTTTGTTCAGTTGTATCTATTTGTTTTGATGTGTTGAGTGTTTACTTTTCTTTAACAATGCTTGGAATGTACTGTATATTAGTTAGGCTAGTCGTTTTTCTATGGTATTTTTAAACCACAGGCAAAAGTTTTTGTTCATGATATTCAGCTACAATTAAATGTTTTGCAATAAGACTAAATGTGAATGATATCTAAGTTTTTTTTTTTTTTACCTTATTGGAATCGAAATTGGGAATCGATAAGAATCAGAATTTTATCACGATAACATTTTTCATATCAGTCGATATTGATAATTATCACGATTAATGTCAAATCTTTGTTTCTTTTCAATTTAAAGGCAGATTTTTGCTCATAAATGAAAGTTGCAATAATAATAGTAATAATAATAATAGTGTTTTTAAACTACTCTTTATTGTTAGAACATGACAAACACTTCACGTTTTTGAATTCTTTACACTTTTCCAATTTTTTTCCCCTTAAAATAAATATCTTAATAGAAAAACTATTTTTACTATGCAAAAATAGTAAAAATTGTACTTTACTATGCAAAAAAAAAAAAAATGCATAGAAAAACAAAAAGCTCACAGGAAAAAGCACACATTGAACCACAACATAATCCCTCTAATAAGTAAGTAGTGATACTTTTTTAATTCATTGCGATGATGCCAGGCAACTGTAAACAACTTTGTTACACAGTGCTTACACCAAATACATGCAGCATGCACATCAGAACTAATTTGCTTTCATTATAGACCTTATGCGACAGAGAAACGAGGGCACCGCCATCTTTAGAATATTGTCTTTTAACTTCCGTTTTTGCAGTCGCTATGGCATCGCTGTCGAGGAGTAATTAGCTTTTGAAGTGGATTTACTTAATGTAAAGTTAACGAAAGTTATCACGAGGACTGTGATGTTTAAAGCAGATGACTTAACAAATGTCAGTCGACCGGGAATATTTTAAAACGAGCCGTTCATTAATAAACACGCAGAATCGCTGTGAAAAAACAGACCGGAAGTCAAAAGACAATGAGCGCAGTGCTGAAAAGGGGCGGGGCTACATAAGGTCTATAATCAAGGCTGCATCACTATACACTAGTTTCTGGATGGTGTTGGATTTTTTTTATTCACTCCATAGATGTACTGTACGGTGGCATAGCAGAATCTCTACTGTTTGACACATTTCTACATGGTTTAAATGCATATATTTAATTTTTGTTTTATAAATACATTAAACAATCTCTTTGATTTTTCCCTTGTATTTTATCATTCAGCATTGATGTCAGGCTCAGGTTTATGTATTCTTCTGTAGCTTAGTGCACAGCAGGTTCTCATTCACTATAATAGTTTTAAAATATCCACTACTTCAGATCTATAACAGAGCTTTGTTGTTTTATACTACTTACCACTTAAAATCAGCCCCATCTCTATCTTAATGACTGGGATGGGAACAACAGAAATATCCATCTGCATCTATGCTTGGTTTTATTTTTTGATGTATGAACGTGGCCATCCATCTATTAGGTTCATGTTCATGTGCACTAATGAAGTGCCTATTTGGAGATGAGTTAGACCAGTTCATCAATGGGTTTATGAAACTTTAAAGTTTGTTTCTGAAGTCAGAGACTCAAGAGTAGGTTCTTTATTTCTAGACTCTAAAATAAAATGTTTGAACCCCACAGATAAGCGGTTAATTAAAAGTGGATTTATATTGTAGTACTTTATGACAATACCTATGAGTTACGGATTCTTCTTGGCAAATTAACAAGATCACAATACGTTGATAAGTGAGAATTGCTGAATATCCATTTATATCTGGGCTTTAATGATCTCATGGAGACTGACGGTTACATGAGAGGTTGAGAGGACACGCTGTAGATAGACATGTTCACATGATTGCATGCATAAAGATGATTAAATTGCTGCGTACACCATGTTTTTTGTTGTTGTTTTTTTAAGCATTTATCTTTTATTCGATGGATTTAATTGAGATTGACAGCATCTGATTGGGAGAAAGAGATGGAAAATGGGATAACAAAACATCACAGGCCTACCGATGCTTTGACAAAACCATATAATATGGTGAAGCTATGTTAGCCTAATGGTGTGACACGTCATTTCCAGCTTTCTTTGAATATCAGTGGATGTTGGACTTTCAATGTGGAATCTCATGTATAATTCTATAACTGGCCAAAAGCAGTGGTGCATATCAATTTAATATAATATAATGGTAAATATTGCAATATAATTGATAACTTTATTTTTTAATAAAATAACTACAATTTGGCTAAAATGGTGCATAGAATAAAATAAATGAAATAACGCAAAAATAAATATTGCAATATAGTTATTGCGAAACAAATGATAACATTTGTATTTTTAATAAGATAAAATAATGGTATATACAATATAGTTATTGATATTTTTAATAATATAAAATAAACAGCATGTATCTCAATACAGTTATTGCAATCTAAATGCTACCTTTGCTTCTTTTCTTTTTTTTTTAAATATAGTTTTATTATTAGGTCTGCTAATGTACAGGTTGCAGGTTCATTTCCAGCCAGGGGCGACCCATGAACTGGAAGTTTACTGAGATCAAGTACCATTTTGCCCTTGATCAAGATGCTTAACCCCTGAATGCACCAGGGAGATATATCGTCCCTTCAATTAGTCTAGTGTGTCATTAATTGCCAGTGAGCCGATTTAGATGAGGAGCTCCACTAAATGGCTAGAAACTGGAACTAAATCGGCAACAATTAGGTTGCAGGTTAAAGTTGAACTTCTAATTGGATGAATGTAGCACACATTCTTTGTAACACTTCTTTGTCTTGTTCTTTCTTCCAGACTCTTGTAAAACATCTGCCTGAACAGGAGCAGCTGAACACACTGGTCAAGTACAAGAGTGAATATGCCAACCTCTCTGAACCGGAGCAGTTTGGAGTAGTGGTAAGTTATTCCATGCACGAACACGCATGCCCTCGTTGTTGCTGCCACTGTATTCCAAATTCTAAACTGCTTTCTTATCAATTTACCTTTCAGTGTAGTGGAACGTCCAGTTAGAAGTCATCAATCACTCTTTATTTAAACTTTTCTCAGATTGATTTTGTGTCCGTCCCTCTACACGAGATTTAATCTCTTAAATTGAAACCGATATCATCTTCTTGTCACAAACAAAACAACTACATATTGTACAACCTAAGAAGTATATTGTTTCTCTGAACAGAGAAAGAATTACTATTATTCTCTAATGGAAAATACATATGGTCGACCTGACACATTAACACAGTTTTAACCCAGTTGTCTTAAATTAAACTATTACTAATAGTTGTCTCGAGCACATTGAACTGACATAGTAAAAAAAAAAAAAACAACTGTATTTCCTCCACCCCTCTTTTGTAGCTGAATCTAATCTGAAAATTGTATTTAGCCAGAATTAGGATTTTGCAGTCTGAATTAAATGTGATTTCAATAGAAAATGTTTCTTTTGAGTTTAGGGGTACACAGTATATTTGCACCATAGAGACATTTTAATTTATCAATATATATATATGGGTGAGTTTTAATATTTAATCGTGTTAATTTTCCATGTTTTTTTATTTAATTTAAATTACTGTACACATTTAAAATGAACCGTTAATAACACGAATAATTTAATAATACTGTTAAATGTAATCTGCAATATGCATTTTTCATACTGGACATGAGTAGGTTTTGGTGTCTACATTTATTATTTTTATTTTATTTTTTATTTCATACAAAGTATAGAATTTTTTTATATGTAAAACTTTAATGTCAGCCCTTTGTCAGTTTTAGCCATAACATTAAATTAATTATCAGCATATCAGTATTATTTATCATGTCAGTGCATCTCCTCTTTACTAAACTGTTACCAGTTATGATTACCAAATTGTTTCCTCGTTATCAATCAAATTTGTTCAAATCAATTCTTTGTTAAATGAACTCAACTGAATCACTGTTTGGCTATTGAATTAGCATCTGACTGACTTTGAGTTATCGTTATTTCAGTTATGTCCGTCTTGATGTGAAGCAAATTTTGAGAACGTACAGTATTTTAGATTTGTTTTTGTTGTTGTGGTTTTTACAGAAAAAGGTAAATCAGGTTTTAAAATCAAGGCTCCAGACTGCAACCAAATGGTTGCATTTTACGACCTTTTTTCTTGCCACTAAAACTTTTTAGAGGTTGCACTGGTGTGACCACCAAGTTGCCCAACTGATAAGAGCTGATATTTCGGTTGCATATGAAAAACATCAAACGTATCATTCTGAATTTTTTTGGGCACAGTCCTGCAGTGTGGCTTCTCATAAGAAAAAACAAATACCAATAGGAGCGCAGAAGCTGATGATGCAATTAGTCCCCCAACATCCTACAGTGTGACATGGATTACAGCTGGGATCTTGTTTGTACAGTCTGTCAAGCAACAATTGTAAAGGACTATTATAAATCGGACAGAGTAGACCTGGCTTTAGGCTAGTTACACTTTATTTTTTAAGACACACTGGGATGCTGGAATAAGAGAAGGGGCACTTGCATTTGAGAAATGAAACGGAAGTGAAAGAAAGGCACGAGGGAGTTGCATCATGCAACAGTGTGGCTCGCCATTGTGTTTGGGGTGTTTATGTAATGAGGGCTATGGAGCTACGGTTTATGCATGCGTGGGCAGCAGGAAATGATGCATTTGCAGTTCAGAGAACTATCCAGTTCAAAGGGAATTCTTAATCTCTCATAGTGCCATTGCAAGCAGTTTTGTACTCTTTGTTCTTTTCTGGAGCCAGAACTTTGAACCCTTTGTTTGCATCCTGCTAAGTGGACCATAAAATATAGAATGTGACTACCGTAACCTTAAGATCATATTGGGTGATTGTGTGCAAGCGTGTGTTTGTGGTGTGTCTACCCACATATGTGTTGCTTCTATTTCAGCCATCTGCTTTGATACCTCAAATGAACTGTTTTAATGGCTCCATGTGGTATTTTTAGCTTCTGATAAACTGTTTCGCTTTAGTCAGGTGAAGCTGAGCGTAAAGAATTACACCTCTTACTGGAAAACTCTGGGAAGAGAAATATCCTGTTGCCATAGCAACAGTACCCCCCCCCTTTTTTTTAACAGGTCTTAGTTCAAGGTGCACAAAAAGAAAAGTTTAAATCAGGCAAACTAACTCAGCCAGACAATAGAGGCAGAAAGATGAAACAGGTGTGTATCCCGTTCCCCATTGAGTCTTCCAGCAGCCATTATACACTAGAGACGGAGTGAGTGTGTTCAGGGTCTACTGGGACACACACACATTGAAACGCTTCTGTTGATCGGCAGGCACTCTGGGTGGTTGTGTGAAATGATGATTTAGCTTCCTGATAAAGAATAATACTTGAAACACTTGAAAAGTTGTTCCCCTCTGAATACCGTCACATGCTGAGTGGCAGGCATGACGGCATTACTTCCACTCCCTTTTGCAGGTGCATTTGAAATTATATTTTAAAGGGCGATTTGAAAGGCTTACCTTGAGGAGACTGTGCTGTAAAGTTTAGCTGGTATCATACTGTTTTCCCTATGGGTGGGTGGATTTGAATTGGTTTCATGTACTTTTTATGAGCAATGGGTAATGCATAGTCAGGCGGTTATTATCACAAATTAAATGTGTGTGTGTGTGTATATATATGTATATTAGAGGTGGGCATAGATTAATTTTTTTAATCTAGATTCATCTAGATTAATTTTGAAATTAATCTAGATTAATCTAGATTAAAATGGCTCATTTGAATTCTGCCGAAGGCATTCAGAATATGTGTGCTACCCAAATAATGACTATAAAAGTAAGTCTTTGAGAACGGGTTTCTCAAGCCAGGTGGCGCATTAGACCAGGGGCTCATCTCCTGTTTCCAAAATGCATCACAAACTGCTTGAGAAAGCTGTTCTACTCATAGACTGTAAAAGGTTACTACTGTACTGTTACCGTCCGTAGGCAACATTAGGTAGGCCTATGTTATTATCAACTACTATAGGCTATCAATTAGGGATGGGTGATATGGCCTAAAATCTATATTGTGATATACATTGCAGCCTCTTGCGATAACGATATACAGTATATTATAATAAAACCATTTCAGAACAGATTACACAGACCCATGCTAAACAACTGCTAAATGTATTTTTTTTTAAAGGGTGTATGTAGTTTTGAGAACATATATTGTGCAAAACTGTAAGTATACAACATAATTTTGCAGATAAATAAAATGTAAGTACACTAGCTGCAGAGACTTAAGTAGGTCTAATGTTTATTATGGCTTGGAGCTTATGAAACCCCAAATTTAAAATTAGAATATTGTCTAACTGATGTCTTTTCAGTTAAAAAGAAACACAACAACGATTCTTAAAATCGAGATTATGTGCTACACCACTAAGATATATTGGAATGGGAATAATACGCGCGCGCTGGTATTCAGTGATATCATGTTTCGTTTTGAATTTGAGGTGGTCGAACGGATTAGTCGTGTGTTAATTTACCGAACTGTTACCTCACACACTCTGTATATAGTTTGCTGCTGCTCGTCTGACGGCTTAAACCCGAACCAAGTCCAAATAATGGATGTTGCACCGATCTTTTTCACCAGCTTTCACTTTCAGCCGTGTTTACTTAAGATGACGACGAATATGCGTTGCAGCCGGGTTTACCTCGCGGCCGTGGGTAGATTGCGTCATCATAGCTTGTGTAGTATAGAGCCATCTCCCAACCCAACTTGGAGAATAGATTAACGGCGATATTTTTTTTATCGCGCGATAAGAGTCTCGCGTTAACGCAGCACGTTAACGCCGATAACGGCCCACCACTAATATATGAAGAGTTCAGATGCAAAAGCCTCTAAGTGCCATCTGTAATTTTCTTCTAGAATGATCATTTTTATAAAGCTTGTATATTTAAGTTCAATAATTTCACTTAAATGGCAATGCAAATTACCTATTAATTGTCATTTAAGTGAAATTACTTAACTTAAATATACAAGCTTGATAAAAATGATAATTCTAGAAGAAAATTTTAGATGGCACTTAGAGGCTTTTGCATCTGAACTCTTCATATATATATATGTATATATGTATGTATATATGTGTATATGTATGTATATATATATATACACACACTGCACTGTGCAAAAGTCTTAGGCATGTTAATACCCCCCCCCCCCCCCTTTAAGTCAGTTATTTATATCTTTTGCTGTAGTGTGTCAGTAGGAAATATCAGTTTACATTTCCAAACATTCTTTTTGCCATTAATTGTCATAATCCAGTGAGATTTGTGTATACACAAGGAGTCTGACAACAGCCGGTATGAGCTGATCTCACCATCATCGAGTCCGTCTGTGATTACATGAAGAAACAGAAAAAACTGAGACAAACTAAATCCAGAAGAACTGCGGGAACGTCTCCAAGATGCTTGAAGAAACCTTCCTGCAAAGCTACAGTACTGTGAAAAGTACTGGCACTTGTGTTAAAATGCTGTAAAGTGAGAATGCTTTCAAAAATAAAATCACAAATTGAATTTATTTATGATTTATCTTCTATTAACTAATTCAAATCAAATATCAATATACCCTTTGCGTTTGAAACGGCTTTTGTCCAGGTACACCTGCGCATAGTTTTTCAGGTAGCTTTTGAGGAAGGTTTCTTCAAGCATCTCGGAGACGTTCCCGCAGTTCTTCTGGATTTGGGGGGGGGGGGGGGGGGTGGTATTAACATGCCTAAGACTTTTGCACAGTACTGTGTGTGTGTATGTGTATATATATATACACACACACTCACCTAAAGGATTATTAGGAACACCTGTTCAATTTCTCATTAATGCAATTATCTAATCAACCAATCACATGGCAGTTGCTTCAATGCATTTAGGGGTGTGGTCCTGGTCAAGACAATCTCCTGAACTCCAAACTGAATGTCAGAATGGGAAAGAAAGGTGATTTAAGGAATTTTGAGCGTGGCATGGTTGTTGGTGCCAGACGGGCCGGTCTGAGTATTTCACAATCTGCTCAGTTACTGGGTTTTCACGCACAACCATTTCTAGGGTTTACAAAGAATGGTGTGAAAAGGGAAAAACATCCAGTATGCGGCAGTCCTGTGGGCGAAAATGCCTTGTTGATGCTAGAGGTCAGAGGAGAATGGGCCGACTGATTCAAGCTGATAGAAGAGCAACTTTGACTGAAATAACCACTCGTTACAACCGAGGTATGCAGCAAAGCATTTGTGAAGCCACAACACTCACAACCTTGAGGCGGATGGGCTACAACAGCAGAAGACCCCACCGGGTACCACTCATCTCCACTACAAATAGGAAAAAGAGGCTACAATTTGCATGAGCTCACCAAAATTGGACAGTTGAAGGCTGGAAAAATGTTGCCTGGTCTGATGAGTCTCGATTTCTGTTGAGACATTCAGATGGTAGAGTCAGAATTTGGCGTAAACAGAATGAGAACATGGATCCATCATGCCTTGTTACCACTGTGCAGGCTGGTGGTGGTGGTGTAATGGTGTGGGGGATGTTTTCTTGGCACACTTTAGGCCCCTTAGTGCCAATTGGGCATCGTTTAAATGCCACGGCCTACCTGAGCATTGTTTCTGACCATGTCCATCCCTTTATGACCACCATGTACCCATCCTCTGATGGCTACTTCCAGCAGGATAATGCACCATGTCACAAAGCTCGAATCATTTCAAATTGGTTTCTTGAACATGACAATGAGTTCACTGTACTAAAATGGCCCCCACAGTCACCAGATCTCATCCCACAAATCTCCATCAACTGCAAGATGCTATCCTATCAATATGGGCCAACATTTCTAAAGAATGCTTTCAGCACCTTGTTGAATCAATGGCACGTAGAATTAAGGCAGTTCTGAAGGTGAAAGGGGGTCAAACACAGTATTAGTATGGTGTTCCTAATAATCCTTTAGGTGAGTGTGTGTGTGTGTGTATATATATATATATATATATATATATATATATATATACCCTATGTCTCAGGGTTTGGTCTTTTGCTCTTATACGGTATATATCCACACACACACCTGTTCAAAAGTTTACGGTCAGTATTTATTTATTTTTTTGCAGGAAATTAATATTAAAGTGTAATTTTAAGTCCGACGGATAACGCAAAACTTTTGATGGGTCCAGGGCTTTTGTGAAAACTACAGATTTTACTTATGCACTTTTGTACGGACAGTCGGATCAACAGAGGGTTAATAACAGAACAGTTATTGTATTTGTAAGTGTAGGTTTATCACTGAAAAACAGCATTATGGTAAAAATGGAACATAATGGCAACCGCTTTCTTACCACACGCAACAGCATTTTGCTTCAGGCGGAACTGACGGAATGGCCGTTTCTTTCAGTTTTTTTTTTCTTTCCGTTCGCTCACGAGTGCGATTGCTGTATTCACAACTGCCCAGAAGATCCGCAACAAGTGGGGAAACGAACTTGAGTTTGATTCAGTTGAACAAAACAAGACAGGTGTGAATACAGCCTAACTTAGTCCTGCTAATCATTAACTTTGAATTATTACATCTGGGAAAATACAAGTCTACACCATTATGTCTAAATGTTTGCTAAGAAGTATTTCCCACTCAAGCAAGGCAGCATTTGACTCTGGTCAAGCCTATCCATATCAGACTTGTGGGAGAGGCCTTGGATGTTTTCCTACCTACTTGACAAAAGAGAAGACAACAGCCTTTTTTTTCCCCCTTCTTTTTTTCTCCTTTCTTGTCAGGTAGAATCAATAAAAAAAATAAAAATAAATAAACATTCTACTACCAGCCATGTTTAAGGCCTTTTCCTAATGGTGAAGTACCCATTTAATCAGCACAACTGTTTCCAACACTTATAACAAGAGATGTTTCTTAAGCACCAAATCACCATATTAGAATATTTTCTGAAGGATCGCATGACTGAAAAAAATAAATACAAAAAATATGTTTGTGCAAAACTGTTAAACATTCTAATAAGATTTCTTGATATTTCCATTTTACTGCATTTTTTATCAATGCCAGTTTGTTGTCTGTTAAACATTGTTATTGGACAAATTGCAGCAAATAACACTTTTACACTCTGACTAGATTAACATATGCATAGCTGCTTTTGTTCAGAAGCTGCTTTTGTTTGCATAAAGACTCCCAACACTGATCAAAGAGAATATTTGCTACTGTAGACAGCACTCTAATTGAGATGTGAAATGTCTAGACCACATAATGTCAAAATTGACCCTCTTTACTGTCTTTATTTCTGTGGTCTTATTGAATGCAATTCATCAGCGTTTAGCTTTTCTAAAGAAGAAAACAAACGCAAATGCTTGTTTGTTGTTCTATCAGCTTTCACTGACAACCAAGGCTGTGTGGTTAAAAAAAAAAACATAAAAAAAAAAAAACATATATTTTGCAAGATCCAATCAAATCCTTCTGAATAAAGTCAAGTCCCACCCTACATGATTTTCTTTTGGAATATTATGTATTTATTTTTACAGTTGCTAATGCGGTTTCATGTTGTTTATGCATGGTAGCTTTCAGTTCAGATTCTACAAGGCAACATGTTTGCTAAATTTCCAGCTTCTCATCATTTATTGATTCATGGAAGCATCATTTTATACTATATTTTGATATACGGTCCATCTTTTTTCATTGCACCACATATGTCCGGTGTCAGTCCCCAAAGTGTTTTACCTGATCTTTGTGATTTCCAACTTTACTGAAACTTCCTGATAATTCCTACTTTTCTTTCTTCTAGAAGCTTGAATGAATAATTCATTATATGTGCTGGGTGTGAGTTTTATGGACGGGGAGGGTACAAATCCCCCTCAAACATTTATGGCTGGGAGAGCTTTGAATCGGAGTCTGTTTCATTGCAGATTAGCGCTGCCTGACAACACAGAAGATGTCTTCTACAAGTTTGCTGAATGTTTACACACATAAATTAGGCATTTGGCTTTGCCCTATTTTCTTTACCTTCTCTTCTCAGTCTCCCTTCCTTCTTTCCATCAATCTCTTTTTCAATTTGGGTTTGTTTTGCTTTTGGTCCTTTGTCATTTGTCTTCAAGGATGAAATGATCCCTGGATTAGTTTATACACACATCCAGACTGATTGCACTCTGCGTGCATATACGAGAGATGATATCTGATTATGGAAAACAACTCTAGACATATTAATCATATCTCCGTATTGAATATCTCAATTACACCCTTAATTTGTGATTGCTAATTGGCTTTTATGGGGCAAACTGTGGCCTCCCCCCACCCCCACACAACTCTTAAATGCACACTACACACACAAACACATATATGCATGTTTGCAGGCTTTGAGGAGAAGCAATTTGAGATGAATGAGAGTTTCCACCATAAAAACATGACTCAATAAAATTAATCTAATGATTCATCTTAACTAGTTTGTATGTGATTTCAGTTAGAATGTAAACCAGCATGCATTGCAATAAACTCTAAATTCATCTTGTATATCATTCAGATCTGAAAGAAATGTATTTCATTCAGGAATAAAGCTTTTGTTTCTGATTTAGAGGTATTGTATTAAACTTAAAATCAGGAGAAAATGATAAGATTACTATTTCCATTTTTGTTTCCTTGAGTTCTATTTCACTGACATTTAAAGCAACCATGCTTTTCTGCTTATTTTATCTTCCAGATGAGTAGTGTGAAGTATCTGAGGCCCAGGCTCAACTCAATCCTGTTTAAGCTGCAGTTTGAAGAGCAGGTGAATAACTTGCGTCCAGACATCATGGCAGTGAATGCAGCCTGCGACGAGGTGAAGAAGAGCAAACCCTTCAGCAGGCTGCTGGAACTCATTCTGCTCATGGGGAACTTCATGAACGCCGGCTCACGGAACGCCCAGTCCTTCGGCTTCAACCTCAGCTCACTCTGCAAAGTACGTACAGAGAAAGAGTTTGTGTGTGAGTCACAACAACCGTTTGAGTTTAATATCTAGGCCTGGCACACTTTTTGTCCACATTGTCTCTATGGAAACATTTACAGAAGTCTGCAAAATGGATTAAAGTTAGTCAAATGTGTTAAATGGATGTATTTGTGATTCAATGGATTTCTAAGCCTACACTTTTATAAAACAACAGCTTTCAAACTTCTGGATCAAATACATGAAGTCTAGAGGCTGTATTGGGCTGTTTTCATGGAGAAAGTGTATTCCATGAGAACCTCCGCCGATGTTATTATTTCATCCAGTAAAGCCAGCCCTGAAGTCATTTATGCATTCTGCTATCCATATTTTCTCCTTCTGTGAATTATTAGCCCCTTTATCAGGTCTCTTCGTATTAGAAACATGCCCACCCACATGAACCGTGGGCATTTTCCATCAAATTCTCTCCTCCTGCTCTCTGTTTTTGGGAAGAAGCCGATAAGATGATGATTTATATGTGTCTGATGTTTGTGGAGGAGCCAAAGCTGAGTCACCATCAGGCACGAGCGTCCGGCTGCTGCTTGCGCGTCCTTCACTTCCCTCCCGCACATTTCCCGTTACCTTGACCCCTATCGGTCGGCCCATCTAAAGTGCCTCTCGCTGGAGACGCCTGGCGTTCAAGAAGATCTCATTTGATTTAACACTATCAAGCACTCAAGACCACAATAGCCGTATCTTCTGGCATCTATCAAAGTGCAGAGACCAAAAACCACTTTATGGTTTCTTCTTCTGTTTTCAGAGATAAGTCTCAGAGTAATGACGTAATGCAGACATATATGTGTTTGTCGGAAAAAGGACAGTCTTTAATTCCTGTTTAGTCAGGTGTGTTAATGTAATGCTAATAGATTTTTAAACACAGAACATCTTAGCAACAGTCCTAGCATTGTGTTAGCTAGTCTATTGATAATGTTTGGGTGAAATGTTCTGATTTAGGTGAGTGGGGAAGGGCAGAAGGGCCATATAATTAATTACCACAGAAGCCGTAGAGATTTACTTGGGTTTCCATGGTGACTTGGCATTGGATTTTATCAGGCTTGATCCGCCTCTCTCTTTCTTTCTTATTAGCCATCCATTTTTTTCATTACTACTGTACTTTCACTCCTTCCCTTTTCTGTGGTGCTAAAAATCAGAGAACGGCCATCAATGCATTTGTGACTTTCTCCGGCATAATTAAATGCCTTCCTGCTCATCATGTCACCTAGAAAACCTAATAAAAGACTGAAGACTGTATGTGGACATGCTCACATTCAGACATTTTATAAAGGAATAACCCAAAAATTTAATTCAGTCATTATTTACTCATTTGTTGTTCCAAACCCAAATTACTTTGACATTTTTCCATGAAGCTGTTCAAATATCTAAGAATAATGAACACAAGTCATTAAGACTACTTTTATTATGTTTTTAATAAAATGTGTTATAATTGTTTTTCAAGTATTATGTTGTTTCCTTTTGAAAGTTTTTTTTTTTTTGTGCCTTTTTTGAGCTTTTTCACTCCATATATTTTTCACAGTCCCGTGCAAGGCATATGGGCTTGGACTTTTATTAGGGGTGACTAAATTGTGACAGAATCTAAATTTTATTTTAAAATTTTATCTACATATTATATAGAAATTATATATCTACAATACTGGTCAAAAGTTTGGGGTCAGTAAGATTTTTCTTTCAATGTTTTTGAAAGATGTCTCTTATTGTCACCAAGGCTGTATTTATTTGATCAGAAATATAGTAAAAACAGTAATATTGTCAAATGTTATTACAATTTAAAATAACTGTTTTCTATTTTAATATATATTTATTCCTGTGATGGCATGGCAAAGCTACATTTTCATTCAGCCATTACTCCAGTCTTCAATGTCACATGATCCTTTAAAAATCATTGTAATATGCTGATTTGGTTGTCAAAAAAACTTTGTTTTCAATGTTTGGAAATCCTGGTACGTGTTTTTTTGATGAATAGAAATTTCAAAAGAACAACATTTACAACAACAATGTAATTGTTTTTACTGACACTTTTAATAAAAGTATCAATTGCTTTCAAATAAAATCATCCATGGGTACCGGTGATCTATAATATTATATATAATATCAACGCTTGTCTTCAAACTTGTCCTAATATCCACTTAAGGGCCTTGCGTATCAGATGGAGTGATCCGTCCTCACTGCCGAGAGGGAGACTAGATCGCTACATCTGCACATAGTGATGCAGTCCCTGATGGGCAGGAGTAACAGAGAAAGTGTGTCGGTTTCTGCCTTTCAAGTTCCTTGCCTGAGGGCCCATCCTGATGTTCTCTCTTTGCCTCTGTTGATCTGATTGTTTGTTTGTTTTATTCTGAGTTTAACCTGTCAGTATCATCTTCTTTTGCTCACAGTGGGTTTATCCGAGCATATTTTGTTGTCAAAGGATTTGAAAGTGCTTCTCTTTGAGTGTGTGACTCACGCGTCACTGTTTGATCTCATCAGCAGAGGACGGTTCAGTATGTCTTGGACGTCAGAATCTCAATGAATGTTGTTGAATGTTTCCTGTAAAACTTTTCCAATTGAGAACCGATATTAAAGATTTGTCACAGACCTCAGTGAGTTGAACTACAGGATGAGATTAGATATTTTGGGTTTCTTTGTTCCATTATCATTTTTGTACTATTTTGATTACATATATGCACAAGCAATTTGTAGAATATTTTTGTTCCAGCTTACTACATAGGATTTTTGAGAAGGCCTAGTTTCGTCCCCCGCCATTCGTCTAATGCTTCACACGGCTTTCAAATGTTCTGACACTGAAATTATCCAGTCGAACCCAGTGTGTATATCCAGCACAAAGCTTCTGTCAGAACACATACATTTAAGAAGAAATGGCAGCACACAATATAGTGGTGAGAACTGAAATGGACTAGATGGCAAGTCGATTTCTCAAATTTCATCTCTCATTTCATAAGGGCTTATTTGGAACTCCATTTTCACTTCATCTCTATCTCTCACTCACCCCCCACCCCCCCCACGCTTGGTAATCAAGCTTCTTAAATCGTCAAGCTACACCACCCAAAAGAGCTTAATAATGTGTGTGCTATCTGCGTTAATCAAATGCTTTTTGCTCTGCCTTTTACAAAGGCTTGTATCCTTGTGCCACGATGATAATCATAACTGACAATGAAAATGTCTTGCTTTTCTTGTCCGGCGGCAATTTCAGTGTACTATCAAATTAACTTGTCAGACGTGAAAGCAGCAGACGTCAATGGCTTCCTTCAAGATTCTCTTTCCGTTTCTGTAATGCTCTGAACATCCAAATATCTGCATTTTTTTTGATGGATGTATTTATTTGTTTCTATTTTGATTTAATGTTCCCACATTAAACAATTGTTTTCCCTGCTTCTGTCTTTCTCTATCTCTCTATCTCTCTGTGTCCCAGCTGAAGGACACTAAATCGGCTGATCAGAAGTCCACTCTACTGAATTTCCTGGCAGAGATCTGTGAGGAGAAATACCCTGAAGTGCTGAAGTTTGTGGATGATCTACAGCATGTGGACCGGGCCAGTCGAGGTACTCAGAACCAGTGTCTGTTGTAAATAAATCAGTCTTATTTAAGTATTACAATGCAATTACAATATTGTGAGATATTTTATTTTTTATTTTATAAAAAAATAGCAATGCTTACTTGTTTTGCTACTACCGTTTTATTTTTTGCTTTTTAATTTATTTTGCCTTAATTATACAATGCTTTAATTAGTCGAGGATAGTTTGCTGGTTTAAGGTGATTTAACTTCCCTATCAACTCCCTGGCTGACCATCAAAAAAAAAAAAGAAAAAAAAAAAGTCTTCAGTACATAGCTGCCAACATGAGACGGTACTTTAACTGGTCTTTAAGATCACTCTCACATGAACTACCAGTATCTGTGTTTGAGTTTTTGTTGACTTCTGTAATTGTTGATGTCCTCTGTGCTGCACAGCCTCATTTTGCTGCTCACACTCTGTCAGAAACACTAGACACAGAGATAATGTCAGCCTGTGTGTGTGCGTTTGTGCGCTCATAATTATAAGGCCGGTGAGTTGTGTCAGATCTCCGGATCCTTTTATTGTAAATCTTAATCTGAACACATCACGATTAGAATCCACTAATATAAGCTGATATTTTCAGACAGTCTATGTCTATCTGCCTGTGTGTGTTTTAGCAGACAGAGAGAAGCCGAGGGGCCGTTGTGTGAGGTCACGTTGCCCTGGGCAGCCCTAGAGGCAGAGTCACAACAGGACCAGAGCAACTCACTGCGTTACCTAATGCTTCCAGAAAGCAGGGTAGGGAGAGTTTTGGCAGTGCGAGGACAAATAATCAAACAGGATTATTAGAGAGAGTGATTAATAAGATGCCCTGCCTATATGTCTGTCAGCCTTAGAGAAAGTATTTACAGGAAACATAAAACTTGTGTTTTTCTAAATGAAACATAAGTCAGCAGGAAATGATGGAGGGCAGGACTTAGTAGTTGGGATTTTATTGGATTGTTAGACTTGTTAGGTTGTAATATTATTGGTTAATATCGTTGTTCTCTGGCTGTGTTGTGTGTTGATTGCATCAGCCGAACATGAAAGTTTCACAGGCTGGGAATGTTATTACATTTTTATACAGTATTAACTATTATGATTTATTTTTATTTTTATAATAATATACTTTGAAGAATGATTCACAGTAAGACCAGGGACATTTATTAAGACCTAATGGGGTTGATTTTTGATTCATGTTGACTTAATTACGAACTGTTAGCTGAATTTGACCTAAAAAAAAAGTGAATTATGTAATTTAGTCACCCTCACATTGCTCCAAATCCATATGGTGTGCTTTTATGATGCTTTGCTGTCTTTTTTTTCTTTTTTCTTGGTGCTTGATGGCTTATGGTCACAATTTAGTTTCACTGTATAGAAATGAGCAGCTCAGACATTCCTTTTGTTTTCCAAGGAAGGAAGGAAGGCTGGAGCAATGTAGGTTTTTCTGTCATGTCCTCTTTCTCCTACTCTGGCTCTGCAGCTTTTTATTAGTTTCACTTTTTTTTCTCCCTGTCCGTCTCTTTCTCTCCCGTTCCCCATTTCATTAGTGCTGCCTGCTCTTGTGCCCCTCATCAAAGCTGAAATGGCATTATGGGTAACATATCCCCACCACACTGAATGTCTGTCCCTGCACGCCCCTCAGGAAACAGCCTTTGATTGTTTTACAGATATTACTTCCATTATTCTGTCCTTTAGAGCTCACATTTGCAGATGTATGTTTTTTTTCTCCTGGAGATTCTTTCATTAAGAATTAGCTATTGTCATTCCCCAACTATTATGTTTTTGTCTCCCATTGTGGTGCGGTTAGGTCTAGGGTGATTCCCTTCAGTGGCTGCTAATGGAGGGTTCATACATGTGTGTTTCTTTAGTGTTTTTTTCAGGAGCACCTGCTGACTGTTATTGAGGCTTTCTTTTACATTTTTATTTCCTTTGGCTCACACTTTGCTACCAAAGTGGCTCTTAAGAAAGGGCACCTGAAACATAGTGGATGCGTTTCTAAATCTAATGAGCTAACTAGACAGCAGCTTTGTCCGAAAGCTGATAAATACTGCTTCTGCAGGCAGCATAGATGTATAATTTGCTGCCTATGATATCCCACAATCCTGTGTGTTTGATTCTGTGACATTTGAGCCAAAAATAAGATGGTGTCTGAAAGATGAAATTGGTGGTTAGTTTGTGTATAGATGTATACTTTTTTTTATGTAAACAATCCTGCCATATATCTAAATTCAAAATCATCTGTCTTTGACCTGTACAGAAACAACAGATGAATCATGATGAAAGTTTGTTCAAAAACTTTTATTATACTGTTCTTTTTAATTTCTATTAATAAAAAAATCCAGATTGTTTTCCACAAAAATATTAGGCAGGACAATAGTTTTCAACATTGAAATATTGCATTTAAAATATATTAAAATAGAAAACAGTCTTGTAAAATTGACAAGGACAGTAAAATCTTACCAAACCCAAATTTGAATGGTTTGGTACTGTATTGTTCACAAGGCTAATTGCTTAGAACATGTCTCCCCAACATGCTACATAATAATACGTTGTGCATGAATAAATGTATCTTACAGATATTCAAATTGACAGATAGGTCTGTAGGTGCTGGACTCTTGGGTCACACTCAAAGTGCCAGTGCCAGCTACTTCTGACACTGTACTGTGAGACCAGATAGAGACATTTACCTCTCTACATTGACTCCATGAGAGGGAGCTAGAGATGAGTTTTTGTGGCTAAAGTGAGGTTTTTGCATTCAGCTTGTCCTGTCTGGTTGTGTACATGCACTTTGGTTTTGATTCAGCTTTGTACTGTTCTAAATGTAAAATGTGTGCTTTGACTCTATTGGCCAAGATATGGACAGTGTGAGAGGCACAATTAGTTGTTAAAAACCTCAAATTGTTCTTCGTGCATGTTAAAAACCATTAAGGACCCCACCCACCCCCCTAAAAAAAAGTCTGCCTTAACTAAGCAGATTACCGTTAAATAGTTTAACATTTACACAATTCCTCATGAAAATGCAATAAATAATATCCTGCTAAGCTGAGCACATATAAGCCAAATCTCAACCCATGAGGTTCAGTCAATGTGTCCCATCACATTAAGCTAACACTGTGCATGGAACAAGATCGTCCCCTCCTAACGGTGTCTGCTTAATCAAACCTGAGCCTCTTATTAAAGTCACATAATTACCTCATCAAACTACCAGCATGTGTGAGGAACAGGTGAAAGATGCAGGCCTGGTTTGGTCTTACCGGAACTGTTGTAATAATAATGAACCAAATATATCTCTAAAAAATGATAGTTTTATGTAATAGAGTCTGCTAATAGGACATTGAACCTTTTAGAAATGGTACGCTATAAAGCTGACGTGTGTAATTTCTGAAACAAATTCCCCTACACACACACACACACACACACACACACACACACACACACACACACACACACACACACACACACACGCGCGCACAAATAGAGCATCAATTTTAACCTCGTACATCCTAAATGAGTCTGCACTGAATACCTATTCAGTGATGTGTGTGAGAGGAACACTAATGTGATTTCGATCAAATGTTGAGAATAGTAACCTCCACACACAGTCACTGTGACAGGTGTTCATACAATTGACTACGCATATTTACACTCCAGTTGAAGACACACTTCAGATGTGTAAAATGTAGCATTTACCATGTGATAAAATGCTGTTCCAATTTTAAACATTAGTCAAAATGAACTAACAATGAAAAATACTTCCAAAACATTTATTAATCTTAGTTGATTTGTATTTCAACATTTATTAATGCATTACTTTTTATGTTAACAATATTTCATGGATCTGAGCTAACATGAACTACCAACGATCAGTATTTTGTTATCTAATGTTAACAAAGATTAATGAATACTTTTACAAATAAATTGCTCATTGTAATTAAATGTTTAACTCACATTAACTAATGAGACCTTGTTAAGTGTTACCCTGCTCTTTATCAATGCTATTATCTTTTTTTTTATTTTTTTTTTATTGCATAGATAAACCAAACACATCAGATGTATTGCATAGAAAACAATAGCAATAAATGCTTTGAAATAAAAAAAAAATTAAAAAAAATTTACACCAGTGAGACCTCAGAGTTAAAAATGATTAAACAGCTACACTGTTGACGTCTCACACTGTGTGTGAAAGAAGAGACGTCAACTCTCTCTACTTTTTTTAAAGGAATTGTTTGCTGTCTAGCTATAAAAAGGACTCACAACAGATTGTATCAGGGGTGACTGCAGAGTCTTCTAAAGACATACCAGCTTTGTGTGAGGAACAGACTTAAATTTTCCCTTCCGTTAAAGCTCTGAAATCTCTATAATTTTTTTTTTTTTTTTTTTTTCAGTGAATGTCCCTGTCCAACAGAACTTGGTTTCTGAGGAGTGTTTGTCATCTGGAAACTAGGGATGCACCGAATGTTCGGCAACCGAAATTATAAGTAAAAATACCAAATAAATTTTGCCGAACAATGATGTTTTTGAAGACACGATCAAATAGTAACCAGCGTAGAGTGAGAGGCGCGTGCTTTATAAATGCAGCAAACATGTCGGCGGTGTGGAGAAATGATCCAGGCCGAGTTGGATTTGGGAAAGCCGCTAGGTGATGGAGACCAGGGGCGTAGTGGCAATCGGGAGAGTCGGGACTTTTCCCGGTGGGCCGGTAGTGTTTTGAGGCCGCGAGGGTCTGATAATAGTTATACATTGCAAGTTCTTAGCAACACCATCCGGTCGAACTGTGCAGCCTCTCTGCTAAACCCGTACGACGGGCTGCATCAGCCTCTTATTTCAATAGAAACACAGGTTAATCAGAAAGCACTAACGATAACGAAGTGCAAGTCCAACCATGTCTAGGATTTTCAAAAAATATAGGGGGATCAGTGAGCGGCCCCTCCACAAATGGCAATGCCTGTCGGCCTATGACGTAAAGCCATCGAACACCTCTTTTTTTCCTCGTCACATTTTGGAAGTCTAACGTTAAAGGAGCTGTATGTAAGAAATGTATTTCAATTAATCATAAAATGGCCCTGATATGTCACTAGACATTAAGAAATCATGTTCATTTCAAATACTTATATCACTGACAACAGTAGTCCGGCCAGGATATTGTCATTTAAAAAGTGAAGTTGCAGCCCTCAACTGATGTTGATGTTGTCATGTTGTGTTTTGGCCTGAAGCTCCACCCTTCGGCTATCTACCAATCACGAAGTCAGTAGTGTTTCGGCATCCGGGTTGCCAGCTCAGCTCTAGTTACCACAGCTGCAGCTACAAATGTTCCTGCTGGATCCTGCAGCCTATCTGAAAAAAACCGCATGCATTTGGATATTTCGAGATCGGTTTCAGGCCTCATTCATATGTGGAAATAAATCCGAATCCGATCGCAGCTGAGCATCTACTCATCAAGCCAACGTGCAAACTAAGTGAATCAAAGTGAAAGTAAGTCGCAGACGCTTAACACAATCATGGAATCGTTTTGATAAATCATATGGCTATCCGATCTGAGAAAACGCATGAAGTGGCCAGGTGTAAACAGCCCCAAATTATGGAAAGACAAAAAGAAAAGGGAAATGTGGCGCTGAGAAGGTCAGACTCAAAAGGAAAACAATTATGGAGGAGGAGGCAGCAAAATGCTCCAAAATAACGGACATGTTCCGGACATCAACGAGCAAAGATACTACAGGTGAAATAAGCTAAAGCACCTAATGTCACAGCTAGGCACAGATGGGAATTAGCACCAGCTACCAGCCAGCCAAAAGCTTGTGAAATTTGAAAGTAGCTCGGTGGTAATTATGAGACAAAAATTAATGGTTTACTATTGAGCGGCTCTCTTTTTCTGTTATTATTGTAGGCTATGTTGTTGTTGACTTCAAGATCTTTTAAATAATAATAATTACACTTGGCATTTCACATTTTGTGCAGTCATTTTATTGTAATTTTAGATTTCAGCATTTGCTTATTCACAGGGAACCATTTTCATGAAACCTAAGAAAACTTCAGTCCATCAGAGTAAATTTTTCCGAGTACAGTCGAGTCCGGGCACTGGAGTACACGATATTATCCAGAAACGAAACGAAACTCCTTGTGTTGTTTCAGCGTTGAGCATTGTAGCCAATCACAGACATGAATATTAAGCGCATGAACGCAGTGGCAAATCAGAGGCGTTTTAGAGTCACCATGTGGAGAAATCGCTCAATGTATGTTCAGAATCAGCGCAAGCTTTATCCTTTCGGAAATCCCAACAACAAAGTCTAGACGCTATATAAATAAGAGATTCACTGTGCAGTGTTGACAACTTCAGTGTTTATGACGATAGTTTTAGTGAGAGTGCAGAACGCGGTAAGTAGGCCTAAGTCATGGCTTAAAGGGAATACTATTGATCTAAATAATAGTTTTGTTTGTCATGCTTCTAGAGAACCAGTGGTTACGTTCACATTGCAAATTATAAAGAGTGATAACTGCATTTAAATGTGGGAGTTAATCCGCTAAATTTGAGCCCTGTGAGTCATGAAATTGCGATGATTGACATAGTAACCATAGAAACATGAGAACGTGATAACCATAGCAACATTTTGGCTTCTAATAATTTTATGATTTTTGTTACATTTATATTTTAGTCATACGTTTACATACACTTTGCAGAATCTCCTAAATGTTATTTTTATTTATTTTTTAATAAGAAGGATCATAAAAACATTGTTTCTTAGTGAAAAATCTTTTTCACATAACAGATGTTTAATAGCCTTGTCCACAAGACATAAAACTAGACAAATTACATGGGCTTGATTTTTTTATATTGTGTGTCATTACCTGAAGTATCCACAAGGTTTTTTTTATTTTTTTTTATGGTTGTTCATGAGTCCCTTGTTTGTCCTGAACACTTAAACTGCACACTGGTCTTCAGAAAAAAAGGTTTTCCAGTATCTTCTGCATATTTTACTCCTTACTAGCAGTGATTGTATGATTTTGAGATCCATCTTTTCACACTGGGACTCATACACAACTATTACAAACCCTGCATGCATTTAGTGATGCTCAAGAAGGAAGCATCCGTTAAGAGCCAGGGGATGTAAACTTTTGAACTAGATCATTTGTGTAAATTGTTCTTATTTTGTTTAAAAATGCATACATTTATTTAGTCCTGCCCTTCAGAGGCTAAATAAGATATTGGCATGTAAAACAAAATAAGAAAAATTTAAACATCACCATCATCTTGCTCAAAAGTTTCACCCTGGCTCTTAATGCATCGTGTTGCATTCTTGAGCATTACCTTGCAGATTCTGAAAGATGGGTAAACGTATGACTGCAACTGCATTGCAATCCTTTTGTAAAGGTTAAAATATTAATTTAAGAGCTCAGTGGTGAGACCTTTCGCCGGAATTTGATTGACAGGCAATCTGACCATTCTCATAATGCAGATATCCACCATTTTTGTCTCACAAACAAACCGAACCAGTTAGTAGATTAAAGTCTACTACTTGAACTTGAAAAATGGTGTGTATTGATTTCTTTTTGCAGTTCTGGTGTTTATTTTGTGCTATAACTAGAAGAGATTATCAGTTCATGTGCTGCTTGAACTGAGACCCTACACATTAAAGCACCACAAAACAGTATTTATAGTTTGCATTTCATAAAAATTACAAAATTTGAAAGCTGAGACTTTATTTCATACCATAAGTAACCTGCTCTGTCTTGTCTGTTGGCACATTGTCAGTGTCCTCTTTGCTCCACAATATATGTTTCACTGTGTGAGAACATGATGTGTGGAGTGAGAGCGGAACGGCTTGTCGGACGTAACAGCAACAGTTAACTGTCTTTGTGAAAGGTCAATTTCAAATCATTTAAATCTTTGTGGACTCGGCCGGACTCGACTCGGACTCGGATGTTAAGGACTTGGACTCAAGTCAGACTCGGCCCTCTTTGGACTCGGACTTGGACTCGATTGTTAAGGACTTGGACTCGACTCGGACTCGACATGGGTGGATTCGGACCCAACACTAGAAAACAGAGAGAAAACGGCTCGTTCTACAGATGAGCCGTGCACCGTCTGACATGTTTGATGAGATCCTCCAAGAGAATAACCCATTTGCAAGACGGAGGACAAGCTCAACCGCTCAACAGTTAGATGGTTATCTCTCAGAAGTCCCCACCCTCAGGAGCAATAACCCTCTCGAATTTTGTTATTCATTTGTTGTGGGTTCATCCACACTTTATGCACTTTTCAATGCACTTTTTTTGTTGTAGGCATACAGTTACATTCTTTCAGCAGTCAGTTAAAGGCTATTCAAGAAGGGGGGCTCAAAGATGGCCAAATAAAACTATTTGTTTTATTTTACTAATTTATTTATTTTAAGTTATACTGTGCTTTGTTTGTATAATATCTGCTGGAATGTTAAAAAAATGTTCAGTGTTAAATATTTTTTAATTGTATTTTTTTGTAATTTGATTTTTTTTTTTTTTTTTTTAGAAAAACAAGACAAAATAGTAAAAAGCACATTTTTACTATTTAATTAATGCAATGGTGAAAAAATTGGCAAAATAAATGGAAAAAATTTAAGCGTTCGGTATTCGGCCTTTGGCCAAGCTTTTCATTATTATTCGGCTTCGGCCAAGAATTTTCATTTCAGTGCATCCCTACTGGAAACATGCATTTTGGATCTGCTGTAAGTAAAGCGTGTCAGTGCATTGTTTTAAATCTGTACCTCTCTGTGTGTGTAGTATCAGCAGAAAACCTTGAGAAGAGCCTGAGACAGATGGAGAAACACCTGCTGCAGTTGGAGAAGGATCTGAACACTTTCAGCTCCACAGACGACCAGCAGGACCTGTTCCACAGCAAGATGGCAATATCCTTTCACACGTTTGCATACACACACACACACACACACACACACACACACACACACACACACACACACACACACACACACACACTGTACATTTCTTTGTTTCTTTTTTGTTTTTTTGTTGTCTGAACACACTTATTCATTGTTGTGCTGCTATCTACATGGTTAGTTCTCTTGCACATGGTGGCAACACATTTTCTGGCACCCTTGTCAACCTCACACACATTCACAAACACTAATCAGAGTTTATGTTGGCGTGTGCGAATAAATTATTTATATTGAACTTCACCGGGCTGCTTGTGAAACCTGGTTTGATAATGGAGTTGTACATTCCTGTACTTGCTTGTTAGTTCTTTTCCTTGCTGTCTGTCATTGCTTTCGAAATCATTTCCTGCGGTCTTGATGCTGTCTCCTTTGCTAATGGCAAATGTTTGAAAGCCAGACGTGTTGCCAGGGGAGATACCAGTGGCACAAACTAAACGCTGATCAAAACAGATACCCTAATAATCATCAATGAACCTTTCTTTTAGTGCATTTTGTACATCTCTGTGGAGCAGGTAGTCTTGTGTAGCTTCGTTATAAATTTTTCTGTCTTGGGCTCAGGCTTTTTGTTGGTGTGTTTGCTGTTTCATGGGCAAAAAAACAGATTTGACTTTATTACTTTAGTGGGGTGCTCATGATCCAGTGAATTCCGTGTTCTGGGTCTGACCCGACTGCTCTACCCTTCACGCTGTCCTAGCTAGACTCTACCAGGGGAGGTTATTATCTCACTCACCAGCCATATAGTGGACTGTCTTCCACCCTACATCCCTCCTCTCATCCATACTGTTTTTTTCTGTTTATTATTTATTTTTCTATTGCCCTTTCTGCTTTTTTTTTTTTTTTGGCTGCTCTAGCCTTTAATTTTTCATTTTTTTAAATATTTTTTTAATAGCTACGTTTAGTGCCTTGTCCCTACCGATATATTTTATGAATGCATTGACTCAAATCCTTGAGAGCTACCCTGCTAGACAGCATTTTGGGGTATTGTTTTTCAAATTTGGTGGGTATTTGCAGTGGCCTCTTACAATGGGCATCAACGTTGCATTTGTAAGTCTTGCGTAGTAATGTGCTGAAATATTAGGGATGTGTAATATATTGGGACCATAGCAGTTGTCAGCTGATTTTGGAGTTTTTCTTTAATGTTTTTGTTTTTTGTTTGTCATTTAGCCATCATCTAACACTCACTTAGAGTTCATTTTTAAAAACAATAATAATTTAATAACATTTAAGACCCCTTCACACCAAGAACAATAACTATAACGATTACTATATTAGCGTTCACACCAGAGGACAATGTCATTGTTTATTTTAAGCATGCTCTGCTGTTTTGTAGTCTGTCACTTTAAATGCTTTCGCTCTTAAAACAAAATGGATTCTGATTGGTCTCTCAGTGGTTTTATCGTTCATCAGCTGGGGAAAAAATTGTTCTGAAAGTGATTCCAATGATATTGTTTTACTGTGCCGTTATTGTTATACAGTATTTGTGGTGTGGACTGTTATTCTTTTACATTTAGAAATTGTTTTAGAACTATGTCTTTACTGTTATCGTTATAGTTATCGTCCTTGGTGTGAATGGGCCTTTAAATGTAATCTTGTGCAAAACATTGCACATACAGTCTTGTACAGTACACTGTCATGATGCAGATTATCAGTATTCGCCAGTGTTGCATCTCTAAAAATATACAGTCTAACCAGAGGCTGCATTTTATGGACACTACATGACATTTTATGGACACTAAATGGCCAAAAGTATGTAAACACCCGAATATTACATCCATATGTGCCTGTTTTTAACATTTTATTTTGAAACAATTGACATTAAGGATTGGCCCTTCCTTTTCTACTATAACAGCATATAGCATTGTTTTGCTATGTTCTATTCAACTGTAAATGACTAGGGAGACTGTTTATTTTATGCACCTGTTAGTATGCATCTGAAATAGTTCATTAGAAGGGGGTGTCCACATGCATTTGTGTGGGTCTCAGGTACTGTATTATGGTGTGTTTGTTAATAGTGTGTCTTAGTGTCGCGTAAGTGTACAGTATGAGAGTCTTAACAAGCTCAGGTGTACAGCAAAAAAAAAAAAAAAAAATCAATACTTTTCAATCCCTCTGCACAGAACTTGTGTTCAAGGGTCAGCCATCAACCTCTCTCTCTCTCTATTTAGTTTAGCTCTCTGTCATTTAGAACAAAAACCCAGAACCCACATTCCTATCTCTTTCCTCTGTTACTGCTAACACCGCTTGGCTCCACACGGCACAGGCCCTTTTCTTTCCTCTGAACTCTTAGCACCAGCAACCAGATCAGTATTAACGTTAATGAAGTCTTATCTCGCTCTCATACACTGTCTGTCCTTTCATTGGGTGAGCACGTCCCCTGCGCCCCATTCTCTGTTCATATTTGGAAGGCGTGAATGAACTCGCAGTATAAAAGACAGCAGAGGAGACACACAAAACAGATCTGTGTGTGTATGCCACCGAAAGAACTCCCAAAAGATTTCATGTGTATGCCAAACAAGCATCGCTGTCCGGCCTGTCTGCCCTCCCTTATTTCTTCATCATGAATAAGTCATGGAGGACCTGAGTCCTGGTGTGAAATGTGTGGGTTAGAGTAGCTCCGTCCTGTCTCTAGATGACTACTTTTTAGTCAGTTCTGGCTAATAGTTAACCTGGTAAACCAGAGTTCTCGCGAGAGCACAAGTTGAATTTGCTCAGCGAGTTACTCTGGTGTCGAGTAACAGTGCTCATTAAATATGCCCCTCGATCTGAGCTGCACCAATCACATCGGGTTATCTGATATAGGCGGGCCAGAGGCGAGCTAAACAGATGACGACAGCGCTGTGACATCGAAGTCATTAATAAACATTGCAAGATGCCTATGGATGAACACCAGTTGTTTAAAACGGCTTTGCCCGCTACAATGAACGAGTTAGACTTGGCTTTTTATCTAAAACAGGAACAGAAAAGACGCTGCTCGAATCGTTCCTTTGCAAGAAGGACGTTTTTGCTGTTTTGCCGACCAGATACGGTAAGAGTATAATCTACCAGTTAGCTCCGCTGGTAGCTAAGCGTATGGGGCTTATTGTTGTGATTGGTCGTAGTGTTATCCTATTGGGTGCAGTGAGATTTTCAAATGCATGCTTGGTGCCGCCCCTCGAGCTGGCCGATTTTCATTGATCGACACCAGACCATTAATCTTTTAGATTTAGGTCTGGATTTCCAGGCTAGCTAATAGTCACTTTTACCTTGCCTAGGAAGAGTTGATTATGCAAGTAAGCTGTTCAGGTGAGCTTACAAAGAAACTGTTGCAATATAGGACAGTAGATTGCCACACAGCAGAGATTTTGCTCAATTTTGCAAAAACACACTAATGCATATAAAACAGCACACAAGTCATATACACACACACACTAACAGGTGTGTGTGTATATATACTAGACTTGTAGTCAAGACCGCCTAAACCGAGACCAAGACACTACCAAGATCAGAGGGTATCGAGACCAAGACAAGACCAAGACCAAGACAGACCAAGTCAAGACCAAGACCAAGTCGAGACCAAGACCGAGACCAAGTCGAGACCGGAGGGGAAAAAAAACAGACTAGTGTTGAAGCTAAGCAATAACTTGTGAATTCAAGAACAGCAGCATACTAGGGTTCAGCCGCAGTTTACATTCAATACATATTAGACGGTATTACTTCAACTACACAGGCAGAACAATACAGAGACAGACCATGTCATGTGTGTGACTGTGATCTCACTGTAAATGTTTTTGCAGACTGGGTGAGATCAACTATGTGTAGCAATTGCATGACGGCTGTTACTGCTCTATTGGAGGATTGAGACTCCCTTAAACTTTTGTGTACTGTTGAGGACTGACATGACTGGTACTGACTGGTTCATCTGACAAAACATCAAACACCTCCAACACCATCTTGCTCCTCCAACAACTGTCTAAAGAATGAGAAATATGTAACCAATTGAAATTATACTTAATGTGTAGATGAAATCGTAACATCAAATTAAAGATACACAATTATAAACTTGGATTAGGCCTAATGTTTAGTCAACACAACAGAGATATTTAAAAGACCATTTATTTAGTCTAACACCATCTTAAATACAATACTGTAATCAAACAACACACACAGACACACACACACACACACACACACACACACACACACACACACACAAAGATATCAAAGTCACAAATTCATCTAAGCAAATGCCTGCCTATCTCTGCCGATTTCGGAGTCTCCAAATTAATCCATTCTGCAACTTTTAAATACATAATTCAATTTTTAAAAACGAAATTATAGGCTTAAGTGCAGGATCCGAAAGTTGGTCGTTTTGTCGCTATGGTTACACACACACACACACACACACACGGTGTTGGCGGTGCGCTCAAAGTCATCTGTCAGTTGTGCAGTTACCCAAAATCTCCTGAATGAAGTTAAAACCCATCATGTCACTGATATGTGTTTTTTAAATCAAGTGATCAAAGTGCTCGTTGCCACTGCGATCAGTGGCGCGGATAAAGTGTTTTCTGGTGTGGCTCGCGCACACGCCACACTTCACTCGGACGCGCGCTTCAATCCGTTCCGTTGCGGATAATAATGTTGCATTATCGAACGTTGTGTCGTCGTGGATATTGTAGTATTGTATTGCTAAATTCCCCGACCACTATGTCGGTCTGAGACAGCGAGACCTAGACAAGACCGAGAGGTCCGAGACCAAGACAAGACCAAGACCAAAGACCGTCAAGGCCGTGACAAGACCGAGACCACGTAAAAGTGGTCTCGAGACATACATCACTAATATATACACACTACCGTTCAAAAGTTTGGGGTCAGTAATATCTTCTGCTCACCAAGGCTGCATTTATTTGATAAAAAAACAATAAAAAAAAACAGTAATATTGTGAAATATTATGACAATTTAAAATGACTGTTTTCTATTTTAATATATTTTAAACTAATTTATTCCTGTGATCAAAGCTGAATTTTCAGCATAATTACTCCAGTGTCACATGATCCTTCAGAAACCATTCTAATATGATGATTTGATGCTCAAGAAACATTCATTATTATTATCAATGTTGAAAACAGTTGTGTGCAATTTTTTTTCAAAATTCTTTGAATAGAAAGTTCAAAAGAACCTGATTTTAATCAAAAGATTTTAATCAAAATACCCTGAAGAATTGTGTAGGCTTTAACGTAAGAAGGACAGGCGAATGACAGCAGGTGCGATTGTTATCTGTTGTGGCACTTAACTACAGATCTGTTTGTAGTGTAACTGCGCTTCATTGAGACTGCAGTGGTGGAGTTCACAAGTCAATCTGACACCACCTCCTGAAAACAGTTCACCTCGCGGCCAGCTCGTACTCACGCCTCATAAACACACAGACGCGCACACACACTCTCTCTCTCTCAAGCTAATGCCAGTAATAAAAGCAAAATTTCTTTGGACGTTGATTTAAAGTTTTAACAGATTTTTTTGGGGAGGTGGGAATAGTGTGATGTGAGGCACCAGCTTCAAACAGGATTACTAATTAAAAACCACATCAAAGTCGAAAATATTAGTTATGATATTTGAAGTAAAGCGTACCATCTTTGCATAGGCATTCCTGACCTCACAGCAAGGATTAGATTCTCTCTTTCATGTCGTGTGTAAGAGTCACAGTGTCAGTGCGTGTATGTGTGAGACATAATGCTAATGTTTGTTATAGACATTTTATGTGGCTTAGTGAAGCGGACTATGATGTGAAAAGAGCTCTTTGCGCTTGAGAGTGAATATGTGTGGGTTATAGGTCTACATCCTAGTGAAACTTCACTCATACAGCAGTAAACAATAAGAATATTTTTATTTTCTTAGCACTTGTGTTTATATACTGTAAAAATCTTTGTCCAACCCCAAGGACACACACACATATGTATATATTTTCCTTCTGGCCCACTGTTTTCTTTCTTTGTCGGCATGTATGTACAGTAGATTGTTTCACTCTCCATTCCAAAAGGAAAACTTTGATCTTCTTCAAAAGATTTTCACCCATCTCTTTTTCTCACACCAGACTTGTGTTCCCAGCATGTTATTTTTCAGTGTGCACACATATGGCAGTGTTCATGTGATATGCAAGTGAACACGTGTAAGGTGTTAATTAATGACATGCGCAACTATTAATATTGCTTATGAGCAATTCCATGCAAATGTCACCTTACCATGAAAAAAAAAAAGTTTTTACCAAAAGAGCAAAACCCTATCTAAGTTGTGCATTTAGGTATGAATTTTACTGCATTAATGTGCTTTAATAGAAATTTGAAGGAAATCGCCATGTTTATTCACCACATATGAGGTGTGCACCGATAGTAAAATTACATTTTCATCCAACTATCATTTCATGTTTTCAAAAGAGTTAGATCTTGATCAACTAATGGTCAACAATGAATTGGAGTGGCATCGGTCAGATCAAAACAATTTCAAATAAAAGTTTAGGTTACAAGTGCATCTGTCTCTGTAGACTGGTGTAGATTTATTTAAATGCAGGTCCCACACTGGTTACACTTATCAGCATGAGAGATGGCGTGAACACATGCTATATAATCACCTGCTATAAATTATCCATAACCATTTGCGGTACAATTTAAGTTTTAATTTGATTAAACAGAATATTTGTTTTTGACATGATTTACATCATTTAAAAAAATGGAGACATCAAGCTTTGTAAAGACGTTTCATGTCACAGTGACAAGCCTTCGCGGAGTTAAAGATGATTTTCTGTCGCGTTTCAGAATGAACTTCACATTGAGAGAGACGGCAGAATGTACATCGTTTATTTTCTTTATTTTACGAAAAACTCAACATTTTGTTTTTATTATTAGTGTACACAAATAAGACATTTAACAGTTTTGAATGATGTATAACACTTGCCTATGTGACAGAATTCAACGAGTTATTTGAGTCTCTTTTGCACTGATAAAAAAAAAGCGAGACAATCGCAACGGCCGACCCCAGGGGGTTAAAGCTGCCGTCGGCAAATTTTTTTTGATCATATTCAGTGAAATTGACACTATAATCCGACAGAACAACATAAATAAGATGGTTTTAGAAAAAAAACAGAGCTTCTAACTCCACCTGGAGCGTGTTATTTGTTTTGCAAAAATCCACCGCTCCCGGATCATCGGGTCCAATCAGCGCAGGGGGGTGTGAGATCTGACTGTCAATCACAGGTCGTGCACACGCCACAGATCCCCCCTCACTCGCGCACGTTAATATCACATGCACACGCCACGCCTGAAGTTCGCCTGGAGATTGCATGAAGCGTGATGGCGGAGAGAAAATCTACTAACAAGCTTCCAATTCCTCGGTTATTGCTATCTATGGATAGATTAGCCAGGGCAGCCTACCTCCGAGTCCATGGTGTTGATCGATGCTGAAGAGACGGACGCGTTCACAGAAAATCAGGTACACACGCACAGTGACGCACTGACGAGCACGACCTCGATGGGAGGGTGCTCGCTGGTAGTGGGGAGGGGCATGAGAGTTGTAAACATTAAAAATTTTGGCTAATCGACCCAATCTGCCAGACTTGCCGACTGCAGCTTTAACTTCCATTGTCTCATTATCTTTAAAGGGGTCATCGAATGCCTATTTTCCACAAGTTGGTATGATTCTTTTGGGTCTTCATGTAAAGTTTGTAACACACTTTAGTTAAAATTCCTCAAAGGTTGTGTAAAACAACACCCTTTTTACCTCCTCAAAAACAGCTTTGTTCACATCGACCCGTTTTGGTGCAGGTCTCTTTAAATGATAATGAGCAGCTGCTCACCCCACCCCTCTCTTCCATGGGGCATGTTGACACAAGACAAGTAAAGTGCTGTCTTGGCAATCTGCCTTGGTGGACAGTATACAAATGGCTGAGGGGGGAAATATGCTAATATGGGACAGTCTGTCATTGGTCGTGGGCGGAGCATGAGCAATATGATGTCATATTGCTCAGAAAATTCAAACGGCTTGATTATTGAGAGTGTTTAGGCTTTTTGATTATTAAATAAAGGAGCAAATGGATTTTCTTCATTGTATGGTGGTGTGTCCACACACTGCAAAGACCATATAAAAGTGAATTTTTCATCCAATGACCCCTTTAAAAAGTGAAAAATGTAGGGTTTTTTTCTAGTCTTGCTAAGATCTGAATGAATTTAGGGTTGTTCAGTGTTGCCATAAGGGTCACCTTAAAAACATGGGCTTTGCAGACATTTGCAGCCCACATGCTTAAATTCGATATAAATGCATGTGGGCTGCAAATAAATGTGCATAACATAAACACTGGTTTAAATGACTGTCTACAAGTACTTTTTAGCCATCTATAATTATGTTTGTTAAAGAATAAAATGCCTGTGTTTATACATGCTTTCCCAATAAATTACATGTTTTGCATTGGCTCCTACTGTACACACCAGCACAGTTTTAATTGGATAAAGAGCAGTAATGGATAAAGCTCTTGGCTCTGTGCAGAAGTGCAGCAGTTTTAACCATAATTAAAATGAACTGGACTTTTACATGTGAACTATTTATATGCTCTTATACGATATGTGTCTGGGTTTTTGCATGTGCGGGTTGCACAACTTTAGCAAATGTTGCATTATGGGCTTGTAGTCATGCGATACGGCATTAAAAGTCAAATTGTTTTCATTTTGGTTCATTCTTAGCGGAAGCTACGCTTAATCTCTGGCATTTCACAACATCCTTTTCAAATGGTAACCTCTTAGAATAAAATAAAAGAGTAACTGTCCTTGCCTTGAAATGAGAGAGCACTGTAATAATAAACTTAAATTAAATAGCAATTGCATAAATTACTGTTGATTTATTGAACTTTGTGTATTTATGTTCAAAGGTGCAAAAGTAAGGATGATTGTTTTCTTAGGTCATTGGTTTTTGGGGGTTAATTTGTTACCTGCAATCAGAAACAGCATTTTTACTCTGGAACAACTGAAAATGTTTCAAAACTGAACATTTTATTTAATTCATTTAACCAAAGTATCACAATAAAGAAGAAAATGTATTATTCCTTAAATGATTTTAATGAAAATCCTGTTGACAACACATTTTCTCATTCACATTTCAATACTGTTTTGGAAAAGTCCTTGACAATGATTCCTCACAGTTTCTCTACACAGGCGAGAGATCAGTATCAGAAGCTGAAGATCATGCACAGTAATATGGTGACCCTTTACCTCAACATGCTGGAGTTTTTCGCCATCGACTCAAAGAAGACATCCGTGGAGGAACTCTTCACTGACCTCAGCAACTTCAGAGCCATGTTCACGGTAAGCCGTGACTCTGATTCAGCTCATAATTACAGTCTCTATATCATATGAAATGGAGTCGTGTCAGTGCCCCGTTGAAACCAGCTTGTGTTTGCAGTATCTGCAGCTTTGCAGTAGCCCCACACCAGCTTTCAATGACTTTACAGGGAATAATCTGGTTCTCTCTCCTTCCAGCCTTGACCCTTTTGGCCCACAAGCCCTGACCTACTTGAACAGGAGGAAGTATTGTGTATGTTATCATAAGTAGAGGGAACACTGGGTATTTAGTAGCCAAATATTGCTCGTCTTGCAACGATAGGTGCAGGTTATGCACACATTAAGACTGAGCGCTTTCTGCCTCCACTTACTGTCATTGAGTGTGTGATTGTGTGTGCGTGCTTTCACACACTCCCTTCATTCCCATTCTGAAGGTTCTAGTGCACTAATCTGACAAAAGAGAAGCCGCCTGTCTCCTTTATGAAAAGCCATTTGAAATGCAAAGTTATTTTCCACTTGGCTGCTACAATGATGAGACGAATCTCGTTGCCTTTATTATTTTAAATGATTTCATGATGGAAATGCTGAAATTTGGGGAATGAACTGACGGCGGGTCCACCATCAGATGCATGATAATGCACTCCTGTGGCGCACCTTTGAAACCTGTTCTCGGTGCATCGAGGGACACAGAACTTGCACTCCAGACGAGCAGCCTGTGCTGTACTCCGTCAGAATGAGTTTTCACACTCGCCATGAAACAAGGCAACAGTGAGCAGGATAGGGGTTGTAATTTACCAAAATCTGCAGTTTGAAAAATGTAGCATGAAGGGTGCAGGCTGTCATGTTTAAAAGATGATTCTTGGTTGTGTTTTTGCTTAATAGATTTTAGACTGGGTTTGGATGCTGATCAGCTGACACAAACAAAAATGACACTGAGGGACAGCTCATTCAATACGTGTTAAACTTTAGGAAATACACTGTCAATTCATTGTCAACAATATGTTGTCTCAACCAGGGGTTTTCAAACTTGGGTTTTCTGAAAATAAAATAAAAAATAGAAAAATAAGTATAATGGATTATATTAATAATAATATAAATACTATATTATATTATATTAATATTGGCTTAAGTACAATCATGATGTAAATTACATTGATTTATTTAATTAATAATGTATTTAATACTTTATTTAATATTATTAATATAAACTGTATTATATTTACCTTCATATGTCTAGATAAAAAAAAAGGATATATATATATACATATACATATATATATATATATATATATATACAGTATATAAATATAAAAACTTCTGGCTTTTGAACAGTCTCAATGTAAATTAATTCATTTTTATCACAGTAACATCAAATGCATTTACAATCCAATTTACTTGTGCTATATGGCATATTTTAGAGTAAAACAATTCAGTTTTTTTATTTTTTATATATTTGTTGTTTTCAAATAATATTTTAACAAATTGTTTTATTTAATCACTTATTTTACAATGTGGACAATAACCCTAGGAACATGAATTAAGAAAATTAATGGGGGTCAATTTTATTTTCATGTTGACTTTAAATCTCGGTGGCTTCAAGATTTTAAAGGGGTGTAGCCAGATGCAAATGTTTCTTTCTTCTCTAACCCATTCTTCCTGCCCTCTGCTTCTCTTTCTTTCCTGTCTGTTCTTTCACCCTCATGCAGAATGTCTCTCCCTCACTCTCTCCCTCTTTCTGCCCTTTTCCAGGTCAGTGAGTTTTCAGCCCTCAGAAGCAGCTTGTTTAAATCAATGCTGAGGAGTGGCAGGGGACCAGCAGTAGAGCAGGAGGCTACAGGCCTTCACACACACTCACCTTACCAAAACACTGTATGCACTCACACATTCCTGCACACCAAACACTCACACACATGCAGACCTGCAGCAACGCATGCTTAGTCATCCTCTCAATAACATCTCTATCGCTCGCTCTCTTCGGTTCTGACTGCTTTTTTCTGCAGAATGACATTGACAGGATGTCTGCATTTTGATGGAGATTGTTTTTGGCTGCTGCCCCACTGATTCCCAGCAACACCGGCACATACTTGACACACACATTCCGACTTTCTCGACCCATTTTCCTATTCTCTTTCTTAGGGTGGAACAGTGACAGGAATGAAGAAAGAAAAGAAAGACAAAAAGAGAGACTATGAGACAGACTAATATAGGAGACACACAGAGAATTAAATGAAAAAGGAGGGGACAAAAGAAAGGTAATAATGCTGCAGCAGCAGCAAATGACCATTCCTGTCAATCAGACTGTTATGAATAATTGAATTTGTGTAGGGAGAGATGAAGATCCCACCTCACCTTACCTCCTTTCTCTTCTCCATGTAGGAGCATTGTGCCGCTAAACCCAGTGAGCTACCTCTGCAGCATTTTTGGGCACATTTGAGTGCTTGTATAAGCCTTTAATGTTCAGAAATGGCGTTTAGGTAGCCGGCTTTCATTTTCATTCAAAGACTTTTACGAAGCCCAAAAATGCTGCTTGCACTGAAAAAATTGTATCAGTAATTTTGTCTTATTTTCTTATTAAAATATCTGAAAATCCTTGAAACAAGAAACACTTGCTTGACAAGCAATATGCAGCACTGCATAAACTTTTTAGTTTTTAATTGCATTTATAAATATTTAGTTTGTAAATAATTAAGTTTTGAGAGAACATCTTTAATACATGTGTATTTTGTATTAATGCACAGGCATTTTTTTCTTCTTGTTTTAATATATATTAAAAGTTAAAACCAATGAGAAAATTTCCAATGCAATAAGACATAATACACTTAAATAATCAAAATCTATGAAAGCAAGCTTTAATAACTTATACAGTGTTGCTCCTGATGTATTTTTACCTTGTAATATAGGTAATTATAATATTATAATGTAATATATATTTACCACAATTTTTCCAGATATTTTCTTAATATATGTAAGTATAATCATGATGTGAATTGGCTGTTTGTATGCATGTATTTTTATACATGTATTTTTATATCTTTTTAAAATTTTTTAATGTTATTATCATAATGTTATTTATTATATTTACCATACAATATCCACATAATATTCTAATAATTTTGGGTTTAGTACAATGATGATATAAATTACATTTATATATGTATTTATTTATTTAATAATATTGTCTTTATCACACTTTATTTATATCATACTAATATGTTATGCTTCTAATGTAAATTTTCATTGTTTCAAGGATTTTTAGGAAAAGATTAGCTAAATTCATGTTTTTCTTTTATTTACAGCGTTGATACTGTAGGGTATCTCTGGTTTGTAAAGTGCTCTCTTGATTGTTGGTATATTTGATATGATCTTGCAAACTCCCTTATGATCCAGGCTAGGTAGGTAGCTCTGATTTGGATGTGTCTGTAATGTAGAAACTGCTGCTTTGCAGGCTGCTCATAATCACAATTATGATTTGGATGTTTATGAAGCTTAAAATGCTGTCTGTAGGTAGCTTTGATTTATGCAGTTGCCTGAATTTTGTCTTCAGAAGTTGTACTGTAGTGTCTGCTGTGATTCCGAAAGGTTGACAATATCCAAATATGATGCCTATGCAGCTTTGTTTGTCTGTGATACCCAAACGGTACTAGGTTTTGAAACAGCCATTGAGTGGAATCGGAAATAGAAGGACAGAGCAGAAAGTTTGTATTGGGAATGTATTGAGAGGTAGCCGGATCTGCTTTTCCAGGGTTCATTTTACAATCTTGAAAAACATGTGCCTGCCAAATTGTGGTCTGTGTTTTTTTTATATATATTTTTTTTATTATAAAATCACAAAGATTTGAGACAGGATTCTTATGCGACATAGTAATAGTAATTTGATTTCACACCTCGCTCTAAGTTGCAGGTTGCTCTTGGAAATTTTATCCTCGCACGTAAAATACCAAAAAAATGACAAAGGAGGTGAATTGTTTTAAAGAGCGGTTAATTATGAGGCTAAAGCTCAAGAGAGTCACACAAACCTTGCCAAACCTCTGAATCACACCCTATAATCCTGTACCATGGGAGTTGCTGTGCAACAACCACTCTTTCATTTCTACTGTTGACTTTTAAACTTTAACTGGCAGCTCTGCCTTATCAGGAAATAGCCAAAATGTTACACATAGGCACACAAACACATCAAATCATTGAAGCGTTGTCACAACCCTCCTCATAACAGACTGACCAGGTGAACATTGTCGCATGCGGCTCATTCTGTGAGATCCTCATCGCTAACACTCTGAGAGAGGCTAATGTTGGACATGCCCTCGCTCGCTCTGAGCCCCTAGTGTACAGGGTGCTAGTCATTTTACATTGAACTGTGTGTTTCAGAGTCTTTTAGCGTGCGCGTGTGTATGAGCGTTCTCCCTCTCTGCTCACCCACCCGTTTGAAATAGACCAGCAGCAGTTCGGCAGTGCTGACAGGAATCCAATTGACCGTGGCTAATGGCAGACAGACAAGGGAGAGTGGGTGAACACGGGATGACCTGCAGGCAGAGAAAGAGAGAACAGGATGGAAAATGGGCATCCGTTCATCTCTCCTTGGCACAACCCATAAAGCGAGAATTCAAGACCGATAATCGCTATTTATGATGTATAAGGTCATTAAAATGCTTATATAATCTGCTATCAGTGCAGTAAATACAGGATTTATTATAGTTCATCTCATCATGATAATAGCTCAATGATAATTTTATATATATATATATATATATTATTTTTTTTATATATATTTTTTTATACATATTTGATTTATCAAAGATGTCTTCAAGCTCATCTATAACTTCAAATCCAACCCTGAAGCTCCACTATCCTGCAGAATTTAGCTCCAACCCTAATTGAACACACCTGAACACAGGATAAATGAGTACTAAGCTGCATTTGGTTAAAACTGTATGAAAAAAAGGATGTTCTTGTAAAAGTATTGTGTGAAAATGTGTAGTATTTTGGGCGAACTACATCTACCACAGTTTTGCAAAATGATTCTTCTTCAACCCTATAGCAGCATTTACAACTTCATCTCCATTTGTTTTTGGTGAGTAACAGTTGATACCATATATTCAGCACCCAGTCCAAGACTCAACCTGAAACTGAGGGAATCCCCTCTGCTCTGGCAATCTGCATTAAGAAAAAACAGAGAGGCAGGGTGCTGCTGGGATTGACGGTGTTTATCGACTGTTTTGTCTTTGGTCGATGTTGAGCTGCGCTATTAGACCTAGTGGGCAGCTGCAGGCCACCTCCCTTGGAGACCTGTCCATACCCCCTAGAAGCCCAATAACTAAATAAGATTGATTCACGCCAATTCTAGAAATTGCATAGCACTTAGTTGTAGTTGTGTTTGACCTCTATGTGCTTTAACCTACCATATGCCATCAGTGTGTTCCAGAGTTTGTTTATTTGGTTGTTTAGTTAGTCATGTACTGTGTCAGGTAGGGATGCACCTATACCACTTTTTCCAGAACGAGTCAGGTACAGATACTTTAATTTTTAGTACTTACCGATACAGAGTACCAATTCCTTTATTTTCATTGCATTTTTAATTAAAAAACATATTGGGCAGAGAAACCAAACGAATATTAATCAATTTAGTTGGCTTAGCAAACAGATATTCCTTCAATTATTTTCATGCCTAATTATGCCTGTTACAGTATTGTAGGAGCTACTGTTACTTTCAATGTTCATATTATTGCTCTATCATATTGTATCTTCAATTTAATAGCACAGTGAATATTCTATCTATTTATCTATGTATCGTCAGTTAACGTTATTAATATGCTCCTCATTTTACTTTCTTTGCTATTGCCATATCTGACCGAACTACAAACTTTCCAGCGATGTCTGTGAAAAAGGGATGTGCGCTCGACAAGCTTGCACGCGCATGCTCAATCCACTCCAAGTACACGAGCGCAGTATCAGGCCTGAAGTTCCCCCCCTCCAAGTACATGAGCGCAGTATCAGGCCTGAAGTTCCCCCCCTCCAAGTACACGAGCGCAGTATCAGGCCTGAAGTCCCCCCCCCCCCCCTCCAAGTACATGAGCGCAGTATCAGGCCTGAAGTCCCCCCCCTCCAAGTACACGAGCGCAGTATCAGGCCTGAAGTCCCCCCCTTCCAAGTACACGAGCGCAGTATCAGGCCTGAAGTCCCCCCCTTCCAAGTACACGAGCGCAGTATCAGGCCTGAAGTCCCCCCCTTCCAAGTACACGAGCGCAGTATCAGGCCTGAAGTCCCCCCCCCCCCTCCAAGTACATGAGCGCAGTATCAGGCCTGAAGTCCCCCCCCCCCCCCCCCCTCCAAGTACATGAGCGCAGTATCAGGCCTGAAGTCCCCCCCCTCCAAGTACATGAGCGCAGTATCAGGCCTGAAGTCCCCCCCCCTCCAAGTACACGAGCGCAGTATCAGGCCTGAATTCCCCCCCCCTCCAAGTACACGAGCGCAGTATCAGGCCTGAAGTCCCCCCCTTCCAAGTACACGAGCGCAGTATCAGGCCTGAAGTCCCCCCCCCCCCCTCCAAGTACATGAGCGCAGTATCAGGCCTGAAGTCCCCCCCTCCAAGTACACGAGCGCAGTATCAGGCCTGAAGTCCCCCCCCCCCCCCCCCCCCTCCAAGTACACGAGCGCAGTACCAGGCCTGAAGTTCCCCCCCTCCAAGTACACGAGCGCAGTATCAGGCCTGAAGTCCCCCCCTCCAAGTACACGAGCGCAGTATCAGGCCTGAAGTCCCCCCCCCCCCCCTCCAAGTACATGAGCGCAGTATCAGGCCTGAAGTCCCCCCCCCCCCCCCTCCAAGTACATGAGCGCAGTACCAGGCCTGAAGTCCCCCCCCTCCAAGTACACGAGCGCAGTATCAGGCCTGAAGTCCCCCCCCCCTCCAAGTACACGAGCGCAGTATCAGGCCTGAAGTCCCCCCCCCTCCAAGTACACAAGCGCAGTATCAGGCCTGAAGTCCCCCCCCCCTCCAAGTACACGAGCGCAGTATCAGGCCTGAAGTCCCCCCCCCCCCCCCCTCCAAGTACACAAGCGCAGTATCAGGCCTGAAGTCCCCCCCCCCCCTCCAAGTACACGAGCGCAGTATCAGGCCTGAAGTCCCCCCCCCCCCCTCCAAGTACACAAGCGCAGTATCAAGCCTGAAGTCCCGTCCCCCCCCCATCCCATTTGTCTGAGTTGCTTTTTAATGTAAACAAAATGGCACCAGTTTGTCTAATGCCCAAGCAATTACTGTAGCGAAATTAGCTTCGGTCACTGTTACCCTTCATAGCAGGTTTGTATCTCCCTGAATTTTCTCCTGTCAAACTGAATTTGATGCGAATGAAAGGGGAAATAGCAAGGGCCTCACTCCTGGCAAGACTGCAGTAATTGAGTTCAAACGATGACTAGAAAATGGAGAGCGGCTGTGTAATGAGAAAACAGACAATTTTGGGCCAAGGGAGACCGCAGAGTTCCGTCCTAATTTCTGCACCCCGTGTTTATCTCTTTCCCTTCGCTCTCCACCTAAACACAGTTAAAGGCCATTTATGCAGATGAGAAGAGAGGAATTTTATCCCCTATTGACCGGGAGAGTGGGCGGAGTCTAATCAGACACATTGGGCTTGGCAGGAGCCGAGCAGATTTGTAGAAAGAGTGGCTTCATCAGATTAGCAGGGTTATATGAGGTAGGCAGGCAGCTGTTGTGATCTATATTAAGGCATGTCTTATGAGAGCCCCGGCTTTGAGTTTAGAGTTTGCCAGACATCAATCACTTGTAACAGCATTTAAGACTCTTTCCGACACACTTTGTTCAGCTCACATGGAGTCGTCTCTCACAGTGAATGCTGATTTAAATACTCAAAGAGATACAAGTGCAGAAGTTTGCAGAGACTGAGAAACAAAATGCAAACATTTTGTTCCCTTGTTTCCACATTTTCCATCAAAATGATGCTTGGGATGCTGTTACCACAAAACCTGAACACACACACACACACACACACACACACACACACACACACACTCTTAGAGTCGTTCTTGTATTTATGATTAGTATCTCAAAAAGAAAATCATAGTATTTCTAGATGTTTTATTTAAGATACGTAAAATAAAGTCATTAGAGTAGTTACAGTATGCTGTACAAATAAGGTGTCAACTTAATTCACCTCACATCAGTTGCAATCTGCTTTGTGTTTTAATGGGATTTGTCTAGTTTTGTTTTGTGTTATTGCCTGTTCACATCAAGAACGATAACTATATTAGCGTCCTCACCAATGCATGATAACGTTCAGTTTATTATAAACGGCGCTGCAGAAATGTTGTCTGCTGCTTTAAATGCTCCAGTCCAGCTCTTTAAAGTAGGGTGGATTTTGATTGGCCGTCAATGTATTTATCCTTATTCAGCTGGAAAAAAAATGGTTCTGAAAGTGATTCCAACAATATCGTTCCCCTTTGACGTTATAGCTGTGTTATGGACTTCACTATTCTCGTATAATTCCAACGATTATTACAATTGTATAGCCCCTGGCCAGATGTTAGTGTATTTATGATTGTATGTTTAAGTTTTCTTCTGACCTAGAACAATCATGCCTATAGTGGAAACGCATTGAATGGAGCCAGATTAGGCACTGTATCCAGTGACAGCAAAGGGGTATGTCACATAGTGGTTGATGGCTGGGATTGTGCAGCATGTCCGGAGAGAGCGAAGCCCAGCAGTTCAGGTTCATCAGTAACACTTTGTAATGGTGTGTGGGGTGCAAAGAGATGGATAGTGTATTCTGAGGAGTTTCCTCACCTCAGCTGTGTGTAGGATTCTCCCCTTAACCCCTCATCAGTCATTTACACACACATACACAGATGCTGACTATGACTAACAGCAAAGACCGTGTGTGGTAACCCCCATCCTCTCATGCTCTCTTTTTCTCTCTCCCTAAACTCTCATTGCCTTTACTTTGTGTTTGTATGTGCATTTGTAAGAATTCACCGGTCACTGCCATGCTGTTAACTCTTTAAAAATCATTCAACCCAATTTTTTTATTTCTGTCATTTACTCACCTTCATGCTGTTCCAAACACACATTACTACTAAAAGTTTTTCCATTAAACACACAGACACACACAAAAAATGGAAGTACTGGTATCTTAAGGATATTAAAGCAATTCATACAATAGCTGTGTGTGAAAAACAAACCAAAATTTAAGTCATTATTCACTTTCTCTCCAATGAGCAGGCAACCACTGCAGATTATTAAATCAATGAATGGAACATAGGCATTTTATGGAAAAATCTGATCAATTATTACATTTTGTAATACATTTGTGGGGGGGGGTGGGGGAGCATCTCACTTGGAAGAATGATTCATTCACCAATCTACATTGCTTGGATCTTATAAGTTTTACTTACCTGGCCTGTCAATTGAGGGACAAAAACCTCTCAGGTTTCATTAAAAAAAAATTTGTGTTTAAAAGATTAACCAAAGTCTTATGGGTCGTTTCAAATGTAAATGATGATGATTTTAAATTTTTGGGTGAACTCTCCCTTTAAGTGCCATTAATCAGAACAGTCCTTCAGAGTGTGGCAGGGAAATCCGTCTCCGTTGAGGCACATCGTGGCATCAGACACACTCACAGCGCAGAAGCTGGGTCATGCCCCTGTATCTCTGATGCTCTCATAGCCAGCGGCAGCTTTTTAAACTGTGTGAGATCAGCAATACTGGGAATGACTCAGGCAGTGGCTTTGATTTACATTAGAATAAATCAGGGGTGTGCGTACGTTACAGTGATTGCTATTGATTCAGACTGAAGTTACACCTTTTCAGTATTTATTCAGCATTGTGAGATTTACTTGTATCTTTAGCGTTCCACTGTACTGTTTTGAAAATAATCAATATCAGCACAATATTGTGCGTGTATGTCCTTTAAGGCAGTGATCTCAAACTCAGTTCCTGGAGGGCCACAGCCCTGCAGAGTTTAGATCTAACCAATTCCAACTCACACCTGCTTGGAAGTTTCTAGTAATCCTGAAGACCTTGATTAGCTGGATCAGGTGTATTTGATTAGGGTTGGAGCAAAACTGTGCAGAGCTGTGGTCCTTCAGGAACTGAGTTAGAGACCACTGCTTTAAAGGCCCACTGAAGTGCCTTGGAACTTGCAGCTTTGTATAATGCGTTGACGTAATTTCCACTGAAACAGGAAGCTAAGGTGGGGCATATTGAATGGCCCCCTCCCCCTTTTCAAATAGCCAATAGCGTTTAGTTTACCTCACAAGACTGCAAGTGGTACTTGACAGCACCATGGAAGTGAATTCTTGCGCTGATGATATATTGGATTCAGTTGTAGAGGTGTGAATAAATTGAAATTGGAAAACGGAATAAAACTTGAGCGTTTGAGCAACCGAACACACATCTCCAACTCATATTGCTCCATGATGTGTCTGTCAACGATCACTTTGGCCAGGTGGTATGCATAGCATAGGGAGTGAGATGCTTTAGATTCTAGAGAGCATTTAATTGGACGGAAGATGTGATGAGAAGCTGAAGTCCGCGGTGATGTCATAAAATTTGTGATCCATTTTAGCGGAAGTGAGAGACTGTAAGTTTTTAATGCTTATATCTCCTAAATGTGAATTCTGTCATTGTTTTGGAACACACCAGCTTATTCATAACCTTAAGGCTAACATATTCATACTAAAAGCTAAAAAACAACAACAACAAAAAATGTAGGGGGCCTTTAAGGTCTGTCAGACAATTGAAACTATAATTTCCACAGATTAAAGGTTTTGTGACCTGTAAGTTTTAACCTATAAGTGAATAAATGGATTCAGCACATAGTTCTTTAGAAAACATCAATGCTTTTATGCTTGCTTAGTTTAACAAACTGACCTTTTTGTATAGCTATTAAAATTATGTGTATAAAAGCATTTAATAATGCCATTCAATGTGGAAACATGCATTTCTTCTGTTGGGACGTTTTGTGAGTTTCTCTAAGAGCTTGTTCTTGTCGGTAAGTCTTCTATCATGGTTTTCAGCCAGGGATTAGACCAGCTCTTATGTTATTATTTTCTATTATGCCACTGAAGAGGCATAATGGAACATCCTCAGCCTCCTGCACATTTTCCTCGAAACTGTTATTGAACATCTAATAACTAGTTCACTCATCGTTCAGCGTTGGCCCATCTGCTCCTGAATGCTGACTCACATCAGAGCTGTTGTACACCGAGGCGCTGTCGACTTAATCTTTGCATCTGCAGACAATCTCATTCTAAACTGCTGTCGATACTTTACTTTACCTGAGTATGGTGGCCACTGCGGGAGAGGTTGGATTGACATACCTGTCACATGCGGTTCAGATGAGGCTGCTGGTCACAAGCGAAGCATGTTGGGTAAGACCTCTGTCTATATAGTGCTTCTACAGTGATTAGGGCTGCACGATATTGTAAAAAAAAAAGCCTGACTAGGACTGTTATAATTCCACGATTAAATTTGAGTACTCAATTTTTAAAAATCCTCGATTACAATTTACCCGTGTCGAGTAACCGGAGAAATACCGGAAGTGGCCCATTCCACGGATGAGAATCCATGAACTGCATTATTAGACCATAAAGTACATACTTTTGAGTATGTAGTGGAAGAGGAGGCTAGCTTTAACACATAGTACTTTGTCATAATTGTGTCTTTAACAGAAACAGCAGCCCATCAATCTTATTTTGACAGGTTGCCAACAATTAAAAGCATGCACTGTCAGTTTCAGAGTGAAGCTTGGCACTTAGTTAATTTACATGCGTGCCCTGCTTCACTCTGAAACCGGTAGCACATATATCTTATTTATTTAAATCGCAACCTGCACGATTTGACAATCGCCGTAAGCCATATCGCGATATTGATTTTAATTTGATATTTTGTGCAGCCCTAGAAGCGATGAAACAACATCTGTGCAGTTCCGCTGTGTCCCATTATGGCCACCTGCAGAAGACCTGAGTCAGGGCACCGCCAACATCACTTCCTGTAGAAAGCAGAGACCAATTGAGCAAATTGCTGACTCGAAACAATCTTAAAGGTACCGTTGGACGCATGAGATCCCACTCTCCCTTCAGAGCGTCTCCAAAGCCACGCCTCCTTCAAAACACAAAAAAAAACATGAACTCGTACAGCAGGGAGAAAACAAAAGCATCACAAGAGGCGGCGTTAAACTACCTCATGTCTCAAAGTACGTAACATTACAATAATAATGAACATAAACAACTTCAAGGGCACTGACCTGTACCACCTGACTGCTGCCGATTCATTTCAGCATTGATAGCGTTGCCATTGAAAAACATAAATTCGAGTCACGAACTGTTCCAAGTATAACGTCATGGGTTTCCATCTCTTACAAATTACTGTAGTCATGGTGTGTACACAGGCAGGTAGGACATCATATCATTGCATTCGGACTGAATTCAATGAATGGATGAACATTTTATGCTCCTACATCTTCCACAGAAGATGTATCTACAGTACATATACTTTACATACATGTAATGTTTCTGGAACAAATCACCTACCCTGCATGTAATGTGAATTATTCAATTAGCTCATTTTCTCTCTCAGTGAAGACGTTCACTATATCAAATTAGGCTTCTTGCAGAATGTTTTGAAATGTGTAGAAATTTGTATTTGGGCAACACCAGTGACAACTGACAAGTCACAAACAGTGTATTAGAAGTCTAGAAGTGTTGAAGGAAGGGCAGGATCATTATGAATCCCCCTCTTGTATTAGTGTTGATATTGATGTCCATGCTACAGAGCATGAGGTCACGCACCACTGCTTTTCATTCTCCTCTAATTCTAATGAAAGTGTTTAAAGTGCTCTGTGTGCGCACAGTCACAGAGCCATGGAGAGGAAAGCTGATTTAACCCACCTTCCATCTCGCTATCTTTTTCCCCTCGTCAGGATTTACTGTGATCGCAGACTGTGGCCGTAATCCGCCACACGCAATGGGGAATAAGCCTCGTTATCATGTGACTTATACTCTGTCTTGGCCTGCCGTCAATAGCCATATTTCCTGCTCATTTAAGGGACCACTGCTCCAACTATGGATCAGTTGGAGATCTGTGAGCTGTGCAAAAAATAGACAGCGACATCTGCCTTAGCCATTTACGAGGAGCTTTTCTTTTTCTTTTTGTCAATCCCCTCTTAGAGCAGGTTTTTCCATGGGACAAATATTAGATATGATGGTGAAATGCTTTAATAGGACAACAAAATTATGGGTTGGAGTGGTAGTAACAGACAAGGGTTTCATTGGCCAGTCAGAGAGAGTTTGTGTGTAAATATATATTAGAGGTTTGCAGCGGAGCCAATATCTGTATCTGTAACAATCTCTAACGTATTCGTGTCTATATTCGGATAAAACTGGAAGTGGGTGTTGCTTTACCCGGAACGGAAGTTCGTACAGTTACTTGAGAAGACCGTTATATCTATGGTTTTACTCTGTTTTCTTCGTAGTAATCACTGAACAAATATGCCTTAGCCATGCGCTTTTCTGAAAATAATTGCACACTTTAGAACGTTCATCAATCAATCAGTTTCAAGCATTCAACAGCCCCGTAGACATGTAATAAAATATAATTTATAATAAAAAAAGTGTGCGCATATGTATATGGGCTTAAGTGGACTTCATATTTATCCATTTGCATGTGTCAGGATATGGGCCCAGGATATGTGCATTACTTCTGTAAATGCATTAAACTTTTTTAAAATCTAGAAATGCAGTACTCATACCCTTATGTAAATTATTGAATTATGAATTCAGGTTATTTCTCAGCCGTCTTTATTTTTCCATTTGCGTTGAACTCCCCTCTCCCCACTCTTTCTCTCCCACTCTTTCTTTCTGCCTTTTCTCATTAAACCTGTTCGTCTTTTGCCTCTTACACCTTACCTTTGTGTGAGGTGTGCCACTTGCTCTGTTCTGCACACTTAGAAATACATCCATTATCTGGAGAAGGCTTTTAAGGCTGAAGAGAGAAAGAGAGCCGGAGAAAGAGAAATATGAAGAGTTAGGACAAGGTGACTGCTCTAATGATGTTTCTTTCTGATAGCTTGTTCTGATTGCCAGAGTGTTCTTACACCTAGAAAAGTAGCCCTCATCAAACCAAAAGAGGAGTTATAGATTTCTAACAACCCTCTCCAACCACTAATGGTCCAAAAAGAAAAGAAAGCAAGCAAGGAGGGGACATTTTGCTCAGTTCTTGTCCCCCAGATTTTCTTGAAAATGTCTGAAGTGCTCAGAGCGTTGTCAAAACCTGGGAATGGCTAAGTTAATGAGAGGTCTTTTTCTCTCTTTCTGCCACTTTACTCCACTTAACATAATTTTCTTCCAGTTTGTCTTTTCTTTCTTTCTTTCTTTCTTTCTTTCTTTCTTTCTTTCTTTCTTTCTTTCTTTCTTTCTTTCTTTCTTTCTTTCTTTCTTTCTTTCTTTCTTTCTTTCTTTCTTTCTTTCTTTCTTTCTTTCTTTCTTTCTTTCTTTCACTCTTTCTTTCTTTCTTTCACATCTGTTACATTTCAATACACAGACCCTTTCCAAAAAAATGTAATATCATGGAAACTTAACTTAAACGATTTCAAGTATTTAGTTGTTTATTTGTACATAATTTGGGCTTCCAGCTCATAAAACCCACGAAAACAGGATTTCAAAAAATTAGAATATTACATGAAATCACACAGTAATTACACAGTGATGTCATGGTCATTGAACCAGGTTTTGGTTATTTTGGCAGTGTTTTTGTGTTCATGTTCATGTTTTTGAAAGAAGTCACTTAAGCTCACCAAGGCTGTATTTATTTGATCAAAAATACAGTAAAAACAGTAATATTGTAAAATATTACACTTTAAAAGAACAGTTTTTTCTGTTATAATATAATTATATATAATATAAAAAAAATTTCTGTGATGTCAAAGCTAAATTTTCAGCATCATTACTCCAGTCTTCAATGTCACATGATCCTTCAGTAATCATAGTAATGTATATATCACTTACCCCAAAGTGTATCGTAATTTAAAAAAACAACAACAAAAAAACATTTGATTTTTGAAGGATCATGTGACACCAAAAAAAAAAAAAAATATATATATATATATACATATACACACACACACACACACACACACACACACACACACACACACACACACACACACACACACACACACACACACACACATATATACATAAATATACACATACATGCATAAAGGGTTGCACATAACTGGTGTGCATGCGTGGTAAAAATAAATGATGCGCAGCAGAAAACGTGGAGGGAAGCGCTTTTGAGTGCCAACATTTTGGGAACAGGGACTCGTTTACTTACTGGAGTAGGATTTTTCTCCATCTCTGGTAATCAGGATAAGTGTGTCCATTAATTATTAGTTGTTAAATGTCTTTCTAGTGCCTTTTTCTAGGCCCCTATGATTTCCGCCATGCAGAAAACGCGGTCGGAATTGTGGAATCCAGTCATAAAACGGAATTTACTGTAGAATATTTTGTGGACTTTGTCAAACTTTTTTAAAATTAATAAATAGGTCAGTACACTTAAATCATGAATGGTTTCATTTCAAACCTTACACGGTTTCATTTCTCTCTCACACACACACACACACACACACACACACACACACACACACACACACACACACTGACACTCTCACTCACTCTGAAAGCACGCGTGACAGTCACATGAACACTGAGTGACTTCATGAGCATTTTACTGTTTCATTTGGGAAAAACTATCATATCATAAACACACAGAAACTCAAAGATCTTCATGGCAACCCATCAAAATTAAGAATTGGTTTAACGTGACAAATACGTAATAAATATATTACTGTTGTACTGTAGAATTTAGATTTGTCTCAATGTAATAATAATACTAACACTAATAATAATAATTATTATTATCGAAACTTAATTTTTTTAAGGAATAAAACATTTTTCTTCCATGTTTTAATTTTAACAGTAAAGCTTATTGTGTTGCAAGTTGTTTGACAAAACAGTTTGTTTAATTTCATATGATTAAAAGATTAAATAAATAGTTTTCTGTCCTCATTTGATTACTGGAAAATACACAAGCACATAATTTGTGGGGGGAAAAACATGTCATACAAATTAATGAAAAAATGTTTTTATTAAATTTTTTTTTATTTTTTTTTTATTTCATTAGATATGCTTTTTGATTATTAATATTTAATTAAACCATTAAAATGGAATCTAGAAAACACATCATTTAGAATTTGAGGGAAATAAAAACATATCTCATAGGGTCCTAAACATGTAATGTTTGTTAAACTTTTAAGAAATTGTTGTTAAATTGTATAAGTTTCATGATTTCAATTAGACATGCTTCATTATAAAAAAAATAAATAAATAAAGTCCAAAAAAAAAAAAAAAACGGGATCCAAAAAAATTTAAACGGACCTAAAAAATTTAACTGAACTTCATCTACCATGTTTGAGAGAAAATAAGATAGTGAGGAGAGCAGTCAGGAGGAAAGTGATGACAACAGCTTGAAGGATAAGTGTGCCATGTGAAGTGTGAGTACCAAGAGATCCAGACCAAGAAAGTGATGTGCACCCCTCTATATATATGGTTACAAAAAAGTGTGACTTCACCAGTCTTCAGGAGCTCTATAATTAAACTTAATTTCAGTGGAGTAACAAATCTCACGAAAAGTGGGGTATTTGTTGTGAAATGATAACTGAATAACTTAACAAATTTCCTGTTTGATATGTTTTACATGGTTTCAGCTAGCTTAAGCACAAAATCATTTGGTTGGGTCAGTCAGGTGTTTTGTTGCTGTAGGAAATGGCAATCTTGACCATGTGACTGGCTCCATGGATTCTTTGAAGTACCTGGCCAATTTGGCAAAGAGTGTGATGTCTTCAGCATGTAAATTGAAGCTTGGACTTTCCAGCAAGACAATGATCCCAAGCATACATCCAAGTCTACCAGAACATGGTTCAGGGATCGGGCACGGAATGTCCTTGAGTGGCCGTTTCAGCCTCTAGATTTAAGTCCCATTGAAAATCTTTGATGGGATTTGAAACAAGCGGTGGCAGCACAGGAAGCACAAAATGTCAGTGAGCTGGAAGCTTTTCACATGAGCAGTGGGCTAAGAGTCCAATAGAGAGGTGTCAGGGTCCTCTGAACACTTGCCATAAGCATTTATTTGGAGGGTATAAAGGGTAAAGGATGTTCCGCCAAACACTGACTTTTGGGGTTGAATAGTTTTGAACATGGATGTTTGAGAGACAACTTTGTTCTTAAAATCATTCAAATGAGGTCTTAGTTTGGTGTGTTCGACTCAATTGTATTCACATCACCAGAATGTTGTGTAGGTCAGTGACTCCTGGGCTAAAATTCAGAAATATATATAAAAAAAATAATTAAAAAAACTCTTTATACATGTAAAAAAATCGGAAAAGGCTTTTTATACTCACTCGCTCTTTCAATTTTCAAAGTAAATCGACATGCTTTGCACAATATTGCCAACGCATCACTAATGCAAACAAGAAAAACATTAACATAAAAATAATTGGTCAATAATTGTAATAACTATTTACATTGTTTTACAGTTAATATAGATAATAAATGTTCTCATAATAATAATCAATATTTTATTTGAAATAGAAATGTTTTGTAACATTATGCATTTCTTTATTGTCACTTTTGATCAATTTAATGAGTCTGAGGAAAAGTAATTTGCTGAATAAAAGTATTCATTTCTTTTAAGAAATGTACTCGCCTTTTGTTTGTAAATGGCAAGTTTATCTTTACTTGTTTCCTCAATAGTCTGCTCTATCTTTGCCTTTTTTCTCTCCAGCAAGCAGTGAAGGAGAACGTAAGGAGAAGAGAGGCGGAGGAGAAGCAGAGGAAAGCGAGGATAGCCAAAGAGAAGGCAGAACGAGAGAAGCAGGAGCGGCAGATGAGGAAGAAGAGACTGCTGGAGGTCAACACAGGTGAGATGTTTATCAGTCACTCACTGAAAGTTTTCACGAGAGTGAGCTTTAGAAAAATCACCTTTGAAGATGGATGAAACGAATCCCTGCACACGCACTTGGGAGCTTGTTTTAAACAGACAGAAGAGTGAGAGCGTATGTGTGTCCTGTTGTCAATCTGTTACCATGTGAACAGCCCATCGTTGTTATAATGCCACAAACGCAATGGAATTTCAGCACCATGGCTTTCATAATGTCGAAAACGTTACTTTGTAGTGTTTGTCAGTTCTGAAACAGGCCGATCTGCATTACTCACTTTCTATAATGTTTACACAGGCTTTTTTTCTAAGCGAGAATCTAACTCATAATGATGCAACGTAATGCATGATGATATTAGAGATGTGATTGGATTACAAACAGGTTCTGTGCACTCATGAGACACACATGAAATGAGTTTGTTATAATATGTTGCCACTCGTGCTTGCCCCCTGCTGTTTGCAGAATGTGTGTGAGGGTGTGTACATACACGCAGCGGGCTCTCAGTGTTGACTGGGATGAGTTTTGTGTCCGTATCGGGTCTCACGCTGAGTCAATAAAGCAGAAGAGCAGCCTGCGTGCCTTCTTCATGCACTTAATATACACACTTACAAATGAATATGTGGAGTGTGGTACTATCAGTAGTGGATCTAGTGTTGGGTTATGGTAGGATGTGTGGTGGCAGTGGAGCATGAAGTGCAGTGCAAGGTGGAGGGGTTTAAGTTGAACTCTGTGGGTGGGTGGGTGAGTGAGTTAGGGATGCATGATGTATTTGTGGTCATATTACTTTAAGCCAATGAATGAATGTGACTTCAGTGTTGTAGTATGAGTCAGATCGTACTAGAATGAGTAAGACAATAAATTATAGCCAGATAATCATGATACCCACATTACTTTTGGTTGGCCTTACTATTGTTAGTTTAATAAAGTCAAGTCACCTTTATTTATATAGCGCCCTATTCAGTACAGATTATACAATACAATAGAGTATGACGAGAGTGATTGGAAAGCAGCCGTCTGGCTCAGCTGACAGTTTCTCCAGAGCACCTAATGACGATTTTCACTATTAACCAGGTTCACGGATGACAACGATGACTTTTTATGTTTATTCTTAAAACTTCTATTATGCTCATGCTCACAAATCTGTGTGAGCAGAATTTTTTATAATCAAATTTTATTTTGTGTTATGTTTGTCAAAATTAACCAATAAAATAACAAACCACACTTTATTCTTATTTAGCCTAAATAATATAAACTTATTTAAAACTTTTTTTTTTCTTCTTCTAAGCAGCACCAGGGCTGCACGATTAATCGCATGGCTTATTGCGATTATAAAAAAAAAAATGTATGAGCAGCTTGTCATTGAATCACAGCTCTGTGATCAGTAATAAACGCTGCTCTTTCTGAAAGCACTGCGAGTTTGAGTCACTTACAATGTTGTGCGTTTAAAGAAGCAACATGCGTCAAACATCTTTCCAAACATGAGAAGCCTTGGAGCCTTGTCCAACAAAAGACAACATTTAATAACTTGTTTTTACTCCAAACTCACTTCATAACGACAGTTGAGCATGCTTCTGTGAGATGATGTGACTTCTTACACAGAATAAGGCACACAACATATTATTTCATAGTATTATATACAGTGATAAAGGCCATGTTGATTAGCTTTGAAGTATAAATATACTTTATTATCATGAAAATACCCGAGAAGGCTTGAAGAACTCCGATAAATACATTGTCGTAGCCATGTGTTTATTAGTCCTGTTTAATCAAGCAAAGCGTTTCAATCTTCTGTTTATTCAGCTACAGCCATAGTATGATACTCATAGGGATTTCCTGGAATGACGTGCGGGGCATATTTGGAGTTTCTGCGCGAGAGCGCCCTCTGGCTTTCACATTGAGCAGCATTTACTACCGATCACAGAGCCGTGCTGCACTGACAAGCTGCGCATAAAATAACCGCAGATTAATTTCAATTAATCATGCAGCCCTAAACAGCACGTAACCTATTCAGTAAAAATTATTACTACATGTAAAATTTGAACATCTGATAAATACTGCATCTGATCAACTTCATCTGCAATAAAGCGAATACTGTGTGCTCCACTACGGGAAGTAGACATTATCTAAGTTGAAGAGTCCCCCAAATGCAACCAGCAAATCTTGCCAATCAGGAAGCCAAGGCACAGTCGAACACACTTATTGCCTGTGCTTCAAAGGGGTCAGTGGGTGAAAGTTGAAATTGTTTGACCTTTAAACATCACTTGCAGGACGAGCACCATAGAGTTCTGTCCATTGAGGAATGTTGTGAAAGTGCTTTTAGAGGTAAGCTAAGAAATGAAGTGTACATTTTAGGAGATTTGACAGTTTGTGTGATGGTGGGTGAGTTCTGATTTTTATTTATTTTTGTATCTGTTTAGAAGCATAATCCTCAGTAGAGATGAATAAGTCAAGGTTTTTTAAAGGGCAGCCACTGAAGCACGTCTGATTCTGATTCTGCTGGGTTTTGTTTTAGAATGTTTCTCTTCTTTCCTTTTTTACTCTCCTTTGGAGGACTGCTGTCCTTCACTTTCATTTAAAACAAATCTCAGTGTTTAAGTCTCTAGAGCAGGTCTCTAATAAACCTTTCTAGGTTAATGCAGATTTCATTAAATGTCTCATGACACAGTCATTCAGATCCAAAGTGGTTTTGTTTCAACTTTGAGATTCTTCTACAAGGGTTTACTGACAACATGTCACCGCTGTCTTTGCTCAACAGGGGGCACTACACACTGTCCAGGCAGTCAGCATATGAATTATTTATACATTTAGATGAATTCGTTTTATCTCTCTGCTTAACTCACTTGCACTCTGATTATATCCTCAGAAAAAGACTTTTTGTCTTAGTCTTACTCTGTCTTATACTCTCTGTTGAATGCTCTCCCCATCCCAATGTTATGCGTCTCTGCATAACTCTATTTAAACTATCTTCTCTGTTCGAGTCCAAGTACACTTCATTCAGCCTGCCAGTGCATTAGAAGCATTGGACTGGTTTCATTTGTTCAACTTAAAATTAATGTTATAGGGCCAAGAGCTGAACCAAATATTTACAACATAGTTGGGTAACACTTTATTTTACAGTGTCATTGTTACAGATGTTACATGCAATTACTATAATAGTAAATTATAGTAAAACAATTAATAAAAAAAAATAAAAAAACATGCAACTAACCTTAAACCAAACCCTAATCCTAGTTACTTAATATTACTCAGTATAATTACACTTAAAATTATAAGTCAAAAGAGTCAAAGAGACCTTAAAATAAAGTGTAACCAATACTTGATATTATTTTGTGGTTGAATGTAATGTTAACCAGTATCGTGAATAATGCAATGATTTTAGGCATTTTTTATTTTGCTGTTATGTTTTCTGCAACTGCACCTGTAGCTCAGTTACTCCTGATATAAATTTTAGTTGCAAAAATGTTTGATTCATTTCCCTGAATCTATTACAAGAATTTGAGTTTACATCACCGTAAACGCTTAGGTTTTTAGGCTTTAAAATGTTTTGTTAAACACATACACTATCGTTCAAAATCAGAACTTTAAAAAAAAAAAATTAATTATTACTTTCAATCCGCAATAATACATTAAATTATTAAAAGTTACAATGAAGACTTTTACATTGTCACCAAAATAAATAAATACTAATAATTCAAATAAATGCTTTTCTTTTAAACTTTCCATTCATCAAAGAATACTAAAACATTTCCACAAAAATATTAAGCGGCATGACAATTGACAATATTTATAATAATGCATGTTTCTTGAGCACCATATCAGCATATTAGAATGATTTCTGAAGGATCATGTGACACTGAAGACTAAAGTAATGATGCTGAAAATACAGCTTTGCCATCACAGGAATAAATGACATTCTAAAATATAATAAAATAGAAAACCGTATATTAAATTGTACGATTATTACACAATGTTAGTGTACTTTTTATGAAATGCATGCAGCCTTGGTGAGCATAAGAGACTTTTCAAAAACATAAAAAAAAAATCGTTCTGAATTGAACGATATGTGGATAAGTATTGCTAGTATATTGTTGCATATTAATACAAATTATTGTGCCATTCTTCTGTTTAGTTGAAAATTTAAATTTTTTGTATAGTTTTGAATCTGTTTTGCAACAGTGACTGTTAATAATGGGGGAAAAGATCACAATTTGAAGCCATTTCAGAGCAAATACATTTCAAAACATTGGCAATTGTCTAAAAGCTGAAAAAATATCAAGATACTGAGTCTTAAAAAAATAAATAAAAGCTATATCACCCAGCCTCAGTTCTAAAGTGTCCTGTGGGTACTTCCACCCTTATTTGTGTCTGCTCACTCCATCTCTCTCTCTTCTCATCCTTTCATTAATCAAACACCAGCATTGTCCTCTTACAAGGACTGACTTCTCCAACCTAGAACATGCAGGCTCTTATAGTGTAGGACCAATCTCTCTCTCTCTCTGTCATTCCGCATGCACTTTAGGATGAGTGGCTGAGCCACAGGTGGAGTGTGTGTGCTGATTCAGATGGAAAAAGAGAGATGCATGAAGTGGAGAGCGTGTAAATGAGTGAGTGTGTATGTGTGTTGAGCAGGCTCTGGCGTATAAATGTGTCTCTTTCAGGAGGTCTCAGGTGTCTCTTCAGCTAATACTGCTTCCTGTCCAGTCAACCAGTGTGATCGCTCTCTCTTGTCCACAGAGCCTCAGAGCGGACGCTCTTGCCCTGCAGCTCCCCAACGTGTGCTAATCAGTGTTATCTTAATAATTATCACTGGAAAGACCACAACTACAGAGAAGAACTGCAGACTTTTTCTCAAAGCAGGAAAGCTGTGCTTGTTGTGATTGTCCATGTTTTTGATCAGGCAGCCACTCAGATGGCTAACTGCTACCTGCCACATGTAATTGCATCAGTGGGCCATTTTCCTTCACGGTTTTGTTATTACGGCGTAGTTGTCGCAAACTGCATCACTTACTTCAAGTCTCCGAGTCTGGCTTTTCTCATCAGTGCGACGTGTGCAGAAAACACAAAACACACACACCTAGCAGTCCCCTCCTTTTTTCATCTCACTTTTTTATAGCATGTTACTCCAATCTCATTCGCTCTTCAGTCTAGTTAGCGTTTAGCATGCGTGTATAACATGAGGTCATTGTTTAAAGCGAGAGTGCCTGAGTGGTCAAGTTTACGTTGGCTCTCTTAGCAGCATGAAAATCAAATTTGCTAGTAAGTTGCAGAATAAATTACACAACTTGAGTAACATGACAATCCTGGAGTGTCACTGAACACATTGTAATCACTAAAACTGTAACTGGTTGCATGTTTTTACTCGACTGTCCTGCAGTTCAGTGTAAATTACCATTCTAAACAAAGCTGTTTACACTGGACAGTACTTGGGTGTTTCTTCAACTTCAAGCACTTTTACATTACTGTTCAAAAGTTTGGGGTCAGTTTTTAATGCTCACCAAGGCTGCATTTATTTGATTATAAAAAAACAGTTGTACTACTTTATATTTAAAAGAAAAAAGAAGAAAGTTGCACATATTTGTAAAGGTCCTTTGGCAAAAATACTCATAGTTGAAGAAGCACCCAAATACTTAATTTAAAACAAGTCTCTGATTGGCCATTGCATTCATTCACACAGCAGGCATGTGTGTGATTGGTTGCAACCCTTATCTGTTGCAAAAAAACAAAACAAAAAACCGTTTAGCCACAACAAGCATAGTCCTAAAAGAAATGTTTTAACGAACACTGTTACCTATTAGTTAATTGCTGCAATTATATATCAATTAATTGTGCAGCCCTAAGTGTAAAAGAAAATTCAAATTTTTAGCGCTCGTCTTGGCTCAGGTGCAGCAGGAGATGCAGACAGTGAGGCCACATCAAAGAGCTTTTCAGAGAATGTCGCCTTCAAAGAGAGACCATCCTCTGCTTCCTCTTCCCCCCCGTTTGCTGTCTATCACAAATCTCTTTCACACCAATTAGTTTCTAATCATGTTCCTCTTTATCTCCCTTTTCTTTCCTGTACTCCGACTCAGAGCTCTGATGTCTCTCTGACACGTGCATGCTGGAAGTGAGCATGTGCATGCAGCTCTTTAACACACAAGGTTGCTCTAAGTGCAGTGTGCACAGCTTTGGAAAAGACAGTGAACGGCTGTTTTTTGTCCAAAATAATAACAATTCTCCCTCTCTTTCTCTTTTACTCTCACTGACATTTTTGATGATGTCTGTCTCTCGTCTGAAGTCAGCACAAATAGGCTCTGTTGTGTTTCCAGGTTACCATTGCCACTTCTCCTGTTCGTCTCCACGGAGACTGTCAATTAAAGCGCTGTGGTAATCCAAACCGCCCCAGTGAGAGAGGCGATGCTCTGTACGTGTTAGGGTTAACGTAAGCGGGCCGCTCTTTGGTGGGTGGTAGGATGTGAGACAGAGAAGAAAAAATATAATAAATTGGTTTGGCACTGTTAGCAGGAGAGGAAGCTGTGCACTAGTTTCCTCTGAAATGTTTTGGAGCCACACACACAGAGAAGAGCAATGATTCAAGACCAGACCGGAGGAGTAGAGAGAACTACATGAACATGTTTTCAGAGAGAGGGGAGGGTCTCTGTGCTTGTTGAAAGCAACAGACCAGACATCTAACAGAATTAGGCCACATATCCATAGACACGGAGCAAACACAGTCGCCTGTGCTATTCCCAATTCCAGCAAGTGCTGTAAAAGCCCAGCGTTCTGGCTACTCTGTCCCAGATATGGGCTCTCCTCCAGGAGGAAGCCACAGGGGGACTCCCAGCTCCCTGGAGCTCAGAAACCAGCTGATGAAACCGACTCTGAGCCCTACAGCCTATGAAAGGGTATACTGAAATGGACAAATGCAGTAAAAGCTTAGTAAAACATTCAAAAAGGAATAAAGCCTCACAAAGAGTCCATCATTTAACAGGGCTCAATTGAATTTTGCAAAGCAAGTGCAGCGCAACAAGTAATTTGTCTATTCACACCGAAAGAAAAAATACTGCTTGACCCTCACTATATAGATTTCTCTATGGGCAGAGCTACAGCACAATACTAGAGCTGACAGGAACTCAGATTTACATGAAATGGCTGTTATTGCTTGATGAATTGTTACGCCTTGTTTGTACTCAGTCTTATGCACTGAAATACACAATGTGCATAATGTAATCTGTTTTATAAAAACCCACATCCTGCATCAAATTTAATTTATTATATGCGCTTAGTGCATCCATTTGTGTTTTTAGATAATATAAAAAATATAATTTTAAAAATAATTTATAAAAAGGATGTATTGTTTCTTCGATAACAATCCGTTCGCAAAGACTGCAGCACATTAGCCAGATTCTTTTAGCCAAAGCGATCTCAAGATATGCATTTTATCAGTGTGTGTGTTCTCTGGAAATCAAACCCATTGAGCATTAACATCATGCTCTACTAGGTTCACCAAGCAATGGAATGTTTCTCTAAGATTGAACCTTCTAGAGCTCAGGTGGACTCCTGCTGAGCTTATGCATGAGATCTAACAATTTTCCCTTTATCTTTCACTGACGTTTATATAATATCTGACCTTTACGCTCCAGTAAAGGTTTAATAATCAGAATATGCACCTGACAAATCAGATTAGCAGGTGGCATTTTGTCAAAGCCACAGCAGACAGACAGCTGAGCAAATGCGCTCTTTGTATCTGTTCAGGAAAATATGATGTGAAAGATGAGAACGAGAAAAGAGGGTTGATGAAAGATTATAGGGGAGGTAATTGCTGTCTTCATTATTTGTCATCTCTCTTTCACCCTCTTCAGACAAATGCGAGAGAGAACGGACATGAACTGTGAGCGGCTGTTGATACGTCAGGAATGATTGTGCTGTTCCGCCATTATTGCTCAACCTGTGCAGACACCTGTCCAGCCCCTTTGCATGCTGTTGTTTGATCTCAGATCAGTGAAATCATGTGTTTCTGTGATCCGTAATGAACGTCTCATAAATCTCAGCTGGACTGAAGTGTAGCTTCTCCTTTAAAAGGCATGCTACGCCAATAATAACGTGTTCATAAGTTGTGCTGACATGGCGATTAAATACATCTAAGGCCTTTCACTTTACTAGCAGCAGAAGGGTTACAGAAGTGTAGTTTCATAGGTTTTTAGGTTGAAGGAAAGCTGAAAGTGATTGAAATACTTGACAAAATGATTTTTAAAAAAGTCCACGTTGTATGTTTATCTTTACTGTCTCATGGCCCCCCTTTCAAGAAAATCTTTTTTTGTTGTACCTTCTTTGAAATGAAAGACATTCCACATTGCAAAAGGGAAACTGGTTCCAGACATTGTTCCATGTTGATAGATTACAGTATTGTGGATTAAACCGTGGACGATTTATTCAGTTATTAAAAAAAAAGAGGTACATTTATATTCATTTTTTTAATGTTTTTTTAAAAGGAAAAATTATAAAATGCTTTGATTTATACAGTTCATTGCTTAAAGATTTTTTTATTGATTTATGGAACATTTAGATGTATAGGGTTTTATTTGAAGAGCAGTCGCCCTCTTTCTCTCTTTCTCTTCAGTGTGAGTGCTTCTATTCACTCTCTCTTGTATTTATAAAAAAAGAGGGAGAACTAAAAGAGAGGCAACAGCAATCAAGCCAAATGCCTTTTCCGTTCCTGGCTAAATCACACCATATCCTTCCCTCTCACACCTCCTCTCTCTTCTTCACTCAGCTCTTTATTAAAGCCACCCTCCATCCCTCTCTCCTCCATCAGAGACCCAGCAGGCTACCTCCTAGCACTTATCGCTCTTTCGGGTTCGCTCTCTCTCTTTCTCCATTTCTCTTAAATCACACCCTCTCGCTGTCCGTCTATCCATCCATTCTTCCTGCAACCTGGCTATCTGGGCCTATCTTTCAAAAGAAATAAGAAACGTGCCACCTGGAAAACTGTGCAGGCTAATGTCAATCCTCGTAGTCCATATCTACTCTCATTTCCCTTGGCTCACTCTCTCTCTTCTCAGAAAGTTAATATTCTAAGCATGACCCTTCCTTATAAATTGACCCTTCACAGGGAGTTTGATTGACAGGCGATCTGACCAATCACAATCCACCATCCGCCGAATCTGCCATTTTTGTCCGACAAAGCAGTCAGGAGAGTTAGTAGATTAACGTTGGAGGATTTGAACTTGAAAAACGGAGTGTACTGACGTCTTTCCACGGTTAAAACAACATTCCTTATGTTCATTCATGTTTGTTTGATGCTATGAATTAACTAGATGGAAGAGATGAGGCTCTACAGCAATCTGTCACGACACATTAAAGAGCCATAAAACGGTATTTATTGTTTAAATTTCTTTAAAAAAATGACCAAATTTGAAAGGTGAGACTTTGTTTCATATCAAAATTAACCTGGTCTGTCAGCGCGGTGTCAGTGCGCTGTCAGTGTCCTCTCTGCTCCGCAATGTATTTTTCACTGCGTGAGAACATGGTGTGGCGTGAGAGCGGCGTGGCTTGTCGGACATAGCAACAGTAACTAAAGGGGGCGGGTCTGCATGTAAATAGTCAGGTCTGATTGAACAGTATGCACAACGCATGTCGGTGTAGCAAAGAGTCTCACACACACACCCACATGCACAAATGCAGTTGGACATTCATTTACTTTTCTATGATTGCATCTCTTTCCTCAAGCCTCCACTCAGTAGCATGTTACTAGTTATTTCTCCTCTCTCTGCCTTAAGCATTCCTCTGTTTTTTTACCCCTAGCTCTCTTATCGACTTAGTACCGTTCTGTAGTACCGAGTTCCCTGCTAGTGGTGCACCTTTGTCTTTTCACACCTGTCCATTAGCACCTGTCTGTCTATCTGAGAGTGCTGGTTTCTGAAGCGTTGCCGTGACAGCTGCTGCTGTCCTGGGTCCTGTGGGTGAAGAAGATGGTGTTGGAACACTGAGATAAGTGATTGACATTCACGCCTCATTTTCTCGTGGTCAGGTTCAGTGCCAGCCACTCGCTCTTTGCTTGGTAAAAAAAAAAAAAAAAATCATAACTCATTCGCTCACCACTCACTTAGACACTGCCCACTGTCAGCAGAGAGATTGGGGACAACAGCTTTGCATGTGTTTGTGTGTGTGTGTGTGTGTGTGTGTGTGTATATATAAAATAGTGTTCAGCAACATTAATTTACATATACACACAAATATTGCTGTTTATCGAGCAATCAGCCTCACCCACCCGCCTGTATGGTTGTGAAACATGGACTATCTATGCTCGACATGTGAAAAAGTTGGAATCTCTCCTTATTAGATGCCTGCAGCGCATCCTCAAAGTGACACGGCAAGATCGAGTGCCACATATTGAGATCCTGCAAAAAACGAACTGTTGGAGTATAGAAGCAACCCTAATGCTTTACCAACTCAGGTGGCTTGGTCATGTTGTGAGAATGCCACCAAGTCGCCTCCCATGTAAGGTACTGTACGGTCAATTAGATCTTGGCTGCCGTTCTGTAGGAGGTCAAAAAAAGAGGCTGAAAGACCAACTAAAAGGCTTTAAGAAGTGAGGGATAAAGCCCACATCCCTGGAAAGTAGTGCCCTGAATCGTACACTCTGCCAGCAACTTTGTCAGAATGGAGTACAAAGTTATGAAGACAGGATAACTAAACATCGCCTGTCTAAAAGACAGCAGGCCATGCTTGTTCCTGCCTTCCAAGACAATCAGGAGAAATTTGCATATGCCCTATCTGTAAAAGACAGTGTACTTCCCGCATTGGACTATACAGTCATCAAAGAACCAAAAATTATAGAAGTCGTAATGGGATGACAATGAACAACCTATATGTGTGTGTGTGTGTGTGTGTGTGTGTGTGTGTGTGTGTGTGTGTGTGTGTATGTATATATATATATATATATATATATATATATATATATATATATATATATATATATATATATATATATATATACAGTACCAGTCAAAAGTTTGGAAACATTACTATTTTTAATGTTTTTGAAAGAAGTCTCTTATGCTCATCAAGCCTGCAGTTAAAAACAAAACAAAACAAAAAACAGTAATATTATGAAATATTATTACAATTTAAAATTGTAAAGACCAAACCCCTACAGATGATCCAGAATGCTGCAGCTCGTCTTGTCTTCAACGAGCCCAAGAGGGCCCACGTCACTCCTCTGTTCATCTCTCTGCACTGGCTACCTCTCGCTGCTCGCATCAAGTTCAAGGCACTGACGCTTGCTTACAGAACTATCACAGGCTCAGCTCCCTCCTACTTTCACTCACTCCTACGAGTCTACATCCCTACCAGACACCTACGATCGGTCAACGAGCGACGTCTCGTGGTTCCATCACAGAAAGCCACAAAATCACTTTCCAGAACATTCTCATTTACAGTTCCATGCTTGTGGAACGCTCTCCCCACCCTCATCCGGAATGCAGAATCCCTGACAACATTCAAAAAACAGCTGAAAACCAATCTCTTCCGTGAGCACTTAACCTTATAGAAAAAAAAAAAAAAAAAGAAAAAAAAATCCTTTCCCTTTGAAACATCACTTATCAGGCTTATGCTACTCTGAATAATACCTGAACTTCGTATTTTGAGCACTTCCTGCGTTGTTGTTGCTTTTGCCTCTTTATGATGACTCGCTGAACTTAGTCCTAATTTGTAAGTCGCTTTGGATAAGGGCGTCTGCTAAATGACTAAATGTAAATGTAAAATAATGGTTCTCTTTTTTAATATATTTTAAAATGTAATTTATTTTTGAGATGCAAAGCTGAATTTTCATCAGCAAGTACTCCAGTCTTTGGTGTCTTATGATCCTTCAGAAATCATTCTAATATGATGATTTGATACTCAGTTATTATCAATGATGGAAACAGTTGTGCTGTTTAATATATTTTTTTGGAATACTTTTTTCAGGATTCATTGATGAGTAAAACGTTAACAGCATTTATTCATTAAAACAGCATTTATTCAAAATAAAAACATTTCTAACAATATAAATCGTTACCATCACCTTTTATCAATTTAACGCATCCTTGTTGAATTAAAGTACTAATTTCTTAAAAAAAAAAATAGTTATTGTTCCCAAACTTTTGAACGGTAGTGTATATTGTTACAAAAGATTTCTATTCTAAATAAATACAGTTCTTTTTAACTTTTTATTCATCAAATAATCCTGAAAAAAGTATCTCAGGTTATAAAAAAAAAATTAAGCAGCACAACTGTTTCCAACATTGATCATAAATCAGCATATTAGAATGATTTCTGAAGGATCATAAGACACCAAAGACTGGAGTACTTGCTGATGAAAATTCAGCTTTGCATCACAAAAATAAATTACATTTTAAAGTATATTAAAAAAGAGAACCATTATTTTAAATTGTAATAATATTTCATAATATTAGTTGTTGTTTTTTTTTTGTTTTTTTTTAACTGCAGGCTTGATGAGCATAAGAGACTTCTTTCAAAAACATAAAAAATAGTAACGTTTCCAAACTTTTGACTGGTACTGTATATATACACATACACATACACACACATACACATACACATACACATACACATACACATACACATACACATACACACACACACATACACATACACACACACACAGTGTACTGTATTGTTTTCATGCATATTTTTGACTTTTCACTTTTGGGAAGAGGTGTTCTAGTACTGTTCCAAGTGATTAGGTTTTTGCTTGGCAGATGGTAAAATGGGCAAATGATACATAGACTTTTGGCATGGATGATATATTGGTTTCAAATCTCTCATCGCCAATATTACAGATATTATTGATGGAGAGTTCTGGAAAAGCAAACAGTGTCACAAATGTAAGCACTGAATCTCAAATTATTTTAAATGTGACACTGTACAGTCAGTGAGTGAAGACAGTAGTTATACAGATAAAAACTGAAATTTATGTAAATATTCTTTACCTGGGTTGTAGAAGCTCTTCGCTTACACAGATGAAATACGGTTCCTCTAATGAAGACACAATTGCCTTATAATTTGTCTCTACATGTGAATCATTAAAATCACTTTCCCATATGCTTTATCATAAACTCCCACAGTTATTGGAGTGTTATTCAGTCTGAATTAAATTAAACCGGTGAAAATGACAAAAGAACATATTATGTAAAACACATGCATAAACTGCAGGGGGGAAAAGAGTACATAACAATTGAAAATAATGCAGGTGTTTGGTGGTCCCAGTGGGCATTGTGAAAGCTATATCAAACTACCCCAACACTGTCTAGACAGGTTTTTTTTTTTTTTTTTTTTCACAAACAAGCAGGAGACTTGTGATGGAAGCTACAGAGAGACCTGCAAACACTTTGTAGAGGCTACATAGTTCTGGAGCTGAAGGTGCACCAGACAGCATATCAAGAGCCCTGGATAACACTGGCCGATTCAGGAGTACGATACAAAAGGGGACAATGTTCAAAAAGATCCATGGCTGCGTTTACACTTGGCATTAACATGTGACCTGTATCCGGATGTTGTCCACATACACATTGAAAAGACAAGTGTAAACACGCTTCCGCGTGTCCAGGTTCGGAGGTAGTCGAGGACGCATTGTGATCGGGTCTCAGCGTAATGTAAACGCAATCCAGCCATCGTGTCTGCATTCACAGGTGGACGTCACACGAAACTCCGCCCACTGTCATTATTCCCCCTCCTCTCTCCAGAAATGAGAGCTGTGTGGTTTTGCAGTCGAGTGCGAAATACATATAGGCTACATCGCAAATATACTGAAATGTTTTCCTTCGCAGTTCGCACCCGAAAGTTGCAGAACCATTAATATTCTGTAAAGAACGCATTTTTCCCACCACAGCTGGCAACGTTCTCGGACCCATACGTTTATCTGTACCGTTTCCATTACGGCATCTATCCACATTATTTGTAGCCTACTTGCAGCATCTTCATCCTCCTCATTTTGGGAGATTTGTAAAATTGTACCCCTACTGAAAACCGTTTTTAAAAGAAAACCCACCATTTCAGGTCGACTTTGCACTGGAGCCATCCCTTTTTTTTCTTCTTTTTTTTTTGCGGGAATGTGAGATCCGATCTGTTATCCAGATACAGAAGCCACTTGGCGTGGACAGGTATGTAAACACAGTGTCCTGATTGGCTTATGATCCGATCTGCTTGATCGGATCACGGTGATCGCATGCTAATGCCAAGTGTAAACGCAGCCCATGTCACAGCATTTCTGGAGTTTGCCAAAAGGCATGACACGGCACAGTTGCTCATGATGGAAATATGGAAAAGATTTTGTAATCAGATGAGACCAACATAGAACCTTTTCTAGCTTCTAAGTGACATGTATGCTACAAATGTAGCATTGGCTAAACCATACCCGTAATATGTTGTTAAAAACTAAATTAGTGAGTGGATTATGCAGAATACAGGAAAGTTACGTGTCTGCCAAAAAGTGAATCTTATTATTTTTTTATTATTTTTTTTACAAAAAAGGTCCTAGATGCAAGGTCAGAAGAATATTTAAAAGCAAATCTGTCTGGAAGAACGGATGAAATGATGGCAGAAACGTTACAAGCCAGTACGTACTCTAGGGAAAAGACTTTGCTGTCATTTCTGCTCTACAAATTATTATTTTTATTATTGTCGTCATCATCATTGCATTATGTATTCTGTGCAGAAACATTTATTTTAAGCATATTTGATAGCAAACAATGTTAAATGTAAATAATTTTTAAGTTCTTTGGGAAAAAAAATCATAATGTCTAAAGTAGGATTTTTAATTCATTATGAAAATATAATGGATTCAATTTAGCAAGTTTGTATTTCTGTTGGAGAGTGCGGTGATAAGTTGTTGGTCTATCACACACACACACACACACACACACACACACACACACACACACACACACACACACACACACACACACACACACACACACACACTTTATCACAGACTCACTCTCTTTGTGTCTAATTGAAGCTTGGCTAGTAAAGGTCAACAGTTCTGTGCTTTCTCTCCGTTGATAGTTTTCATTGTGGTCAACTGCCCCTTCTAAACTACTGACAGCACTCTGTACAAAAGAACCTTCTACCTTCTCCTCTGTTTCACACAATTTCTCTCTCTCTCTCTCTCTCTCTCTCTCTCTCTCTCTCTCTCTCTCTCTCTCTCTCTCTCCCCATCGCTCACTTACTCAGACAATAGCTGCTGATTGAAAATGGCCTCACTATACTATCAGTGTATATGGCTGACTCTGTCTTGCTTTTTACAGAGAGCAACTCAACCGTGACAATGCTGCAGTCCCAAATAAGCTTCAGACAGCCCCTTTTATAAAGCCCCTGTAATTGTGTGTTTGCTTTTGCATTTTATATTTTAAGAAAACGCAGAAATTCAGATAGAATAGAGGAAGATTTCTTCTATTCAGTGAAATTCAGTGTGTATTTGCTTTAAAGGGAGTGACTGATGACTTCACTGAGGCTAATCCAAGACTCTTCATCCGTGTGTGTTGTGTTTTATTTTCTGTAATATTATCAAATAATTTTATTGTAATTACCTTTATTTGTTTTGTATTTATTATGATTGTTTTATTTTCTGTAATTTATATTAGATATAGTGTAGTAAATGTATATATCCAGAAGGATAAATGTACTATACTGTAGACTTGCATGTAACTAACCCTCATGAAATGATATCATGACTGTCAGGTTATACAGGTAAACGGTACTGGTTTAATTCTGAACAGCCCCTATGATAGGTGTCATAACTTATTGGTGGAGAAGTAGGCACTTCTGCAGCGTTAGCACACACGCTCATGTGCTTTTTGATTTGTTTTGTATTGTGTGCGTGTGTGTGTGAGCTTGCTGTGTCAGTGTAAAGATTAATATTTGGAGGTTACAGTGTCAAGGCCCGTAATGCTTACCCACGCGCACCCATCTAGGGGTTCAACACACAACAGACATTTTCTCATACAAGCCTTTCTATCCAAACCTGCTGAAAAGCACACTTTCCTGCCAACCTGATTTATTCTCTGTCAGTGGATGTGTGTGCGTGTGCATGTGTGTAAAGTTTTTGTGTAAGCAGCAGTGCGAGCATATACGTGATGTGTTTGTGACCGTGAGCAGTGTGGTGTTCCTCCTGCCTGCCGTGTGTCCCACAGGCCTCCTTGTGTCTGTGGAGTTGCTCTATGTGAAAGCCAGTGGCCTGAGGTTAACTGCTTGCACCACTCAGCTGTTTTTACGACCGGCCCTCCAAATGCTACAAAACACCAGCGGATTTGTGTAGAGGTGCAGAGGAGACGTATAGAGGAGTTTAAGGGCCTGTCTTGCCTCTCAAATTGTCCGAATCGACGCTGTGATATACCGTCCACAAAAGGCCTCTTTGGGGTTTTTTCCCTCTCTCTCTCTCTCTCTCTCCCCAGCATTCCTGCAGAGACCCTTAAGGCCGGTTTAAGTGACGCTATGGAATGCCCCTCCGCATCCTAATGTTTTCTCTTCTTTCTTCCTCTCTCCTGTAGAGAACGATGAGACCGGTGTGATGGATTGTCTGCTGGAGGCGCTGCAGTCTGGAGCTGCTTTCAGAGACCGCAGGAAAAGAGCACCCAGACCCCGAGGTGAGTCTACTCACACTCCACTCACATCCTGCCATCATTAGTTGTTCGTTCTTTCTTTCTTTCTTTCTTTCTTTCTTTCTTTCTTTCTTTCTTTCTCTTGGCTTTTTATTTCAGAGCTCACTGTAATGCTCGACTCTGATTGGTCAATTCCAACAGATAAACCGTTAAACCGCTAAAATGTACTGTATTCCGACTGCTTTTTTCTTTCATAGCTGTACAAGTTTCATGTCTATTTGCTTGTTTGTCGTTTAAATAGCTGTGTGATAAGTAGGATAATGCAGTCAGCTGGTCATCATAACAAAATAAACCCCTTCATGGTGACCAGAAACCCAAAGCAGAGTGGAGGGATAGCTGTGTATTTTTCTGTATTTTGTAGTTGTGCGTAGCAGCCTAAGGCATCCAGTGGTTTAGAGTCTCTTTTTCCAGTGCATTGAGGGGTGAGATAAGGTAGAGTGTATCTTCTGCACTCTTCATGTTATGTGTCCGACCTACCCAGCTGAGAGGCTCAGGTTTGTTGACTTCAGACAGCTTCAGACATGCAGTTAATGGGTGGCATATATCAGTACAAGCCTGACCATAAACTCTGAGTTTACTGTTCAAAAGTTTGGGTTGGTAAGAAATTTTGTGTTTTTGATATAAGCCCATTATGCTCACCAAGGCTGCATTTATTTTATAAAAAAAAAAAAGAGGAAAAAAATACTTTTTTTTCTATTTTAATATATTTTAAAATGTAATTTATTCCTGTGATGGCAAAGATGAATGTTCAGCATCGTTACTCCAGAAATCATTATAATCTGCTGATTTGGTGCACAATAAATATTTCTCATTATTATCAATGTTGAAAACAGTTGCTGCCTAAAAAATGTGTAGGAAAATTATGAATAGACGGTTCAAAATAAAAGCATTTATTTAAAATAGAAATCATGTGTAACATTATACCACAAACTTTTGAACATTGTTATACTGGATGTCTTCAGTTCGCAGACAAGTTTCAAACTCTTTAGGATGAAACCATTATTGTATATAGTTTGCCATACTGTGCACAATTTACAATTGATAGCTCTGTTCCAGTCAAAGTGTTAAAAGCTTTTTTCTTCTATAGAAATCAGTACAGAATCAGCCCCCCATTATCAGCACACTTCCTCTGGCATTACAGGACCCAGTAACAGAAGTTTAATGCTGCTGACCACCTTCAATAGAAATCAGTGTGCTGTCAGGATAGCCCAACAAACTGACCTGGCAAATCAGAAAGACCTTGTTAAACGCTGCAGGAAATTTCAACATTTAAATAAAAAAGAAAAGTATATCATAACTCTCCTTCTACTGGGAAGCAGGGCCTAAAACTAACTTTTTGCTACACCTGCCAATGACCGGTGACTTAAGAATATTTGCAGCCATAAATATTTTTCACCGGCCTTGAAACTATTTTAGCAAAAAAGGCACCATGACACCAACATTTTAGATACCAGTGAAGATTCACACTTCTCTATTCCAATTTCAATACCACAGCTAACACTATTAGCCTAGGGGAGGGGAGGGGAGAGGAGGGGATTGGTTGGTGGGTAGTTGATTTCATCCGTGTTTTCATGTTCTCATTCTGGCATGTTTATTGTCAAAAAATATATAATAAATAAATAGTCCAAAAAAAGAAAAAAGACAGCAGCAGAAAAAATATATTTACAGGGACCCTACAGAGTATTTAAAATTAGCAAGGCTTAAACTTTAATGTCTATGTTCTCACAACTTTGCATTGATAGAATTCATAAAAATATTATCAGCCAACTGGCTATTGACACAGTTTCATATTCTACTTGCCAACGCCGTTTTTTACTCGCATTTGGCACTTGGCGAGTGTTAATTTTAGGCCCTGTTAGGAAGTATAAGTCTAATATATGGAGAACAAAGGTGGGTTTATGTGTGAGAGTGGCACTCACTCTGTCTTGTCCCATGTCCTAATTTCCACAGATGAACCAAGACAAGTGCTCAACCCGAGTCCACAAAGACCTGTTCTGAAAGACTGCAACCACGGTAAAATCAGAGTTAATAAAAGAGAGAATACAATTTCTCTCTACTATTTGCTTTCATTTCTTCTCTTCGCCATTAACTGCATCAATTTTGCGCACTTACCCTGATCTACCAGCCATGCATTTTGAATGTGTGTTCTGTTCGGGTTAATGTCTGTTTTGTCTTCTCTCAATCATGCGTCACTCTTTTTATTGATATATTTTTTTTTTTTTTTTTTTTTTTTTGCTTGCTTGCTTATAGCTACTAATGTTCAATAGTTGGTCCAGATCAGGCTACTTGCTTATTTGAATGGCTCATAACAGTCCCTCAAGGCCTCTATAAACGCCTAGCAAAAGGGAAATGATAGCAAACGTTTTTTTTCCAGCTTCCTAAGCTGCTGGTCATAAACATGACAAGTGTTATAGTGTGATATAGGTTCAGGAAAGGCTTCAGACTGCTTCTTACTACAAATTTTCCTTTTCTACCCAAACGGTGTTGGTGTTGGTGCTCGCTGGCTGATACTTTGTGTTTCCATTGACTTGAGAGCTGAATAATGATTTAACTGACCATTATTTTATAAGCTGCCCACAAACAAACATACTGAATCATAGTCTTTATTTACAAGTACTCCTAGGTTTGAGAGCATATTTTAATATCCAATGTTATTTCATTCAGAATCTGTATTGCAAACAAAAAATCCTGAAAACTGTCTTAACTTTAGGACAACCTCATGTCCCAACTGTAAGATTATCATAACAAAATAGCCCTGTCTGAGAATGGCATCACATGTATTAATGATACAAGATAAAGAACAGCAATGTTTGATAGTGGAAAGACTTTTTGAACACCCAAATTAAGTGCTGCACTTTGACAACAAAATACTGATAAATAATTACAGACTTCCATGGAATATAGTGACATGCTTTGCCTTTCCTACCAAGCTTATCAAAACTTCTCTTTCTGCAGCACTTAATTAAAAGCTCACCTATTTTGTTTCTCCATTTTAATCTCTAGCATTTACTTGACAGCAGCTGCTTACGCGTCATTGGTTGCTTGGAAACAGACCTGAGAGTTGATTACCGAACTCAATGGGGCAGTTTAAGATTTCCTAACTACAGATAATATGAGCTTTTGTAAGATAGGATAATTATCTAAAATCAAGGTAAGATTTGCTTCTGTAATACAAATTTGTGAAAAGAATCCTAAATTCGCTTGACATATCTTAAGACTCAAGATAGAAAGTCTCTGTAATATGCCCCCATGGTGTCTATCTCCTCAGTGATGTTTTACATCAGCCGCTTCCAGTGTAGATAACTTCTTGAAATGTTATAAGGTATTTTTACGGTCTTCTTTTGGTTTAGCCTGCCCACTAATGTCACCATTCCTGGGTCAGTGTTTTTGACTCAGAAACTGCTTTTTCTTAAGTGGAAATGCACAGATTAGGGCTACATTGGGCCCTGGCTGCAGCACCATCACCTCCATCTTACTGGTAGAAAAGGAGTATTGTAACTGTAAATATTTTTTCAGTTTTCATATCTGAGTTGTCTCCTTTTTACTGCATGAATCAATCTTTTCTGTCTGCTTGCACGTTGAGTTTCGTTTTATTTCATCCAAACATGCTGCTTTCAACTGGTGTGGTTTTGTGATTGGACGGTTGATGTAAGTGTCGGGAGTCAGCAGGGTTATAATCAATGTCATGTGCTTTAGCTGTCGTTACCGCCAGGTGTTAATGTGTCATCCAGAAACGCGCTGTGTGCAGAGAATGCCACATTTCCAGTAAAACCGGACGCCCAGAAACATTGGGAAAATGTTTTGCTGAAAAGGCTTTCCCACTATTGTCTGTTGACTTAGCTGTTTTGGTTTTTCTTTTTCCATGCTCTCTTGGAAAGTTACAAAATTGCAACATGTTGCGCTCTGTTGAATCTTCCCTTTTGACATGAAAAGTATCAATGTAACCATCAATCCAGTTTTTTCTGTAATAAATGTGATCAGCGTTTGATGTGTAGTGGGAATCTGAGCAAGATTCAATCAAACTTCCCTCTGTACGTTTTCGCGTGAATTTCTGTTCAGATTGTTCCTGTTTTACCTCATTGACTTCTCAAGATCTTCAGTTTTCCAGTGTTATGTACAGTAGTGATTGTTCTAATATGCATCAGCAACATAACATAAACAGACTTGGCTGTCTTGTCAAAGGTTGCTTCATAATCGTTATCAAGGCACTTAAAAAATTAAGCTGTAACCCCATTAACAGTTATTGGTTTTAATAGGAGTCCCTGCAAGCATACAGGAATACAATTACTCCTAGATCTCCTCCCACACTCACCCAGAGCACTGATAAAGTCTGCTCTCGCTCCCACTAGTGTTCTCTTATGACTTATCTCAAATTAGATTGTGCGTAGAAAAGAGAGAGTGAATAGACAGAGAGAAAGATGTGTGCGTATGTGCGATCCATCATAAGAAAGACTGCCGCAGCTCACATTAACTCCCCTCATATGTCTCTCAGCAAAAAGTAATGAAGGACACAGGGCATTCTGGGATATCAAGTGTGGCGCCCTCCCCTCCGTGGTCCTCTGAAGCATCAGAAGAGATGTGGGAGTCTGGCTGCGGGGCAGGGCACTGGTGCCCTTGTCCCTGTGTTTTATTCTAGACTAGGCTGACTAATGGAGCCCCGGGCTTGTGTATGTTCATGCGGGCCTCTGCAGTTCTACAAGCCCCTCTGATGGCCAGGCTAATTAGTTCTCATCTCACACCAGGCTTCAGTCCAATTCATCTTCATTTCGGCTGTGCCATCTGCTTTTTAAATAAAACTCTAAAGTGTCTCTTGTTGCACACACTTTGTCCTCTTGGTGCCTCCCAGACTAAATGTAGCGCTTTATTTGCACTGAGGTGGATGATGAACTTGTCTGTCTCTGGAGAGTTTTGCCAGGCATGAGATATTGTGTTTGTGTGGAAGGACCTCTCATTTGTCTATGTAGTCAACATGAAATGCCATTTGCAAACTATTTTACTTTCGCTTTTGGAGGTTAAAGGTCAAGTTCACTCTCCAGAGCATCTCAACTTATCCCAGTGACAACTCTCCTTTCTCAAATATATCGTTATCTGCTATTATTGCTGTAACCTTTATTAAAGTAATCACAAATATTTTACAAAGGCTGCATGACATTTAACAGTGGCCTAAAACAATGGCTATAAAGCTACATTTGGCTATTTGTTAATACAATTTTCCACACAGCCTTGGTGACCCCAGCCGGAAAATAGTCATTTCAGAAGCAGAGCATATATTTACTATATAAAGGTTTACAAAAACCAACATGTATGTATTTAAATAATATACATTATTTAAAATAAGACCAAGAATATTCAATAAGTAAACAAGTTTTCATGTTGACTTTAAGATGTTATTTGCACATTATTTGAGTTGTCTCTCTCTAACGAGTTTTGTCAGATATGAGTATTTGTCAGATATCAGATATGTGTTAGTGTGACAACCTCATTCGTTTGCATCCTTATTATCTATGTATATTATTTAGTTGGTTCCCTTCCTTTCATTTGAAGTGTATATAAATCAAAATTAGATGTTCTGTCTCTTTGCAATATGTTTTTGACTGTCAGCTGATTGACAGTGTAATGAGTGCAGTGGGAAAAGACCAGTGGCTGAGAGAGTGAACACATGCTGAAGTATGTCAGGCCCGTCCCGTCCCTGTCCCCTCTGCCACTGTGTAGTGCAAATACCCCTCAGTAATTGATCTCCAGGGCTTTAGTGTTTCACACTCCAGTGGAGCAGCAAAGTGAATTAAAATCAAACACATCTGCAACAGAAGACACTGTATTTAACCACAAAAAATTAACTGGTCAGTCTAGTGTGTGTAACCATTAGAGTGGGAATAATATGTGTGGAATGTGTGTGCGTCTGTGTATAAGCGAGTTGGAATTGACAGACACAGGTCAGAGCAATAAGAGTTCCAGTGTCTCAAATCGAGTATGCTCAAATGCTGAGGTAAGAACACACACTCACAGATTCTTACATTACCTCTTTTTGTGCACTACAAACATCCAGAATGTGTGCTGTGGTCAAGATTAAGAAGTAAAATCTCTCAGACCAATCCTCCTCTCATTTTAGTAGCCTCTTTCCCTCATTCTCTCTCTCTCTTCATCTGTGCCTGAGGCAACACTTAAAGCCTTTAAGTGTGTCTGGAACCCCACATGCTTCTACCTGCTTTTTTTTTTTTTTCTTAGGATGAAGATAAAGATGCTTTATGACTTGAGTGACCAGGGTTAGGATAAGACTTGCGACAGAAAGAAGACGAGTGAATGGATTGAGGGAGCGGTCTGGCTCTTAAGGGGGCTCGGGCTTCAGAAATGATGGATTATTTGTATTTGACCACATGGAGTGCTTTGAATCCACATCGAAATTGATTCAAGAAACTCAGTTGTAGCTTTCACAGGTAACTCTTGGATTTTTTGCTCAGTGCAGGTACAACTTTAATGTACTGGTTAGTGGGAGAGAGTGGGGTAAGCTGTTCTACATCTCCCATCTAACAATGGTACAGTATAATAATGTTGAAAAATGTCAAATTTAACCATGTTAAGGGGTAAGTTGAATATATATCTTCCACTCTCCTCTACTGTTTTTTTTGTTTTGTTTTTTTGTTTTTCATTTTAATGTTTTAAAGTTTTATTAATTTGTTTGTTTCCATTTTTATTAGTTTTGTTTTTGAATATGCATAAAACCTGCATACTAATTTATTGCTTACTTTTTAATGGTAATTTTTAGATCATTATTGTAAAAAAAATTTTATTATGAAGGTCAGTTTTCTGATCTCTCAATCGCAAGAAGCGGTTTATGGTGGACCCTTTGTTAATATATGTCCATGACAAAATTATTAGATGAAGGTAGTCATCTTACCCCACTCTCTCTTTTGCCAGAAAAGGCACCAGTACAATTGTCACCCTTCTGCCTTAGATGCAGATAGAAAACCCTGCTTTTCAGTAAGCTTTTAGGTCTGAGCTCTAGTACCTACTGATTAATATTCCACCCAACAATGATCATGTAACATATTTCTGAATTAGAGCCTGAAATTGATTTTATAGCTGGCTGGGAAAGGTCACTCCACACTTGGTAAATGAAACCAATGGAAAGTTTGCAGTCAGTGGGGTATGCACCACTGCTAAAGGTTTTATGAGCATGTTTGATAGACAAGATTGATTTCATGCATAATCCTGGACCTGATCTGTTAATTAGGAAACATTGAACATTGACATTTGCCACCGTTGAATTATTGAAAAATAATGCACATCCGTGGTGGCAATCTAGATATAACACACAACAGTATACAGATACAGGTTATGTTATTGCATTTTCTCAGGTTTTTGCCACTGAAACACTATAATACTCCGCCAATTATTATATTGAAAGTAACTATTTTTTGCATATAAATGTCTTGGTTTGGATACAGGTTTGGAACAGTGTGACTAAATGATGACAGAATTTTCATTTCTGGGTGAACTATCCCTTTAAGGCTCTTAGAATTTTTGCACATTTGCAACTTTATAAAATTTGGAAAAATAGCATGGTGTAGTGATATGGAACTGTGGATAATTGTATGCTAATCTTAATTAAGAATTCGCCAGTTCCATGGTTTAAATAAAATGTAGTCTAATGATTTGGACAATCAAACACTTATAAAAGGCTTCAGTAAAAAGATTGTAAATTGCAATACACCCCTTATAATCCAATTACATCTCCCTCATGAACCTTTCAGTATACGCACACAAAAAATAAATGTCTCGAATGATTTTATTTTAGGTAATATGTCTATTATGAAATCCTTTTTATAGCATCAAATGGCTTATGCTCTCAGTCAGGCTGTACTGGAGAGCCACGCTGCTGATGTGGAGAAAATTTGCTTCAGGCTAGAGGTTTAGTGATATATTCTCTCTCTCTCACTCTCATTTCTGCCTCGTCCCATCTCTCAGGCCTAAGAGCCTACAGGGTAGGGGAGAAATAAAGTGTACGGATGAAAATGGAGATAATATACAAACTTATCCCAGTCTGTTCTGGATTTGAGGCATTCATCACCGCCCAATACAATACGCTCTTACTTGTTCAGAGAGCCTTCAAGCTGTTGCAGCACTTCCAAAATAGATTATGCGATATATATACCCAAGGCAGTTTGTAAACAGTACATACATTAGGGAATTTATGCCCTATGAGCTCTTTTAATCATCTGCTCACTACCAGGACTCTTACTGCACCCATTTAATATCTAGCATTCAGAAAGTCCCATTACTTTGCTATCGAACACAAGTATTGTTGCAAAAGTACATAAATACAAAGCTCTTTTTTCACACCTCCTGATTTCTTAAATGGATTTATCAAGATGAATCAGGTCCGCGCAGGGCATACAAATGCAGGATTTTATTTAAAACTCCCATCTAAGCAATGAAGTGCACCATAGCGCACTCATTTTTCCTTCTCTCTCCTCCTGATGTGACAGAACCAAAGGAGAAGGAAAAGCATTATTTAATCAGCACGTCTGAGAGCATCGCGTTCTTCTCTTTCTTCTCTCTAATTGATGTCTCGTGTCATTGTTCTTAAAGTTGGACTGTCTGAACTCTTGATTTATCCGCGTTTTAGAGCCATACATCATCTGCACCTCACATATACAGGGCCTCTGCGTTTCATTAGAGTGAAAGATTAATTCAAGAGTCTGTTCAGGAACATTGACTGAACACACACCCGCTTCTCTTCCGCTACTTATCGCATGGTAAAATATACAGTGTTTTGGCATCTCGCAAATAGCAAAAATGTCATACGGAGCAAGATCAAATCTCATCCCATTAAACTCCTCAGGGCCGGACAAACACAGCGTGTCCTGTCAGCTCTCTCTCTCTCTCAACCCTCATCCATCTCTCCAGGGCTGTTGTGCTGCTTTCTGAACACTAGCTGCATCTCTCAGCACTTCCTGTAAATCAAAGCCGTTCTCTCCTCACCAGACTTGTACAGCGCGTCTCTGTAAAGTGAGTTTGTACATACCTTGCCGGCTGAAGATTTGTGTGTTTGTGAGGGAGAGTCTGCGAGCAAAGAAGTTTCTCAAACAAAAGAGGAGGCTATGAAAGCTAGCATTGTGGAGGAGGAGATTGAAGGAGAAATGGTGTTTAAATTAAATTACGACAAATATAGTTATAATGCTATGCACTTGTTTGAATATCTATTCTCAGAGTTGCATTAGGATTTCAGATAATTCATCAAAAACACAAATAGCACAGTAATTGCACTTATGTCGCTTTGTTCATGTGATATTGACTTGCCACAAATAGCCATGCTATTATGAGTATTTGACTAATTCATGTCTGTATCAGATAATGCCTGTTTTCAAGCATGTGTAAACACAGCTCGATTACAGTACATCTCCGCATAAGTTAGATTAGTAAGTCTATTTCTTAAAAAAAGGCAAGCTTGTTTTCATACTCATCTCATTGCCTGAGATGCACATTATAGTGTCACGCTTTATCAGAAGTAAAAAGAAATGTTGAAATTCAGAAAGTATTATTAGGAGAAAATGGTAAATCTGCAGAAAACCTGTGCTGCCTGTTAAATTAAAGCAATTAAGCTGCAAGCATGCGGCTAGTCTTTGTAGAAGGCTGAATGTAAATAGATGTAAATGGAAACCCTTGCTAAATTAGAGCACATGTGCCATATCTAGTCATGCTTTTACATGTTCTCATTGAAATGTCACAGGATTGCAGTTTCTGTGGGGAGTCTCAGTAGATGTCAATCAGTAGATTTCACTCTTTGTAGACAGACATGTTAGCTTGTCCCATTTTAACTGGTTGTGATGATTTACTCTCCATCTAACTTTGCATGGAAAAGAGCAAAGACTTGTGTGCCCTAGAAGAAAGCAATGAAAGTGTCGGGGTGAAGGATCTGAAGCACGTCTAAAAGCATCATCAAAGTATATACTTTATAAGTCTAGATCTCTTGTGTGATATATTCTTAAGTATATATGCTATACAACGATTGTCAGTGAATGATAAGTAAGATTATGCTTTGTTCCTAGCGTGGAGATATTATATGATGTACCTTTTTTGGTTACCTTTTTTTTGGTTACCATCATGGTGCTTTTTTTCTTGTGCCTCGTAGAAACGTCAGAGTTTGAGATTTTTTATGTTTTTGAAATATCTCTTATGCTCACCAAGACTGCGTTTAAAGTACAGTAAAAAACAGTAATATTGTGAAATATTATTGCAATTTAAAATAACTGTTTTCTATTTTAATGTTTTAGAATGTAATTTATTCCTGTGATGGCAAAGCTGAATTTCAGCATTATTACTCCAGTCTTCATCGTCACATGATCCTTCAGAAATCATTCTAATATGGTGATTATAATATTGAAAAAAGTTATGCTAATTAATATTTTTGTGGAAACCATGATGCAATGTTCGGATCACATAGATCTAAAGTATCATTACATTATCCTGAGAAACAAAAAAAAGGTATCTGGATACATCTGTATATGATTGTATCTGCTCAGTCCTGTTTTTATTGTATGGAAAAGTGCAGATTGGACATTCTGCAAACCCTCTCCTTTTGATTTTTGTTTTGTTTTTTGAATGACATGATGGTGAGTAAATGATTATCATTTTTGGGTGAACTAAATATTTGAACCCATGTTTGACCATTATGACATCTTTCCTCACTCTCACAACAAACATCAGAAAGTAATAAAAGCAGGTGGTGCTGGGGTGCAGAGAGAGAGATAGAGAGAGAGAAAGAGGGAAAGAGCCTTAATCAGCCCACTGACAGAGGGCAGACTGAGCTGTGGGTGGCTGACTAATCTCTGATTACTCTCCTTTCCTCCATACAAACCTCACAATGACTCAGCGTGTTACGCTGTAATGCAGGATGCACTGATAGACCCTCCGCTGGAGCCTAATGCTCCAACCAGGAGAGAGCGAGAGATAGAGAGGGAAGTACAGACGCAGATAAGAAAGAGAGATGGACACGATGAATGCCTCTTGAGGAAGGGGCAGTGACTGGATTAGTTGGTGGGGGATGATGCTCAGATTGGTCAGTGGAGGAAAATTTCTTGATTGGGAAGGGAGTAAAGACATTAAAGACTCAGGAATGCTAAAAAAGCTCAAATAGTGTAAAATACAGATATTAGATGAAGAAAACAGAAATTTGAAATATTATCCCATAGTCTCAGCCCTCAGACGTGACCGTCACACCCGTGGACCGTTTCCTTGAACGTCTGATGTATATGGCACACAAAATGGGAGATTGGTTGAATTATCTAGGGTTTCCGGGAGACGTGTGTGGCGTGTTCTTTATCTGTCCGCCTGGAAACAAAACCGCAGTGATTCCAAACTCGCTCATGGAAGAAGAAAGCCGTTATGTTTACTATTGTGACAATGAGCACTAATCAGGATCAACTAAACGCTGGATTTTCAAAAGTATGTGAAGTTCACATTCACAGCACCATTGATGCGCCATTGTTGCAATAAACTTGCACAGCGTTCTTGAATGAATTGCACGCCGGTTTGTTATTGTAGGGACATCGACTTTACATTTTCACTCCCCTAAACTCCCCTAAAAATATTGTTGGTTCAACTTAAAAAAAGTAATTACCTGGTTGCCTTAATTTTGAGTTCACTGAAATAATTTTTTTTTTTTAAATAAAATGGAGATAGGTTTAATCAACAAAAACTCAAAATATTATGTCATCTGAACCTCATTAATTATCTAAGTTGATTTGACAAAAGAAAAAAAGTTGTGATAGATTATGAATTTTTTGTTTTACAGTGTATAAATAATGCTGAAATAACACTGGAATGGAGAGAGTAAAGACAGAGTTGGAGAGGTGCATTGTTGTATGTACCAGAGAATGCAGATGTGAGAAATACATTGTACGTACATGGTGGGTGCAACAACCTTTTCAGAGCTCTCTCTCTCTTAGGCTACGTTCACACTGCAGGCTGAAACGACCCAATTCCGATTTTTTTGCCCCTATGCGACCTGTATCTGATCTTTTCATGACAGTCTGAACGACACAGATCCGATCTTTTCAAATGCGACCCAGGCCACTTGGGTATGTGGTCCCAAATCCGATACATATCCGATCTTTTCAAATGCGACTTCAGTCTGAACGGCCAGGTCGCATGTATCCGACCCGCACGTCATTGATACGCGAAAAACGTCATAATCCTGCGTTGAAGTAGTCGTCGGTTTGAAAACGGACTGGATATTCGTCGAGCTGAGGTAAATCTGCCGAACGGGTCGACCTCGACGAGCCCGTTAATTAAAAAATAAATAAATAAAAGCCCACGGCCATTATATATACGTTATGTTAACTTATTTGTGCTGAATCTGATATTAGATAGGTCAGCGGCTGCTGTCTGGCTCTTGTGTAACGGTCGCTGCGCGCGCTCGTGTGTGTGTGTGTGTGTGTGTGTGTGTGTGAGAGAATCACAGTTAAAGTTTAGCTACTTCCGCAAACAACAAGTGACGTCGTTGACCGTTGAGTACTCTTCTGCGCATGCGGGTCACTTCTGGGTCATTTCACGTTCACACAGGAGATCACAAAAGGTCGCATTTAATTGGAAATGTGAACGGCCTTGCAAAAAAATCGAATTTTTTCAAAAAATCGGAATTGAGCATTAAGCCCTGCAGTGTGAACGTAGCCTTTGTTACTTTGAATGGATTGGTCAGGAAGTCTGAGTTTGGTGTGCAATCAAACACTAGACAAAAAGGGAGAGAAGAAATAAAGGTCCAGTTAATTGAATTTTACAGTCCCCTTATCTCAGAGCAGCATGCAGACCAACCCCTCCCATAACCGCTCAACACAGGATATATCTCTCCCTGCAATGGCGTGAGGGAGGGACAACTGGCACATGTGCATCCGTATTAAACAGACCTCCTTATGCCCGCGTTCTCCAAATCCCTGGCATTGCACATGTTGAACATTCAAAGGACAGGTGATTTTAAAACAATTAGGAATTATGTGCAAGATTACGGATAGTAGACACTAAAATAAATAAAAATGGTTTGGAAGCCCAGGGTGGAGGGAAAAGCGTTTCGATTTGTTTAGGCAAATCAAACGCTGATTTGATTTGCTGAAGCGGTTGAGAAGGTACTAATCAAGGCCCTTGTTTAATTATCCCCTCTCTTTCTCTCTCTCACTCACTCTTTTTCTCGTTCTTCCTCAGTAACAGAAGAGATTGATCTGAGGTAGGCTATGCAGAGTGGGAGCTCTGTCTGGCGCACGTCTGCCGTAATGCCACAGAGGTTGCCATGGCAACAGAGTGGCTGACTGAGTGGATTGGTTGCTTGAGGAGACACATGTTGAATGCTGAACGAGGCTGTTTGTGCCATAGATTTGTGCCAGAGAGAGGGAGAAGAGAGGGTGTGGATCTTTGTGGACGTGGATGGTTGTTGCGGCATGACCAGCGTTGGAGTACGGCTGTTGAGTTTAAGCTCCGATAAAGCTGTTAGGTGGTAAGCGTAGTAAAAATCCTCGAGACATTTTTATGACATAATGAAAGCTTCCTTCAGCCTGACTGGCATATCATCCTCAAGCTCTTCTCCAAATCCAGACCATGCCATTCCGGATCGGAGGCTTTCAGAGGATCCGTGTCTTGGTGGCTCGCACGTAGAGTACTTCCTCCTTATTGATCTGGCAGTCGGGCGGAATCTAGCGACGTTCCGCATCAGTGAAATTATTCTCAGAGTGTCTTGTGGGTGGTTTACCCCTCGGCGCTTGGCCGTGGGGCTGATACCCTCCCCTTCAATGGACCCCCTAATCCCATCTCTAACCCCTTGTCGTGGCCTCGGGGCATAGTCCTAGCCGTGCTCCCCCAGGTGGGTTGGGATCATTAGGACAACTTGTGCTGTGATCACCTTCCTCTAAGGTATAAATTAACCAGCCTTGCCTCTCTGATCGGCTGCAGAATGATCCCCGCCGGGACCCACTCAGCTGCTAGACTTTATTAACATATTTTCATCCCACATCATGTATGGAACATTTAAGGCAACTCTGTAGCGTGTCCACAATGCTTAAAGGTACAATATGTAAGAATTTTGCATCAAAATATCCACAAAAAAAAAAACACTTGCACAGTGTTATATATTTCTTTCAGTTGTGTACTTATATTATCCTAAATGTTTAGGATTTTTAAATTCAGAGAAATTCACAATTTTAAATAGTGCCCGTCACTTGTCCCTGGTTTCCGCTAGTACTCCCATAGTAACCATGGCATCAGACGTGGACAACTGCGAAATGTCTAGCGTCACGCTCACGCTGTTGTTGTTTCATTCAAACATTATGGACCTTGGCAAGCAGACTTTGTGACAAAAGGAGAAATAAAACGAGGATCATTATCGATGTGGCGTTTTCGAGATGCCGAGAGCTCCACGTCCGCGACAAACTTCGACTTGACAGGGACGCCACTCTTGCATGTACTTTATTAGACAGGTGAGCAAATACACATAAAACGAATCAATGTTATATAGCTCAACATGATGAAATGTTAGAATATGATCAGTATGTTATTCTAATGTTGATCTAGCTTACTGCTAGTCTCATACAGCCAACAAACTAACACGTAGAATAACATTATGACTTTCAACACATTCAAATGCAGTTTAGTATGATAGTGTAGTAGACCAAGTGAAACAGCGCCGCGTTACCTCACAAGTTTAATTTGTTACATAAACTGACCAGTTTGAGTATTAATTCAGCACTTGTGGGTACGTTAGTTCGGTAGAATGAAATGTCCTCAATCATTCCTTTATATCCGCGGGACTCGCGTGTGGTGCTGATATCTGTCTCTCATTAGCAATCGCACCCTGTTTCATACCACAGTCATGTTAAAAAACATGAATGTATTCACTTATCCATAAACATTATTTCTCAAAAACATTATTAGATCCATTGGCATGATGACAATTTCCATTCAGCTTATTCACTGCGTTATCAATCTACGCCTTTGTTACTGTAAGAGGTTAGCAACCCCTAGCAGTGAAAAAAATTACATATTGTAGCTTTAACCGGTAGAGTCACAGGTTTCGTAGGTTTTCTGAATGTTTCTATTTGCTGCTGTGTGCACATTGCACGAAGGATCGGTGACGGGGGTCACACATTACGCAACATTTCAATAGAAAGAATCGCCAACAACTCTGTATGGTCTACAAACTACATTTCAAAAGCAAAAGCACGCGAGAAGTGATACAGGAAAAAACAAAGTCATGCGTGAGACATGAGTTCTCGTGCGAGACTGGATTTATTACTGTTAAAAACGGTAGCACGCAAGAAGTTGTCTGTATATACATGTGTGTATAATAATTTGTTACATTTATTTAGCGCTTTTCTAGGTACTCAAAGCGCTTTACATGGAAGGGGGAATCTCCTCAGTCACCACCAATGTGTAGCATCCACCTGGATGATGCGACGGCAGCCATATTGCGCCAGAACGCACACCACACACCAGCTTATTGGTAGAGAGGAGACAGGGTGATGAAGCCTCATATACAATGAGTATATGGGGATGATTAGGAGGCCATGATGGACAGAGGCCAAGGGGCAAATTTGGGCAGGATGCCGGGGTTACACCCCTACTCTTTTTCGAAGGACATCCTGGGATTTTTAATGACCACAGAGAGTCAGGACCTCGGTTTAACGTCTCATCCGAAGGATGGTGCTCTTTGTCAGTATAGTGTCCCCATCACTACACTTGGGTGTTAGGACCCACACAGACCACAGGGTGAGCACCCCCTGCTGGCCTCACTAACACCTCTTCCAGCAGCAACCTGGTATTCTCAGGAGGTCTCCCATCCAGGTACTAACCAGGCTCAGCCCTGCTTAGCTTCAGTGAGCAACCAGTCTTGGGCTACAGGGTGATATGGCTGCTGGAGATATTCTATATTTATTATTATTATTATTGAATGTCAAATTTGGACTTGCTTATTCCCCCTATTCCTCATATTTTTAAATAAAAGAGCGATTGGTTTTGAAAGTTGAGAAACATTCAATATTGAGTACAGAATAATATATTGGTTAAGATAGTAACAGAGCTGCATATTCACCCACACACGTTCACAAAGTGACAAGCGTCTCAGCCCCACACAGGAAGCATTATAGGTTATAATTACAGAGCTTGACATTCGACTGTGTTAGTCTTTATATTAACAAATCCATTTGATTTCTTGCATTTGCTTGGCCTCTCTCTTTTATTGTCTATATCACTCAGGCAGCAACTCCAAGTGAAGTGCACAGGAAAATTGATTCCTGTAGACATTAGCATGTTGCTAAGCTAACAACACGGTATACTCTATTAGCATAAAAATGCATATCTTTTTTTTAGACTAAACAATTGAATCTTTTAGTTTTTTTGTTCTGTATTCAATATAATACATCATAATCAACATTTCTGTCTACGTGTCTGTCATTCACAATGCATTCTGGCCCTCTATACAAAGTATACTTAATTTTTCCTTGTTCATTGGCCAGCTTGCATCCTTTGCCTCAGAAGTAGACCTAATTATAGCTTAAATGCTGTCTAGGTAGCAGCTCACTGGGTTTTGGAACAAAGCTATTTTCTCTCTGTTTTTTCCTTTGCTTTGAAATCCCAGCTCTAAACGCAATCATGTGCTAGATGCAGGATAACAGCAGTTTTTACCCTTAACACGCAGTTAGTTTTCCATTCATCTAATGAAGATAAAAGGCAATTAGGTTGGTGTTCATTAACTCCTATTTTCGAATTAAATTAGCCTTTTGTGAGGTAATGGGGTTTGTTTATGTGTGCTAGTGCATGTGTCGTTGTCATTTGCATTTTTGCATTTTAGTGTTTGTTTGGCCAGGCTAATGAATGAGAAATTGCAGAAGTGAGACAGAGAAAGCTGTGTAAAATCTCCCCCAGCCATGAGATGCCCTGAGGAAATCACACACGTTCTGCTTAAACAGTGATATTAGAGTTGTATTTCTCATATGCCAGCTGTATCACCGCTCTTTTAGAAAAACACTCATGAATGCACTGTTGCCAATGACAGTTTCCCACACTGCTTCTCTGTGAGTGCACATTTGCCATAGTTTTCATTTATTCTATACACACAGATGCATGTCTATCCGACTGTAACCCGCAGCATGTGTAAAGCTGTTGGATTACCATATCTTCCTTTTTTTATTTATTAGGTAATTACTGGTTTAAACCCTCAGGATTATGTTGCCATTCTTGTTTAATGTTTAAATCACCGTTTTGCCCACTCTCTCAATGAATGGTCACATTAAAGCAAGCGCACACAAGATGAAAGATCATTACCCTTTGTACACTCAAGACCCATACTCTCTTTTGTGCGCACATAACAATAACAAAGTGTGCACTTTTTTTCTTTTCTTTTTTTTTTTCCTGATGAAATATAATTTCCATTAAATATTCAGATTATTTACAGGCAAGTTTCTTTGTGATTGGTGCCTGGTGATTGGTTGACCTTCGCTGTGGTTTGAATTCTAAAGAGGTAATTAGCCTCCTCACGTGTGATTTCAGAACCACACAGCTGGAATCACTCACTCTGTGCTTCTCTCATCCATTTCTACCTCATCCCATCTTCTCAGGATTATCACACCTTTAATGGCTTAAATCCGCTTTTGTTCGGGGAAGATGAGAGGATAGAGAACGAGGCAGAGGGGGGAAGATGAGAACAGGCGTTCTCGCCTCTAATCCTCTGAATCCTGCAGCCACTGGCGCTGTAACAAGGGAGGAACAATAGTGAGAGGAGGGAGAGAGATGGAGGAATAGCATTAGAGGAAGAGAGGGACACGTGTAACCTATCCATCAAAGGAGTGCTAGATTGTCCAGACAGGAGATGAAAACATGATTTATCAGGGCAGTGTGCAATTAGGCCTCTTCCTACAGTGTGCTGGCATTTGCATACGTTCAAGCGTGTTTGTGCACACGTTTATAGTGATTGAGAGCCATTGTTTAGTGATGAATATGTATTGAAATATTGCTGACATTTGGCAAGATTTTGCTTAGGTAGTTACATTTTCAGTAAATCGAATTGATTGATTGTCTGTTCACAGTCTGATAGTTTCATAGATTTTTTTTTTTTTTTTTTTTTCTGTTAATGTTCTTCAGTTTATAAAACCCAGCTTTTATTCCTCAAAAGAGCTGGACATCTTTCAGAAGCACTTTTATTGCTGATGTGCGCCTTTCACACTGAAATCTTCATACACACAGCGATGCATACCAGGACAAAAGCATCCCAACCCAGAGTCTCATCTTTAAAAGATAATTACCCATCTTTGAGCAGTCGGAGGAAAGATGAGGAGCGTAAAAAATAGATCAGGAAGACTGCGGCATCTCTGATCACTCCTTTCGCAAACCTTCACGTCAAAATGATCAAATGCACATATTCAGCACCACCGTTTTCAAGTGCAAATTCCACTTTACATGTTGACAGTTTGGATGAGTTTCACCCCTCTTGTCTTTTTCTCTCTCTATTTCCTACCACCTTTCTCTTTTACTTTTATTAGCGGCAAATGTAGTGCCTCTAATCCTCTTAATTCCTGTGAAAGAAACCGCACTGGAGGAAAAACAATTGACATCTGTTTTTGTGGGTGTAATAGTTCTTTTAAAGATGCAAGGAGAGATTAGTAAACAACAACAACAAAACAGCTGTTGTAAACTGGCTTTGAACAGAACAAAGCTCAAGCTGTGGGGCGTTCAACACCAAACTGATTTAAAGATGTCAAGACAAGCAACACAATTAAAACCCTGTTTCTTTTTGTAACATACACATGTTTATAGATACTTTATTTTAGGTCATGTGAATCTGTTGTCTTTTATCTCAGTAAGTGAATTTTAACACATCAAATCGCAAGCACACCTCCTGTTGTTTTTTTGTCCACCGCCTGTCTGAATATCAGATCTGATCTGAACACCAACATGCTGTATAAAACAGATAGTTCCATCGCTTGCTTCTGATTGGTCACTTCAGGGTTCCAACCATGCTAAAATACTCAATGGTAAAACAAATAATAATAATAAATAATTATTATTACTTCTAACAAAAAGTAAAATTATTATTATTAATAATGATATTTAGCATCTATTTGAATTTACTTTGTGCTGTATTTTTTATATAGTCAAAATTGAAGGGCTTAAATGCAATGCCATAACTGTATTCACAATATTCCACACCATTTTGTGCAAGTATAACTAACCCATCATTTGTGCATGACAAGCTCTGATACAGGCTCAGGAAAGTGTGTTTGTGCTTTAAGAAAGCATTCCATGGAGCAGCAGATGTGTTTATGCAGATGTTGCTCAGCCAGGTGTGTGTGGGGCTGAGGGGAACCAACAGACTGGATTGATGGATGTTGCTTGGTTTTCGGCCTGGTGCTTTCACTGGCTACACACTGTGAGTAAGCCGGTATGTGTTTGGATCATTTTTTTGACCCTTACATCTCTCTCTCTCTTTTTCCACTCCATTGCGTTGTGTGGAGCAGCATGGAGCAGCTTTTCATGGAGCAGCTGATTAGCTCTGCATATCTGTAGAGTGGGATCTGGCCTTTACATGCTGCTCTCTTCATAGCCTCTCAGACTGTGACAGCAGAGTCAGGGTGCCCAAAAGGTCACACACAGGAGCGGGATCTTCACCTAAGTGCCTTAGAAAATTGCTTACCAGATGAGTTGCGGGTCTCCTGAAAAAGCGTAATGTAATTTGTCAGGCTGTCAGAGATGGTTAGGGCGTAGCGGCCCGCGAGATCTCTGTATTTGCGGGACGATGATAACAGGGCACAAGTTTGAGCTCTGTTGTGTTGTCTGAGTTAGTTTTAAAGTCATAGTGAAACTTACTTTTGTAATGTAAGGTAAATAGGATATTCAATTATAGAGGGGAAAAAATTTGAATTAAAAAAAAGAAAAAAAATTCATTTCAAAAACCTGTATGGTTTTACTACCTCTATGGATGGCTTGGAATGACACAAATAATGTATTATGCAGATATATTGAAGAATGTTGGTAGCCAAACAGATTTAGTGGCCAATGACTTCTATTGTAAGAACCACAAAAAAAATTAAAAATAATATATATATATATATATATATATATATATATATATATATATATATATATATATATATACACACACACACACACACACAAACACTCCCGTTCAAACATTTGGATGCAGTTCGATTGTAATTGTTTTATTTATTTACTTATTTCATAGTTTTGATTTGTTCAGGTTGCATTTATTTGATCAAAAATAGAGATAAAAATTAATATTGTGAAATATTGCAATTATACAACACACACACACACACATATATATATATATATATATATATAGTTTTTGTTTTCTGAAATGGCAGAGTTCCTTTGTTTCAGTATTGTGTAATGAACAAAATGTATTATATTAATATGTTTTCACATCAGCTAAAATTAAAGTGACTGAGCAAATTATTACATTTCAACGAAGATTTCAAAAACTGATATCACAAAATATGCACAAAAAGTGTATTAAGAAAATAAATAGGGTCAACTTTGACTTGTTGACAGAAAGGGGAAACTATAGCATTATGACCCACACCAACATCACGCAACATCTGCCAGCGAACACATCAGTGCATTTGCATTGTATGCGTGCTTTTGAGTAGAGGATAGAGAAAGAAATGTGAAATGCAGAGTGATAACAGATGGCTCGGATGACAGGCCCTTCTATCTCTCGTTTTCTCTCTCTCTGATGAAATTGTAGTTGATTTATGACAAATGTCAGTAAAAGCCTCTCCTGCTCTGTCGCTGTCAGTCAACTACCCAAGGTAAGAGCGTTCAGCCATCAATCACCTAGCGTTTCCGTGGAGATTCGTTATACCTCTGATGGCTCCTGCCCACTTCCCCGCCAGGAGCCCCAGTGGTCGGTACGGAGATGCTGAGACAAACAGGAAGTGACACGGATTCTCAGAGGCAATGGGCTGTTGACAGTAGCTAAGAGAATGGGAGGGAGTGGGCGGACCGTCTGGGAATTAGGTGGAATTGTTTTTTGTTTGATAAGTGTGTGGCGCAAGGTGAGCATTTGTATGTACATTAGAAACAGAGCGCGAGAGAGAGCGTGAAAGTGTTTCGTCCCTCTGTAGGGACTCGGCCAAGCAGGTGTTTTGTGGATCAGTAATGTCATTGTGATATATTTGGCTAAACGCGGTGACAGGTCCTCAGGGAGAAACCCGGTTTGTTCCTGCCAGCTACATCAACAGCCCTGTCAGTTACACCGTCTCACAGGTTACACTGTCATTCCTGCTCTGCTCAGATATTATTATACTGTCGGCGTGTTTCACATTCTTTCTGAAGCTTGGCAAACACCTGTTCTCTGGTTGAGGGTGAGGGTTCAGTGTCCACATTGACCTCATTGACACTGACATGATCAGAGGAGCCACAGGCTGAATGTCTGTCCCTTGTTGCCATGGCAAAGGGCAAATCACTGTCCTAGCCTTGTCAAAGGTCAGCTGTCACTGCCAGTGTTGTTACAGTGGGAAGCAGGATTTATCAGGATCCAAACACATGAACAGGTTTCTCTACCTGTCTCCGCTCTCACCTTTCTTTTTGTTAATACAGATAGTGCAGAAGAGTCTTTTACTCACAGTTATGTCTTGTCCTTTAATCAATATGATGATAGCATTGTTTTCTGATCATGGGAGAGAGGGTGTTATTGTGAAACAGCAATTGACCCCACTGACTTTCATTGTATGGGCAAAAAGAATGAGGGTAAATACATGATGACAGAATAAAAAAATGTGCATGAACTATCCCTTTGATCATTTTGCTGTTTTTGTTTTTAGTTCCTATGGTGTTAAAGAATGTGAAGACTATTCACGTTTTAAGTAAGGGGGCACAAAATATCTAAAATATTGTCTGATATTAGAGATTTTTTAAATTACTTTTTTGTTAATATTATTTTATTTTATTTGTTTTATTTGGCTCATGTCCCGTATTTTTACAATTAGATTAACATTGCCGCTTACTTAAAGTTGGACTTTAAAAACACAAATAATTTAATAACACTGTTAAATGTAATCTTTAATACATTTCTAAATTAATATCCATTGAATATATATCTAATGAGCATTAAAACAATGTCTAAATTCACTTGTAGAATGGAAAACAGTTTATTTATTTTATTTATTTTTATTTACCTAGACAGCATAGAATTTTAATATGAGCCATTTATCGATTATCTGCCATAAGAAAGTAACTATTGATATCAGTGTCAATTTTAAGACAAGTGAGTCCGTAGTTTCCAGACTGCACTGTTTACGCTACCGTTCAAAAGTTTGTGGTCTGTACGATTTTTTTATTTTATTTTATTTTTTTATTTTTTTATTAAACAAGGCTGCATTAAATTGATCAAAAGTGACAGTAAAGACATTTATAATTTTACAAAAGATTTCAATTTCATATATATGTATATAATTTCTGTTCATCAGAGACCTAAAAAGAAAGTTTCACGGTTTCTACAAAAATATTAAGCAGAACAGCCGTTTTCAACATTGATAAGAAGAAATGTTTCTTGAGCAGCAAATCAGCATATATTAGAATGATTTCTAAAGGATCATGACACTGAAGACTAGAATAGCTTTGCCATTACAGTTATAAATTACATTTTAAAATATATTCAAATAGAAAACGGTTATTTTTAATTGTGATATTTCACAATATTGCTGTTTTTACTGTAGTTTTATCAAATAAATGCAGCATAAAAGACTTCTTTCAAAAACATTATAAAATAGTTCAGATTCCAAACTTTTGAATAAGTTTACATTCTCAATTCAGTTCTCAGTGTTCAAAATCTCTGTCATGTTCTCTATTCACAACATACTTAATTTTACACAACAGATTAGATATTCAGTCTGGCGGTGGCATCTCTTTATCTATACGTGTGCACTTTTGTATTTTTGTTATTGCAGTTACAGTTGAGTGATATCGTGAGTGAACAATTACAGTTCCTAATTGTGAAAGTTTGTATTTTCCATAGGCCTGAAAGAAGACAAAGGTTCCTTAGCTGCTAATTTGCGATCAGGGCACCAAAGCAAAACGAGTGACCCAGACTGGAGATGGCAGTGAACTCTCATTAGAACCTAATCAAAGGCAGATTAATTGGCTGCCCTTGTTGTTTCCCGAAGTAAAAGCCTCAGTGAAGAATGAACTGCATCCCATAACATAGTGTTAACAATTGCCTCAGACCACGACTACCAGCTCCTTCATTTTTCCATTCAATTTTAAACCACATTTGATCTGCCTTGCATTGTGTTTCTTAATAGTTTTCAGTTTGATATTCTGCGGTGTGTTTGTGTGACAGAGGCCCCATTGTGGTTAGTTAATGAGGGGCTTACCGTGTTTAGTGATTGGAGCATGTAGTGGGGTCAGGCCCTCGTGCTTAAGACTCTGTGTGCAACGAGGGAACTCAAATCACTCCCTTGACTCTCAGCACACATTTCTTAATTGTGAGGGCTAATTTAGTTCTACTAAAAACCTCCCACAGGAACCCTTCTCTCAACGCACACAAATACTTGCATGAAACCAAATTATTAATGCAGTATTGTATGAATGGAAACCAGGCACTTATTTTGTGCAAAGAGCAAAACCCGCATTGTGTAGATCATTATTGTCCAGACCTGTGTGCTTTCACTTTCTTCTATTGATCCATCTATTCATATACACATCTACTCAGACATTCATCCATCCACCTGTAAAAATCCATTTGTTATGATCTGAAACCTTCCTACCTTTTATCCTTCCATCTTTTTTTCCATTTTTCTTATAATCACATTGGGATAGAGAGTGCCGTAAAGGCCTGAATGCTCCTCTCTTAGTCTGAGATATGCCTCCATGAAAAAGCAAATATCCACACCCACCATCTCACTTTCTCCTCTGAGACAAAAACAGTCTAATCTTCTCTTTGCTCGTGTTAGACTTCAGCATGAGGCCTTTAACCCCTCTCTAACGGTCCCTCTCTCCCAATTAACTACAGGAGAAAGGAAGTTTTCTGGCTATACAGCTGCTGAATCTACTTGTATATTTCATATTTTTACCATATCATATTTTATATTTTGTGAATTTGCAGTCTGAATTGAATGCAGTGAGTTAAATGAAAGACTAAATTAAACAATTGCTTTGTATTTAATGTCTGTATGCAAGAGCATTCAGTACAGTGTGACCACTTCCGTCTAATTCATAGACAAATTACTCTTATGAACCAGTTCTTTTGAATCTGTCAAATGGACTCTCAGATCCCGGTTTGAATCATTCTAAAAAGTGATTAATATATATGATTAATATATGACACTATATGACAAGTCCTGGGAAGAGATATGGTCATTTTATCTGATCACGTAATCACATCTAGTCTTGGATTAAACCACTCTGGACCACTATGGATTCGTTTTACAACACCTTTATGATTCAGAGGAGGGACAGAAACCTCTCAGGATTTAATTAAAAATAGATTCATTTGTGTTGGGTTTACATTAGGCTGAGTAAATTATGACAATTTTCTTTTTTGGGTGAACTATCCTTTTAAAGAATCACAAATCATCATCTCATTGATTTGTGTCTGGCTCAAAATGAATTGTGAACTGTTTCCGTGTTGTGTACTTACAGTAAACCTATATGGACTACATTATGAGACTTCTCATTTTAATGAGCTCAAATGGGGTTTATCTGACTTATTTGTTATTCATGTGTCATATTTGTGTCTTTGTGTCTCTGTATACTGCATCTGGTCACAATGAACTGCATGAAGTCAGGAATGTGAGACAAGACCCTCCTCACTGTTTATCGGCTTTGCACGTCTCCAGCTGTGTGTGTGTGTGCATGCCCTGCTCTACTGACCACTGCATACTTGATTGCATTTGCAGTATGTTTTTCCTCTTTCCTATGTTGGTGTTACTTTTAAGTACATCAACATGACGGTAGTGTGTGTGTGTGTGTGGGTGCGGGTGCGTGTGCGCGCATGTGTCGGTGCTAGTATGTTTGCCTTCCTCTGTTGTACATGGTTCTGTTTTGTGCACACCTGACACTCTCTATGTGCTGATTGTGTGTGTGTGTGTGTGTGGGTTGGTTGTGTGTTCATAGCCCTCTCTCTGTCACACTAGTAAGTGTTGTGCAGTCTCATGGGAAGTGATTATAAAGCACAGAGTCAGTATACTTCTGCTCGATGTCATCAAGCCAGGCTAAATTAGCTTGAGTGCCCCCCCCCCCCCCCCCCCCCCCCCCTTCTCTCTCTCTCTCTCTCTCTCTCTCTCTCTCTCTAAGGGTACATAGTCATGTATAAATGTAAGTTTATTTTATGGATGCATAGAATATACTCTTTACATTTTGGGTTGGTAAAAAAAAAAATTATTAAGAATTTTGCTAATTTATTTTATCAAGAGTATAGTAAAAACAGCAATACTGTGAAATATTATCGTTTAAAGGAACTGTTATATAAACTGTTATACTAAAATATAAAAAAGCTATTTTGATGTCAATACCAGCAGTCATTACTCCAGTCTTCAGTGTTACATGACCCTTCAGAAATCATTCTAATTTGCCGATTTGGTGCTCAAGAAGTCTAAAGAACTGCATTTTTTATTTTAATATTATTTTATAGCATTATAAATGTCTTTACTGCAACTTTTGATCAATTGAATGCACCCTTGCTGGATAACTGTATTGATTTATACGGTAACATTTGTACATGATCTTACATTACGCGTATACTGAACAATCTTGTAACTTTGTATGGCAGTACATCTCATGTTACCACCTCCTTATTATGAATCACTTTGTACTTATTTGGATAGAAGCTTGTGCTAAATGGATAAATGTAAATGTAATCACTAACCATCCAAGTTTAAATCCAAAGTATCTTGACTCAAGTTCACTTCACCTTTCACAGATATTTTGAAGATTAGACTTGGCTTGGATAAGCATAATGTACCTTTATAAAAGGTATTAAGGCCTTCCATTAAAATGTTTAAAACTGTAAGGGAAGAGGAGAGAGAGCAATGGAAGGAGGATTGGACCCAGTGTGACTCACGCTGGCAATGCTAATGTGCTCGGCACTAATTGAAAGCAGTTATGCAGTAATCAGAAACCTGCCGAGCGACAGCTATGTTCATTAGAAACACACTGCTCCCTTACACAGAGAGCGAGAGAGAGGGCACAGAGGGAAAAAAAGAGGGTCAAGATATGGCCCAAAGATGTTAAACACTTAAAAAATGTTGATAGTGTGCACATTTACACGTTTCAGAGAGATCTAGAGGACATTGATCGCTGGTTTTCAGTGTATTCATTTCACATGGCCACTCTATCACGTGACTCTCATGTGCACATCTGTGATCTTAAGCCATTAACTCAGCCACAGCTTCAACTCTAGCCTCATGTAAATGCATTCAAATGAATTCTGCACGTACATCGTGTTCCTCTGTCTTTTAAAGCACTATGCTTTGTCTCACCAAATGCTCCGCAGACTCGCAATGAGAAGCTGAACGCTTGCTTGACCCAGATGATTTGAATATCAAAGAGCTTTTGATCAGTGCAATCACTTACTACTTTGTCAAGAAATATTCCCTTTGTATAAATTTGGCTGTGTTGAAGTTGAAGGTTTTCAGCAGCCATAGACACCCAGTGGAACCTGAGCTTAAGAAATATATTTAAGGGGGCAATTTGTAGTAGCCGGGGGGAGGATGCAGGCCCTGAGTAAAGAAGTTAACCTCAGATTGCTACAGGGAGACGGTTCAGTGTGATGTAATTAATGTAAGTTGCTTTAGAGTTAAACGTATCCGCTAGATAACACGCAGGCCTAACTACTAGCACTTTTATCTTGTATTTTGTATTTCATCAACTGCTCTTCATTATACTTTAGTTATCACAAGGATGACACCAAATACATTCTGTTTAATGATTTTTAAATTAATGTTATTAATCTGTTAACCAGTACAGTGTTTAATTAATCAAAATGCAACCAAAAAGTAATAAATCTCAGGCAAGATAACAATGAATCAGGGTAGTTAAATAAAATAAAAAAATAAGCAAAATAAAATTCACATCAGAAAAAGAATTGGGGCAAGTGTGTCATTATTCCAGCAGTATAAACTGAAAATTTCAGAACACTTTCGATTCCACTCTAAGTCCTCAACTCGGCAAAACCAGGTCAGAATCTCTGGGTTTTCTGCACAAAACAGACTGAAGCTTTTATGGATGCGGCACATCGGAGGAGGAGAAGGAGAAACAGAAAAGCAAAAGAAAGAAATAAATGAGGACGAGACCACCATCTCATCACAGTGCAGTAAAAAGAATAGCAGGTGGTCTCCTCTGAGGGATAGACCGAGGGCTATACAACAAATGCATGTTGGGTGTAGATTCCCCAGGGTGGCTTGGCCGTGTTTTTCCCTGAACCGTGAGAGAGACAGACCTGTGCAGTTGCCATGAGCGATCTCGTCAAGGCAACCATTCAGCAGTGCAGGCATGCAAAGAACAGACAGTGTGGTCGCCATTACATTACAGTACCATAATGAAAGCAGCCAGCCATATTTCTACTCAGCCACGATCCCACAGGACCTGCAGCAAAGGATTGTGGGTACACTGTGAACACTCGTAAAAAAATAAATAAATCAGTAACACTTTACAACAAGGTTTCATCTTTAGTTTCAAGATCTAAGAATGAACAATACTTCTACAGCCTTTATTTATAATCTTAGTTAGTTCATTTCAACATATACTCATAAATGATAACATTAGCTAATGCTGTGAACTAACAATGAACAATTGTGTTTTTTATTAACTAACATCAACAAAGATAAATAAATACTGTAACAAATGTATTGCTCATTGTTAATTGACAAGCTTTTGTACAAAAGATTAAGGACAAGTTAATGCTTTACAACACATTTTATTGCAATAAGACTTTTAGAAAGGATTCATTTGCAGTGGTGTGGGTCAATTATAAGAAGAACCTGTATGATACAAACCTTCACGCTGGTGATGACGGACAGATCGAAGTGTCCTTGCTGCAGCCTAAAAGAAGGAAAAATGGCAGAATATTCTGTCATAATATTCCAGGGTTTTTAATGGGTTTGCGCTGTCGTTCTGACAAGGTGTCTTCCCTCCCGGTGACATTCGTGTTGTGCCACGTCTTTTCCTGGTGTTCTCGCGGTGACGAGGAAGACATTCCCATTGCTCGCCCTGCCAGGTTCAGCATCACCTCTCATGGTTACACCTGTCAGTCACATCACACCGCTTGTGTTCATTTGCCCTCCGTGTAGTCCAGGGTAGAGTCTGTATCTTGTAATGACTTATGCGAAGAGCTGAAATGTGGATAATTTGGTGAAACGTTTGTAGGTTCGTATTTATATTTGACTGATTAAGTCGGCATTAAAATTTGCATAATACATGTACAGCTTACATCTAAACTTTGTTAAGAGGCTCATTCAGCAGAATAAAAGATGAATCTCCATTTGAAAGCAACTCCTAAACTCTTCAAAATGATCTGGACTTTCACCCAGTGTAATTACAGCCTAATGGGATTTTAATTCAGGACTGGGAAACTGCATTCATCAGCACTGCCCAGACAATTTCTCCACTAAACAGCCACAAACAGCGTTATGACTGAGAAAGAAAGCATAGGAAACAAACAGCAGAAATGTGTCATGCTTTCTCTTTTCACTTACAGCCTCTCTCAATGAGACGGATCTCTAGGTTTTAAAACAGCACTAGTTACTGTTATCTGTTATAGCCCATATACTGTTCAGTAGAGTCCAAAAGTCTCAGATCACATTAAACATTTAATTTTAAGCTTTTTGATGTGTTTTTAAGAAATAAAAGAATGTTTAGGATAATAAAATGTGTTTATAAGAAAACTATGATGTACTTTATAATTATTGAGGTAAATATTGAAAAATATTTGAGGTTTCTAGGTTATTATTCATATAAGAAAACTTGAGAAGATCTCTTTAACAACGAAATGGAAACAAGCCAAATGTTAAGACACTCTGAATTTCATCATCATTTTTTAGTTCATTTTTTATTTGAAAATAAATAATCCAATAAATATAATTCATGAAGTTACGCTACCGTATAAAAATTAGGGTGAGTAAGATTTCTTATTTTTTGTGAAATTAATATTTTTGAATAATATCTATTCAACAATTATGCAATCAATGTGACATTTATGTTGCAAACAAATTTTTTCAAATAAATGCTGTTCTATTGAACAAACTCACGTTTCCACAAAGAATTCTAAGCAACACTGTTCTAAACACTATAATATTGATAATAGGAAATGTTTCTTAAGCATCAACTTATCATAATCAGTTGAATTCAATAATGTTTATTGAAATCATAATGGCTGCATGAAATTCAGCTTTGGCATTACATGAATAAATTACATTTAAATTACATGGTAAATTTTAATATTTCACATTATTACTGTTTTTATAATCAAATAAATACAGTCTTTGGTGAACATAAAATACTTTTTTTCAAAAGCATAAAAATATAGTTATATGGACTAGATACATTTTATTAGTATCTTTTCCTGCCTCTTTCTCCTTTACTCCTCTTTCGACATTGTCTTAGACTAAATATGATCAATCTGGCACTGTGTAAGGTAGTTTGGCCTGGTGCCGTTGTGTGCATGTGTTTTATTTGATTGAGTTTAAAGGAAACGCTGTGAGTTCATCTGCTGTGGAGTGACTGAATACAAGGTCAAGTGTTCTGAGACTTGCTTCTCCTCAGAAGTGACCTCATCAGACAATCATCATTCTCAAACGCTTGATTTAATTATTAATAAGAGGATGCACTCAACAGTTACTGTAAACGGTTATACATCTGCACCCAGTGTTCACTTTTTTTTTAAGTTAAACACTCATGTTTGTTTTGTTTAGATGAACTTAAAGGAATAGTTCACCCAAATGAGAAAATTCTTTCATTCACTCGTTCTCATGTAGTTCCAAACCAATTACTTTGTGTTCTGCAAAACACTAAAGATGATTTTGAAGGTCAATGGGGTTCAAAACAACCTTCAATTGTGAAAAAAAAAAAACAACAACAAAAAACACTAAAACAAAAAACTTACATCTTGCTCTGCAGTACATCTTGCTCTCTTTCTCTTAATCTTGTGTCCTAGCTTTCCTTCCCTCTGAAGAAGAGCGTTCATAGTAAGTTTCAGTAATGGTTTGAAAGGCTCTACATGTCTTTATTGGATTGATTGCTCATTTGCTAAAAAGAGAGAGATTTTTCCTTCCAGAGATGAGCTCTTTGATGTCAGATTTCAAAATGTCTCGCATCTCATTTTAACATGGGAAAGACATTCTTATTGACAAGATTATTGCATTTTTGCCAGTAATTTATTCTAGCGAAATGCTTCGATCTCTCCATGAGGTCTGAAATATGTCTTCTCACATCTTTTCTTTATAGACACTCATCTTTTTTTATTTATTTTTTATTTTATTTTAATAACCAAACAGGCCATCATGATCTGTTTAATGCCAATGAGATGCTTAAGCTTTGGGGGTTTTTTATCGCTCTTCCATGTGGAATTTTATCTCCGAGTGACCAGCAAGATGTCTCGTGTTTTGTTTCACTCGACTGTGATTCTAATAGAAGCACACTAGCCAAAAGTAATAAAAACTACTATTAGCTGCAGGGGTTTAATTTTCAGCTTCTGTTTCAAATAGTCATTGTGAGGCGTCCCTCCTCCTGTCCTTCTTTACTGGTCTTCTGCAGTGTTCACCATCACTTCAGACAAACATGCAGAAATTCTGTAGAAATAATGACTGTTATATTTCCATTATACTAAATCCAAATGAATCAAAGAATTTTAATCAAAATAAATTATTGAAATATCTCGAAGATGTTTATTTTCTGTTAAGTAGACATTTTTAATAATAATAATTTTGATTTATTTGTATAGCACTTTTCACAACAAAGACCAAAGCAGCATAAAGGATAACTGTGGTTAAGGGGAACTGTTTATTTGTTTGTTGTTTATTTGTTATGGTTTGAACAAATCTATGAACAATTAATGAAGACTTCAAAAAATGAACACAATCTTGTACAATTTTGTGATAACTATCTTTGTGAGGACATTTATTGACACAATGCAATCTCTAGCTCCTTGTCCTAACTTTACCCATCACTACTAAGTGCAGAACCCTTACCCTACACCTACCCTTAACCAAATCTTGACCCTCAAACAGGCCTTTAAAGGGGTCTCAGAAAGTGACCGGTCAAAATGTCCTCATTCTGATGGTCTGAAAGCTGTGTGGCGGTTTAGGGAAATACCTGTAAATGGTGCAATCCTGTATGTGAGGTTATCTGAGGGAGAGGTGCAAAGCAGTTAAGTGCACTGCGAACGGCATAACCAGGAATAATGCAAGATCGATACATCACTTCTCTGAAAGTTGAGAGGGAAATTTACCCAACTGTCATGCACATCACCACATACTCTAAGGAGTTTTACTAAAATAAACGTGGTGAGAAAATATCTTGAGGCTCTGCCGTTATTGAGTTTTATTAGTCCCAGTTATGATTTATGGTTGTTCATGGGTATAAAGTGAGCAAGACACGAGTTAAAATATCACGATTATGGTTCAATAAGATAAGACACATATACTGTATTTCCATATAAATATCACAACATACATTTATCATTCAGTCTAGCACTTTCAAATATTTATATTAAATTAATAATACATTTACATTATACAAATACACATTGATGTATAAATATATGTGTGTAAAATGTATATTTATTTAGGGTGTTCCAAATGAACTCATTTTGTCTAGTGAACTTCAGCACTTATCCAGTCCTCAGGAAGAAGTGAACTTTATACAGACCCTCAATCAGAGTGCAGCTTGTGTACATTTATGGAGTAAAAAGACTTGACGGTTTCATTTTGCAGAGCATTTTTTGGCGTATACTTTTACTGTTACACATCAAATCTCAACATGCTTTGTTTGTGTTGCTACGTTTGCATCACTAAGCCTAAATTAAAATGCCTGGCTTTGGTCTGCGCTCTGGAAGTGTTCTGTTAATAAGGCACTTTGATTGCTGAAACTAAAATATATAAAAAGTAAACCGAAATGTGTTCACAAAATGAAAACTAAACTAAAACTAGCAAAGTTATTAATAAAACAAATAAAAAAGAAGCAAAATTTTTTAGCACATTTGAAACCGATATTACAAATAAAAACAAATTTAAAAATGCAAAACTATAATAACCTTGATGCACTGACGCGAGTCACAAAATGGTCTTTAGATGTCGGAGTGGGGGTCTAGTGGCTCGAGCAGGAGACACAATTTGTATTATGGTCTGTTATGGCCCAGTATATTTTCTGTCCCCTCTGTGCTGTTATATTGATCAAAAGTTGCAAAAGCCCTAAGAAATTAGATGCTTTTAGTGCACGCTGTTTTTTTTTCTTCTTTCTAGTCAATTTTAATCATAGGTCAAGTGTTCAGTACTCATGGGGAGTCAGAGATGTGCTGACTCACTGAAGAAAATTAGCAAGAGGACGGATCTAAATCGGCTTTTCAACTTTGACAGTGTACAAACTATCTTCATCTCTCCCTAGCTCTGTCTCTTAAGTTTTTGCATTGGTATTTTGTGTCCCCTTTTCTGCTTACGGGTGTGTGATTCCTTTTTCGTTTTCATTTCTGACAGCTAAATATACTCACGTCGAAGTTCTTTTTCGATCTTCTCTTTGGGATAAAAAGAAGTTAGCGGTATACTGTTAGCGAACAACCAGACGCCACCCACACTGCTGAGAGCGGCGTTTAAATGAATATGCTAATATGTGCTTCCTTTCAGTAACAAAATAAACACAAAGCAAAAATGACAGGGATGAGAAAACAGTAGTTAAAATAAGCATCTGATTGTAGCAATGTGGATGTTTGCACTTCACGTCACATTTATATACCACTTTACAATAGATCGTTTAAAAGCAAGCAGCTTTACAGTACCAAACATGTCAGTGTCTCTTTCAATTAGAATTACACCAGCATGTTCTACTATAAAGCAGCTCTCCTGTGTGTGTGACATTTAGAGGTGGCTCTATTATTTATTTATTCTATATTATTTAAATATTTTAGTTTGGAAGCATTGTAAAAACCTAGTTCCCTTGGTCATACAAGATTGTTTACTGTCAGACTGATACAAATGTGCATTTTAACTTTCTGAAATTGCATAGAATCAATTGGAACTGGTGATTTCAATATGCACTTGCCATTTTTCTTTGCAATATGCATCAGGCAGCTTGTTTTACACTGTGACTTGAGCAGGCTCCCACCGACAGGCCAGCGACAGCTAATAGAGAGCAAAGAATAAGCGTATTCTATCACATTACTGTAAGCCCTCACTCTTTCTGTCTTTGTCTCTCAGTCTCTCTCTCTCTCTCTCTCTCTCTCTGACTCTCTCCATCTCTCTGTGCTGTGGATGACAGAGGCAGTCCTAACAGCAGAGGGTTCACACACAGTGGTGACAGACAGAAACCCAAATCTCAGGCTAAACCTCATGGGGAGGTTGTCACGGCTCGTTATTGCGCTCATGCTCCAAACTGAAGCCGCATAGTGTTTACGAGTTCACCACAGTCAGGGGAGATGGAAAGAAGAAAGCTTGTAGAAATGCTTAACCCCAACTCTTCTTCCATTATGTTTTAACTCTTTGAAACCTGTTGTTGCTGTATTCTAGCATTTAAAAACTATATATATATATATTTAGTGACTGATGTCTTTGTAATACTTTCCTGATAGAGCAGGTTTACGGATTTTGTAAAGCTAAAAAATAAATAAAATAAAAATACGGTTTTCCTTATTCTAATTTGTGCACAGGCTTTCCAAAACAGAAATTGCTGTGCATTTCATACCTCGGTGGGCTCAGGAATACTCCTTTGTCAAATCTCTGTACATTCAGACACTCGTGCAAAACGTTGTCGATGTCAGCCCACCACCTGGACCTCTATGACTCATTTTCCTTCTCGGCTCTTTTCCATCTCCCCTCTTGACCATTTTCCTTGTCCTTTGAGTATATCTTTGTTTGCCATCTCTAATGCCACTTGACCACTGACAGGATGCTGATGATGACACACTTTTCCCCCGAAGGAAAAATTCTCCAACTCTGTTCCTGAGTTTGAATTTGAATTGAGGATATTGAATTGCAGTTTGAATTGAAATGAATTTAAAATCAAAGAAATTCATATGATTCTAATGGAATTTTACAAATGGTTTGAAAGTTTATATGACAGATGAATTTCATTTTGAAAAATTGGTGGGGGATTCCCACCTTGGGTGATTATTATTATTATTATTGTTGTGGGGGGTGGGGGGGGTTGGGGGCGATGCTTTTTAGACAACTGTTCTTAAAAAACACATTTATCTCACCTAAACTTTTGCTCACTCATTGTATCCGTTTATACAATGGGATAATTTTCTTGCTCAAGAGTTTACACAACACAAAAAAAAGTAGAGCAAACAAACGCAATAGAGTAAAGATACGAAAAAAAAAACTTTTTTGAGTAGGTGTAACACTACTATTCAGGTACAGAAATACGACAGAAACTGAACGAAGTATTCAAATTTAAAATAACACTGGGTAGTCTTTTATTCCTGTATAAATTTAATACATAGGCTATTAATCCAGATTTTTTTTACAATTAAAGCTTTCTTTTGTTGTTTTATCAACATTCATGACAGACACATATTAGACTGTTGTCACTTTAAGAGCTAGTGCACGGATCCATCCTACTGTTACACTTTCGTTTATTTAAGACATAATCGACTGTTTACACGAGGATACTCGCCAAGACTGGAATTTTGACATCATTTGGTGTGTTTTTAAACGTTAAAGCGCTATAATTCGAGGAAAAAAAATCCGTTTTGTTACTCACGAGCGGTTTGTAAAATTATGTCTCGCAGAAAGTTTTAAAATGACTGACTTGATCTTATAATCGGTGTGTGGATTAATTTACAGTACTCATACAACCTACATGCTAAAGTGAATAAATGTTTGTGGAAATTCCCACATTATAAGTGCGATAGACCTTATATAGACCTGCAGGAAGGATTAAAATTATGCGCAATACCTGCAAACCCAGACCGAAATTGTGAGTTTGGCAAGTAGTTTATTGAGATTTCAAGATTCCCCCATTCAAGTAGATAGGACTTGGTCTTGGATGCCTGAAATAGCTGCCCGGAGGCATTGCAAATATGGCCGTTGAATTAACAGACTTTCCTTGTAAGGGACTTTAACCAATGTCTTAGCGACTTCCGTTCTAAATGCACAACTCTTGTCATTGAATTATTGATTTAGTTTTCTAAATCAGCTTTTGAAAAACCCATATCAGTCGAGTACAGTAAGATTCTTACAGCTTTGAAGCCTTCATACCTGTTGCTCTAGTACTCATCTGTGTCTTTATTGGAGCGTGTGAAAGCCTCCATCAAAGCCTGTTCAGTCCACACAAACAACATCCCCGTGCTGTAGTGGGTCTTCTCTCTACTCGAGGGCTTGAAACACATCTGTCTTTTTCTGATCTCTCACTCCCTCTCCTCTCTTGTTAAAGAGGATATTTAAATGTGGCTGTGGGTTCAATCAGTTTTCCACCTTACATAGGATTTTAATTTGGTGTGGCTGGCATTCATCGCAACCCTCTGTAATGACCATACAAACTTAATTATGCTAATAATCATGAGGCCCACTCAGACCTCTATCCCCATATGAGTTGCGGTGGTCTGCTCCGGGCTGCATCTCCTCATCTCCTGATGAAGGCAGTGAGGCCAATTGACCTCTGCAAACATTCAGATTAATTGCCTCTCTCTTTTTCATTTCACTCTCCTCCTCTTCTTGCACTTTCAGCCATTTTAGATATTTGGAGAAAGAAGCCTTTCTGTAGCAGTGCACTCACAGGAGTGTGTTTGTGAATACATGTGTGTTTATGTTGTACTTTCTGCTCTAGTTTAGATTCTATCGCTGAGATTTTGAAGAATGAGAGAAGTTGTTCAGAGTGTGTGTTTGGGTCCGATATAGGGGTTTGCCGAGTAAACCTCACGGGCACAGAGTTTAGAACAAAAGCTTGACATCTCAGTGTTATGTGAATTTTAAACCCAGTTCTCACTATAACACCTCATAAGCGCTGAGCAAAGCTTTCATGCTTATAAAGAAAACATACTAAAACACTTACACAGTCACACATTTACCCTGCAGAATAGAAACACCAGCACTGTGTATCACAAAATTGTTCAACTCAGGTATTTTTTTCAATCGTTTAGATGCCTTGGACCCCCGAATATGATCATTCTGGTGCAAGGGCTCCCTATTCTAAAATGTTAAAGGCAGCTATATATTTTCAGGTACATTTGTTTACTTGCTAACGTCATCTTTTGTTCGTGCAAGTCTTTCAGAATGTGTTTATGTGCTGGTAATTGCAGGTAGGGTACTGCATGGGGCTGTGAAGTGCGCTGTGATGCTGTGAGGCACCAAAATACTGTTGCTTTACAGCAAAGTGTGTACAAAGTGATCTTTAGACATATGTGAATCAACACGCTTCTATTTTACACCAGTAGCTTTGGTTATGTGTACCAACCTACCTACAATTTTCCTTCTCTCAAAGGCCAGTTTTAACCTTCCTTTGGAAATGGATTATGGTACTTTAAAATCCTGTAGACGTATCCCCATAGACATGCATGCACACACACTCTCAAGCTGAGAGCTTTTGTCTTCTTAGCCCTGATCATTAGATCTGCTCTCTGTTAAGTCAATAGTCCTTCAGGGCCACCAGGCGAGTCTCCAAGTGACTGTACCTGAACACACCCAATATACACTGATGCAATTCAATTACTCCTGTTTCCCTGTTCTATGAGGTCAAGGGAAATGTTCACTCTCTCAATTGATTCAAATCAATAATTTCAATCTAATCTGCAGCCTGTCCTTGCCACCACATGCCACTGTACTATGTATTTATGGATTATTGGTTCGTCAGATACAAGCATCGCTGTGCGTCCCGTACATCATTAGCCTCCAGAGGACTTCTGAATATTTCTGTCGTATGTTCACGTGTGGTTTTAGAGAGCTGTGGGAACAAAGATCTCTTTGGTCTTTGGTGCTTGTTGTTGTTCGACCTGTTTTGATCAGGCTTTGTTTCATTGATGAAAAGCTAGTCAGAGGTCAACCTTTTTAGTCTAAGGTCACTGATTTGTGTTCATGCATCTCTCTCTATTGATGCTTTATCCATTAGAAGAGAGAGGGACATTTGTTCTGGTTCTCATTTAGATATGTCAGAAAATCTTTTCCTCTGTTAAAGCTCTCATGTTTGATTTAAATATTCCTCTTAAAGATGTGTCAAACTAGGTTTCTCGCTATATAGCAAATCTCAACTGCTTGATTGTTATATCGTCCAAGAATGTGATCTATATTATCGCCCAGCGATATATCAAAAGTTTACACTTTTTTCGATTGTCCACTTTAGACATTCTCTCATTAGTGTTAGTGGACTGTTAGGTCCAGGTAAAAGCTGGACACATTCACGACAGCCCATGTGATGTAAAAGAAAACGTGACTCATCGGACCCGGCGTTCTTCTTTCACCTTTTTTTTTTTTTTTTGTGAACTATCCCCTTAATGTGCTGTTTCGGAGCACATTTGACCTCTCCTCAGATCTGATATAGGAATATACTCCATCTCTCTCTGTCTTTGTCTAGGAAACGTGACGTTCTACAGAAGAACACAGGAGGGGCTTATTGGTGCATGTCTTTTTAATTGCTGCGTCTTTGGCCAGGGGGAAGTGTAAAAATACACACGTTCTCTCACACACACTCAATGCACGTGTACACACAAAAAAAAAAAAAAACACACATGCATACTGTATCTCACCGGACAGTCATGCTTCTGTTAATTTGCATTGTTTTTCATTTTTCTCGTAACGGATCATCTGTGACCTTCAGCAAGGTCTTGCATTAAGTCTAATTGTGATGAGATGCCTGCCACAGTGGTCCAGGAGCTAAATTAACCATTAGTATTGCACAGAAGACTCCCACCGCTGAACTGTTGTCTAGTATAATGATGTGTTGCATACTATACCACTGCAACGCATGAAAATGTGTGGTGCGCAACTTTACCGCTCACTTATTACCCTCCCTTGATACAAGTTCTGTAAGTGTTGGCAAATGCAGTAAAGCGTTTTTATTTGTGTGTTTGTGTATGTGTGTGTTCAGTGAAAATATGACTCAAACTGCTATAAATCTGTGCCTTTGTTTCAAATGTCAGGCTGTTTCATTATTAATCTCAGCATGAGGCGGACAGAAACGCAGCAGTAGGTAGTTTTTTGTTTGTTTATAAAGAATGTGTGAATAATGCTTTTACATATTTTATTAAAGTCTGTTTTTACAGGCGGTCCACTTCAGAATTCACCAAACGTAACATCTTACAAATTGTTTTTCATCAGAAGCATCGTTGCGATCTAATTAAATAAGAAGGAATGTTTTCTGTGTGCTGTTTACGTCTTCACGCATGGGCAGAACCGCTTGCTGATTTTTTCCTCCTGTTTGAGAGAGAAACGGGCGTGTGCTGGGCGAGAGAGGCTATGTCAGAATGGCAATGAGAGTTGACCTTTCACGAATGCACGAGGCATCTGCTCTTATCGCCTACGCCAAAAGTCTCATTAGAGATTATGAGCTGAAACAATTTGCCTTCTTTTGCCTCCGTAGCCATTTGTTTAAGTTTAATTAAAAACATGTGACCTTCAACCTGCTTTTATGCTGTCTGAATCGAGCTTCATTTGTTTCTACTTGGGTTCTATTGACCGGAGCAGGATTAGACAGGCTGATTTGATTAAATGTACCACAGCTGTTGACATTAGTGGCGTTATTATTGTTGTATTAGAGATACAAAAGGCAGCACCGCAGTTGACCCAATTCATAGAAGAACATTTAGTGCCCATGGGTTAACACACCGGTCAGAAAAGAGAAAAATTAATCTTTGTGTTGTGTAAATGTCAATCTTATGAAGAAAATAAAGCTTGTATCCTGTTAAACAGACAGCAGAAGTGTTCCATGTCTTACCTTGTGTGATTGGCAGATATATTTTTATGGCCATTACCTGTAGAGCTTCATAATTACTGAATGGACAGTTGCTGTTTTAGACTCTGTGAGGTAAGGGACTGAGGTTAGCCACCATTGAGGATAGCCACCACAGGATCTAATTTGATAAAAGTTTACTTTTTAACAAGTTGTATTTAACAAATCACCACAAAATGGTGTTTGTGTAGCTAAATAGCTTCTTAAATAGTAGAGTGTGATGTTAGTAATGTTAGATAATTGGATATTGGACAATGCATCAGCTGATAAAAAGTACCTTGAATTTAATTCAAGTCCCTTTGGATAAGAGTATTTATTTATTTATTGTATATATTTTGCAGGTATTAGTCAGCATCTATTGGAGGTGCTTGGATCAAGCCCGATCTGTTTGGAGAGCAGGCTACGGAAGAGGAAGTGTGTTTGGGTAGGGAGGAGACCGGGTAGAGGAACATACGTTTTGTAGATGCGGACAGCCTGTTTACCAGAACGGCCCTGTCTGTTTGTTAAAGGAAGCTCGAGAGCCTGATGGAGCCGCCTGTAATATGATATGGCATATGAGATTTTATTTTTAGGACAGAGAAGCCTCCGTAAGAAAGGTTTATGGGGTTTTGAGTGGGTTGATCTTTTTAAATATTCAACTTCAATGAAATATGGAGCATGACTTGAGGCTGTTTTGAATTCATAAGTATGTTTCACGAGGCTGGATGTGCATATTGAAAGCTGTCGAAGGCAGTCGAGAGAGAAGCCCGGCAACTTGAGGAGAAGCACCCAGCCCGACTCTAAGTCCGCGGTGGAGCAGAGTGAGCTTAAAAGTGTGATTCTGGAGTGATTCTGTTTGATCTGATGATGTAACATCACACCTGTTCAGAATCTGTAATTTTGCTGCAATGGATCTGATTATTGACTTCTAAAACACAATTAAGACACAAATGACCCTCGACAGAAATATCTTTGTGACGGTAATATGCAACCGGCTGAGACTTATGGAAAACTAGTCTATAGTCTGTAATGAGAAGGGAAGTTAATAGCAAACATCAGCTATCAATGAAGTGTTGGCCGTTGCCAGCAGTCATTAGACAGCGTTAGCCATTATCCGCATGTGGAGGTGGTAATACATTACTACAGAATCCGATCAATTACAGCCACCTCTCCCATAAGTCCCATCTCGTGTAACTGACAGTTCACTGTCTGCACCCCTCTTCTCCATCCCCCTCTCACTCCTTCCTCACTCCATCTGCAGCTCATCAGTCAGTCTACTCATTAACCTAAAGGACTTTGATGGGAGAAAAAGGGAGATATAGAGAGAATGATGGAGAGAGGGAGCGTCTAGGGAGAGAGAGCGCACAGACTGGACTAGGCCTGAAATCAATAGCACTTCATGACGACGGACAGGAAAAAGAGGAAGCCAGCGAGAAAGTGATAGAGGAAGAAAAAATGGGAAGAATGACATTTTTGAATGAAAACAATATTTAACAATATTACATTTTGTTGTGGATACAGCTTTCTTATATTTATTTTAGATTATTTTAAATGTAATTTGACTATTTTAATTGATTCTCTCTTCTAAAAACAGCATAGGTTTATTTTTATTGCATACGTATATTCAATGTAGTGATACTTACAGGAGTTCAAATGTTGTTGCTCATGCTCACCAAGGCTGCATTTATTTGTCAAAAAATACAGTAAAAACAGTTATAGTGTTCAATTTAAAATAACTATTTTCTTTTTTAATGTTGTATGATGCAGCCATTACTCTAGTCTTCATGGTCCTTCTGAAATCATTCTAATGTCCTGATTTGGTGCTCAAGAAACTTTGTTTCTTATTATCAATGTTGAAACGGTTGTGCTGCATAATGTTTTGTGAAGGTGTGATACATCTTTTTCTTTTTCAGCATTATATGAATAGAAATGTCTAAATAACAGCATTTAAATGAAATAGAAAGTGTTGTAACAAGTCTACTCACTTTTGATACATTTAATGAGTCTACGCTGATGAATAAAAGTATTAATTTGTTTCACAAAAAAAGTTTACTAGTGAAAAACTTTTAACCAGTAGTGCATATACTGTATGTAATTTATTTAGACTCCAAAGTACTACTCCTTATATATAAAATAGGCAAACTTAATCAGCTGTATATTTCATTTATACTTTATAGTACCAAGTCTTTAAATTGATACATTTTTCAAAATATTTTAAATTTGGTCTAGTTGACTAAAATTATATGCCTTTTCACAGAGAGTAAAATACAGTACAATGATAATTGCTTAACAAAATATTCACTCAATTTAAAGCATATTTTCTTTTGAAGACAAAAAACAACGACTAAAACAAACCAAGAAAGAAAAACTGTAGGAATTACTGAAAGGGAGTTTGGGAATTGGAAGAAAGATGGAGTGAGACAGCCGCAGACAGCGATATAAATGAGAGTGGGCTGGATTGAATAATTACCCATCCCTGCAGCACCGCACAGACAGATGTCCTGTAGCAGAAAATATTCAGGAAACTCATCAGGTTTGGCATTCAAATGAAGATTCCTTCTCTCTAATTACTTTAAACCCCAGCCCAACTTCCTGTTCTGAGGAGCTTTACAGAGACTGTGACGACTGATTTCATTTGAATCTTTTGCTAATTGTGCAGCTCTCCAACAGTTCACCCTAGTTGCAGCGAGCAGATTCACGATGACAGATATACGTTACTTCCAATTAGAGGTATGGTTTCGCCCACATGCATGTATCCGCTCAAAAATGTTCAAGAACTTTCCTTTGCAGTAGAGCAGCTCATGAAGAGGGCCTAGCCGACCTGATCTCAGCAACTGTCAGGATACACTCTGCTGTGTCTCATCTGTCACAAAATCTGTTTCAAACTTTGTCCCAAAGCTTATGGTCTGATAGTTTGCAACTGTGATGCCAACAGAACATTTGAGCAGGTTGACTAGACAATGCGGGGTCTTCCTTTTGAGCTTTTGTTTCTGAAGATGAATTCCATCAACATGTCAGACAGACAGCCAGGAAACTTTAGTAGTAAATTAAAATCATTTAGCAGGCTCCTTTATCCTAAAATGATTCCCAGCACACTTAATACTGAGACAATAGCCCTGGAGCAACCAGGGATTGTTTATTTCCTAAAGAAAGAATGGTGATAGCTAATGAATTTCTCTTTGTTGGGTCTGAACCTTTGTTACCAGCCCATATCTATTCAACACCCCATGTTGGTGGACCTGTCCAGGACCTTTAAGAAAGCATTTACCCAATCATCATTTATGTTGTTTCTTCAGAAAACAAAAGATATTTTGAAGAATGAAGTCAATTACCATTGACTTATTATATAGAGAGAGAAAAAAACACATTTCAAGAAGGTTTTACAGGTTTGGAACAACATGATGTTGGGTAAATAATGACGACATTTGCAATTTGGGCTGAACTATCCCTTTAAGACAGTTGATGAATCATAATCAAATCAAATTACTGTATGAAAGTTCAACCAAAGCAGAGGGGACAAGAGGGATGTTGTAGCCATATTAGCTAGCATGTGGTGTAGCAGTGATTACACACCACTCGATTGATCAACACTTCTCTGGGCTCTGATCCTTCTGATTACCCCCAAACCTTGTATTTTTTGTCTTTGTCATGGAGGATCTACAGTATGCATCAGGCCATGTGCTGTCCAACCCGTTTCTGTTTTCTTGAGAATGTTTTGTTTCAGTAAGACAAAGTAGCATTCTACTGGTCACATGACTAGGACAGACTCAAACTGCAATGCAGAAGTTGTTTCTTGTTCATTTGTTTTTCATCTTTGAGGCTACGTTTGTCTGTGTATTATTGGTCTTGTCCTGGTTTGTTTGGGGCGGATGACTGCTAGTTAGAGCATGTATGTTAAATTAAAATACTTAAGAGCATATGTGTGAACTTAATATCAGTCACACATTGTGACCTTCATTTAACCTGAAATAGTTGTATCACTCCCTCATGTATGCACATACTGTATGCATGTGCAGTCTTTACCTCTTTTAACCGCTAATGTTGTTCAAAATGGCATACTGATTATTTTGTCAACATCAAAGATCTCTCTAGAGTCTCTCTGATGCTGAGATACAGATGTTTCATCTCAAAATCATGAAACAGCCCAACATGCATCTCTCTCTCTCTCTCTCTCTCTCTCTCTCTCTCTCTCTCTCCCCCCCCCCCCCCCCCCCTTCTCTCCTCCTTATCCCCTAAACAAATATAATTTGGTGACATTCTCTTCTCTCCCCGGGTTCAAGTAAGCATTAAGCCGTTTTCATTTGTAATTAATTTTTGTGAGGCGCTGAATGCTGTGGGATTACAACTCCCCACTGCTGCTCTTTGTTAAAGACTCTGATTGTTCAATACAACTGCCGCACTGAGAGAAAGAGAGTTTATACAGGTGGACATCGTGACGGTGGTAATCATTAAATTAAATCACCCGTTACAGAACTGCACACAGTTACCCCATCATTTTAACATCAAAATATATATATATTTTATTTTATTTTATTTAAGTCTTATTGTATAACTCTTTTAGGTTTTTGTTTCCTTAAAGCGCTTGGTGTACTTCAGTCAAAACAGAAATTATTCTCATACAACAATTTCAAAACATTAGAGCATGGTATTCACAAAATCATATATACATAACCATCTTGACCAACCAATAAAGAAACAGGTAAATGAAGCATATCATCAAACACTGATAAATGCATTTAACAAAATATTCATCAGTTTTCAAACACTTCATGTGGTAAAGTCCACAAATAAAAATAATGAAGTGATTGGTTCAACTCATATAACATAAAAGCAATAACTAGTAGAATGCGTTAACCTCTTCTACTAGTTCATGAATAACTTTCACCTCGGAAATGTTAGCATTCGTTAGTTGAGGGGTAAGTGTGTGTGTGTGTGTGTGTGTGTGTGTGTGTGTGTGTGTGTGTGTGTGTGTGTGTGTGTGTGTGTGTGTGTAGGTGATCTCAGTTTGTAGCGTCTTTTTTGTAGGTTGAGGGCGAGTGAATAGTTTAAGAGGAAGAGTGTACTGTTCCAGTCCTACCTGGAGTCAGACTCACAGTATCTTGACTTTGTGTCTCACAGTCCACAATGAAAACAGGTAACTCACTCACAGTGCTGCAACGTTCAGCTCCCGCTCAGCCCAGGCAACTCTGATAAGTAACTCTGAGTGTCTTTCAGGAATGGGAACAACGATAATCCAGACACTCTTTTACAGTGCAGCCAACGAAATACTTAGAAACGAAGCAATCTTCAATCGAGTTTGTCCTTTTCGGCGGTGTTGTAATGGAAACTCATAAAAATATCTACTATTCAGCTCACGCACAGCCCAAACATAGCCGATGAACGAGTGTCCTTCAGGAATCGAGACAGTGCAGCCAGCGAAATGCTTAGAAACACCAGATAACTCAGGCTTGTTTAAAACTCCAGCAGCTCAAACTCGTCCAGTTCACGTTCACTCTTTGTGTCTTTCACAACTTCCCCGCCTTAACCCCGCACACCTGTTGCTTAAATAATCCCACTACGTCCTTCTGTCTCACCGAACCTCTCCTAATAACCACATTGCATTTTGGTCAATGTAGTTCCTTATTTCTGCCACAACATACCAGAGTTAGAGTACAGATTGGACCAGGACCAAGACTAGACCCCTTCAAGACTCAGATCTGATGGTCCAAAGACTTTGATTACACTGCAGTTTTTCTATATTTTACCATGCAGGGACATCATATCAGACAGATTCATCAGACAGATTGCGGAGACTGAAGATACTACACTATCTTAAAGGGATAGTTTACCCAAATATGAAAATTCTGTTATCATTTACTCACCCTAATGTCATGTCAAAACTGTAATTCAAAAAAGACTTTTTTTTATTCTGTGGAACATAAAAGATGTTCTTTTGTTCGTACAATGGAAGTCAATAGTCACCAAAACTGTTTAGTTACCAACATTCTTCAAAATACCTTCTTTTCTGTTCCACAGAAGAAAGTCATACAGGTAAATAATGGCAGAATTTCCATTTTCTTTCCAAAAATTTACTTTACTATATTTACTAAGATATTGTAAAAACTGTCAACTGTTATTGGCCATAAATTGAAAGTCATTGGGGTACAGAACCTGCAAATACGCGCACACACACACACACACACACACACACACACACACACAGAGAGAGGCACATAAAACAAAGAGATGCACACGCAACATAGACAATGTCTTTGGAGAAGAAAAGGAAACCTCTGAATTATGCCGTTTAAACGTGAATCATTACTTATTCTCTTTCTGTGTTTCAGTGTTCACACTCGCTGATCCCAGAACAACACATGGACTAGCTTTGATATGTTTGACTCTTGCTTGGGTTCAGAGGTTATGCTACTACTTCAGCTTGGTAATTAGAGAGTTACAGCCTCTCTGGAACCTCCTCTCCTCCTCCTTTTTATCTTTTTAATATTAATTGCCTTCCCTCTGTCATAAATGTCAGTCGAAGAACATAGAAACCCATAAAAACATGCTTTACCTGTGGCACCAGTGGGCGGCTTTTGGGTGCCCAGTGTATGAGGCATGTCTCAACTGATATGCTTAATTACTGCTTAACTCATGTAGGCATAGGGGCTAATGTGCAGGTCATCGCTCTCCTAGTCCTTCAGTCAGACAAAGAGGGACATTAGAGCATTATGGGCTCTGAATTACAGCCCTCTTTATCAGTCAGGGCTTGCCTCTCTCACTGGTCTCATCATTTGAGAGCCACCACATCAAATGCGCACACACAGTCTCTCACAGTCTGACATTGTTTGCCATTTGTGCAGAACCAAACCCATATTCTGTCGCCCAGGGTTCTGTGTTATTCATGTGGCAACCCATAATCACGTCTCTTTGCACCGTAAGGCATCAATTAAGGCATAATTTATTACCAGTATTTCTGGTCTAATTCACCCGCTCAGAATTAGCTCTGATTTCCCTTGACCTTGTCCGCATGTGCCATCTCCCCTTTTTCCGCCTAAATGTAGATAAACGAGCGCGCACAGAGTCCAAGCGAAAGAGGGCCAGTAGGACAGCCTGATCATTAAGCTAAATTTAGTCATCAAACCGTAGTGTTACGTTAGCTCACTTTGGCTTACATAGATGCTATAATTCACAGCAGGCGAACTTTAATTCCCCATTCATTGTCCCTCGAAAAACCTCAGTGGACTCAGACTTTGCTTTGGCTGATAAGTAGCAGCCCAACATAGTACCAGTATTATTATTTTTATGCATGCACCAATATTTGGCCAATTAGATACTATTACATTATCGGGGATAATCATTTCAGTTGTTAAAATTCTGATGATAAAAGGGAAAAAATAAACACCAAATATGATTCTACAGTTTAATATATATATAGTGCACCCTTATTGTTTATCACATAAATGCATTTGGGACGTGTGTAAAGTCCCGTCAAAGGAGTATCAGTAACATGAACGTCTACCCTGTTCCTCCCACTGAGCAAAGTCATGTTAATTTCCATGCAAATGTGACCTCAGCCATTCACCAGGTGCCATTTCCAGGTTTAGAACGCTAGATTGCAGTCAGACGGATGGTATAATCATTCCTAATACTTCTATAGATTATATGGCGAGCCGTACGGCGTGCAGAGGGGGAAATTATGTGTCACCGATTGCATTGTGCGGAGCTCCTAAAGTCCCGAATGGTGTGAGACAGGCTCCATTGCAACTAATCGGACGCCTGTCTGCGTGCAAGCTCGTTAGGTTGATCAAGTGCCCTCTTCTGCTGTCACGTTCCGTCGAGTCTCCTGCCAAAACTTCTGCTGAAGAGTAGGGGAAAGAAAGGAGGAGAGCAAAGAGATGAAAAGAAAGTGAGTTTCTCAGCGGCCCCCAGTGCAAATGCAAATTGATCAAATGATCTCTAAAGTCAGAAACCGGTATTTCAGCCCTGTTCTATTTGAAGAGAGGAATGAGACTGTCTCTTTCAGATGGCACAGTCTGGACGTGAGTGAGTTTTTATGAGCCTAACTGAGGAGAATGCGTACTGATGAAAGATTTCTACCGCAGTGTGTGTTTGCTTCATAGACGCTTGAGGGAATCTGAAAGGATGGACGGATTTGAATGTTTTTGGAATATTAATTGAACGTTATTGGCCAGAGAGATAAAAGATTAGATTGAAGGTTTTTAAGATTTTTATTTAATTGACTAGAGTACATGTTCTACCATATTAAAGGAATAGTTCAGTCCAGAAATGTCAGCATTTACGCACCCTCATGACGTTCTTCAGTGAAATGCAAAAGGACAGTATGTCCAAGCTGCTTTTTTTCCTTGCAACGAAAGCGAATAGTGGCCAAAATTGTCAAGCAAGATTTTCTCCTTATATCTAATTTCAGTCTGTTGCGTATATCGAGCTATTGAATGATTTTACAAGAGTTTGAAGATCCATATAGACTATTATTTATAGGATGTTTTTATGAGGCTTTTTTTGGGCGAGTAAATGAATTTTAATTTTTGGGTGAACTATCCCTTTCATTTATTTATTTAATGATGCTTAAAGAATCATAAACTCATTTCATTATGGAAGGCACAATGAAACATTTAATTGAACTAGCTGCTGAACTTTAGCTTTTACATTCTTAAGTTGTATTATTATGATGATTCCAGAACAATAAAAATAACTGGAAATAACTGTATTAGATAGAGCTTGACTGTCACAGCTGCTCACTGCTTTGTGTCTCTAGTACTACATCTAGCTACTGTTTTTTTTTTTCCTCCTGCTCTCTCCTTCTTTCTCTCACTTCTTATAAAAAGTTTAGAAAAAACTTGGCATCTGCTGCTTCCTGGTGAATGTGAAAAGAACAAATCAGAAGTCATGTAGTGGTGCAGTGTCTCCATCGTACTGTAGCTTGTGTTTTAGCACTCATCAAGAAACACAGACCTCATCCTCACGCTAATGAGAGACACGCAGCCTCTCCATATCAACAGGGTCAGATTGCAGCACCCGAGCCAGCCAAAAAGTAGGAGAGGATAAAGAAACTAAGCAGTATGGTGCCAAACAAAGTCATGTGGAGAAAAAGAAAGATTCTTTTAAGAAAGGGAAACAGCAAATGGGACGAGCAGGAAATGAAGGCGAAAGTGGAAGAGCCGAAGAGACTAATGAAAGTGGCCTGAAGCATAGGGCAGAGAGCGGCACACAGAGACAAACGAGTGCACATTCTCACAAAGCAGTAATGAGAGCGCAGAGAACTCACTACCACACACACACCCGACCATGGCTCGCCGACACACTCCTATGCTGTACTTTACAGCTATCATTCATCTTAAACCACTCATTTACTCTGCATGACACAATGCACAATGCATTCTGTCCCATTTACTGTATGTTTCATCATTGAGAGCATGCACAAGATTATAGACATTCACTAACATTCGAGAAGCACATTGCTTGGATAAGCCATGAGATTGTTTATTATATGCTGCCTTTAAAAAGGTCAACACTCATGATAGCATTTACACATTATTTATTCTGACAGTTCTTGACTTATACATACTGTAATCATGCATAACCTATAGGGTCTAAATATAAGATATATTAGTGGTGCTTGTTAAGGCTAATGAATGACACTATTATTATTGTACATAGACGCAGTTAAAGGACAAGTTCGGTATTTTACACTTAAAGCCCTGTTTTCAGATCGTTTCTGATGAAATACAATGGTTAAGATTGAAATTTGGACAAATGCTGCTGGCCCGAGAATTTTGTCCAACTCCATTGACTTGTATTGGATGAAAAACTACGATAAAACCTGTTGGAAAGCATCTTTTGCAGCAATTTTTGTGTGAGCATATCAGTGAACACCCCTGACCACTCGGTGAGTTTCACGTCTTTGTAAATGAAAGTTTAATGCGTTTTAGGAAGGATTATTCCAGTGCACCTATGCAACCATTGTGGAGGTGGGGGGGTGCTACCACAGAAACCGAAAATTCTCGGGCCAGCAGCATTTGTCCAAATTTCAATCTTAACCATTGTATTTCATCAGAAACGATCTGAAAACAGGGCTTTAAGTGTAAAATACCGAACTTGTCCTTTAAATTGGCAGCAGTGACATTTACAAAAGTTTACTATTTCAAATAAATGCTGTTCTTTTGTAGTTTCTTTTCATCAAAGAATCTTGAAAAAAAAACATGGTTTCCAACTTTCCATCAAAATATTAAACAGTACATCATGGTCATGGACAAGCAGGCACTTCCCTTGAGATAATGTAAATGTAGTTTCTTTTGCTATCATGGTCTTACAGCTTGATGAATGTGGTTTATTGTGTTGGAGGTCTGCAGAAGACCTTTAGAAACTGTTATGAGGAGATCAAATCAGCTGCAGTTGAGCCTTTTCAGTGGGAAATTTGTTGGAGGATGAAGAAACCATCATGTCTGCATGCTCCTTTATTGCAGTATTTTTGCTTTGCTGTGGAAGTTTATCGCTGGCTCTTTTCTTCTCGCTCTCTCTCTCTCGTTCTCCATCTTTTCTTGTTTGTAGAGATTGTCCTTGTTTAAAGCACTCATACATCACTCTGTCCCTCGCTCCTGCACTGAAGTGAACGAGTGTGCTCTGCACCTCGGTGAGGCTCTGTTTGTAATGCAGGTGGTTTTTTTATTTATTTTTTGCGCGCCGTGGCTGTAATATACGCTCTCATCAGAGAGCCGAGCCTGGCGCAGGAATCGCCGCTGATGTGATGATAAAGCCGTTGAGTCTAGAACCAACCTGGAAAACTTATAGTAGTTTGTCAGGCGCACCTTTCCATAAAGCATCCATACAGGTCAATGCAAGGTCAGATGAATATGGATTTTTTTCCTCTCTTATTTATTCATTTGCTTGGTTTTGTTTTTCCTACATAAAAATGTATACATCCAAATAATGTAAATTATACAGTAGGTCTAAATCTCTCGAGACCAATGGAAGTCTATTTCCACATCAGAGTATAAAAAGAAAAAATATATTTATATCACATAATTGTGACTTTATCTCACATTTGCCACTTCATATTTTGCAGTCAACGTCATTGCTTGCATTTGTGACTATATTTCACAATGTGTCTTCTCATAATTGCAAGTTTATATTATTATTAATTGTTATTTTAATTAATTAAGACTTAAAATTACACATGCAAGATATGAAGTTGTAATAATTAAAAGTAAAGTAAAAACTATTATAAAAACCACAAATGAGGAATAATATCTGACTTTATATCTCAGTTACTTGTTATTGTTTCTGTTACCCAGAAAATAGGCTTCAAGTGAGACCACATTTGATCAAATTTGGCATTTAAAAATGTTAAAATTCCAATTTTAAGATGTTTAGAAGTTTAAAATAAAAAATAGAATGATGTGAAATTAAGATTCTGCATTATTTCAAGGTATCTAAGCTAACACTGCTGCTATTAGTCTTTTTTTTTTCAGTTAAATTGTAATGCTGATCATATAATTTAAAGCTTTTAATTTATATCAAAATCAAAGCATTTTTCGCTGGTGATCTCAGACTTGTGAGCTCCTCTGACTACATCTCACAGTCTGGATGGTGGTAAGAGTGAGTGAGAGAAGGACGGTCGGAAGGATGGCTATAAGTTGTTCAGGTAGATGTGCTGGGTAGTGAATCATTAAGTCAGTGAAACGCTTCCCACCAGCCCCTGCACCACATCACAGATCAGAGATTTAATGCTGGAAAGGCTAGAAGAGCAGCGGCGGCAATAAAAAGGGCGAGAGGTGACGGTACTGAGGTGAGCGAGCGTATGCGCCTCTTTAATTTTTATTGTGTTGTCATGCTGTCGGCTGCATCGCTCTCCGTCTTCCGCTCTCATTTCTTTGTTGACTTTAGTGTCTACACAACCCGTCCTCAAAGAGCTGCTAACTTTTATAAACGTTTTCATGAGAACCTGTTTTTCTTTCTCTCTCCCCATCTCTCTCCCATCCCTCCTGCAGAAAACATGAAGGCACCTCTGCAAAGGTCACGGTCGCGGCAGAATATCAATTTCAACTCAACACGAGCACCCACTGCCCAGGAGCCTCATTACGAGAGCGAACCCCATCCGTCTGCAGCCCACAGGCCGACCCACCGGCCTGAGAGAGAGAAAGAAAGAGCGAGAGAGCGAGAAAAGGAGAAAGAGCAAACTCCGACGCTTTGCTCATCCAATGGTGACACGGATGTGGAGGCCTTGCTCGCCCGTCTGCGTGCCCTATGATGACATCACCGCCTCCTCGGACCTCTCGGGTTTGACCTGTGTGTAGTCACTACGGTGACACAGACACAGAAAAGAAACACAAAGCTCACAGTCACCTTTTGCTAATAAATGCCGGCGGGTCGCGCACATACGCACATAGGAAAAGTCTTAACAATTAACCTTTCCCATCCGTCTCCTCTGCCCTTTTACCTCCAACAACAGACTTCTTGTCCACAGAATGCAAGTCATTGTGCTGGTTTGGTCCAGGATGAAAACTCGCTGTTTTTTATTAAGCAGCTAATTACTGGATGATTTACACTGACCTTTGGGCCAAGCACTCGTCTCTTTTTTTAATGTCATAAACAGACCAATTATTACTCTTTAAAAGGCTTCACACTGCTCTTTAAGGCACATGTGTCTTTTCACATATATAGACACTTTGTGCAATAACAGTTCAAATTTGTCAAATCAAATTGACCCTTTCTGGTTTCAGACTCATTTTACCCCAGCTAGCTATAGCATATAATATAGGTATATCTTAAAATGTTTATTATAAATATAAATAACTTTTTTCAGTGTGATTGACCCTTGTTTGTATTCATGTTAATGCCAAATTAATCCTAAAAAGTTGTATTATGCATGGAACTCATTATACTTAACGATTACTGATGTACTCATTTTTTCTAAATAAAAAAGAATGTATTAGTTGGGTTTCGTCCCCCTCAAGAGAGACGGTACTATGTAACAGCAGCGGTTCTGTATTACGAGAGCCGCTGACAGCAGATCCCTGAGTGCCAGGAGTATTTGTACTACTTAGCAATCCTCACTGATATAATGCACACTCTTTCTCTGCACATTTGTTCTTGGATCTGTTGCTTTTCCAAATAATGTTTCCTTTTTCTTTCCTTTTTTATTCGTTAGACATTCGATTTCTTTTGTTTCTTTTAGTGTGTGTCTGTCTCATTGTGTGCACGTGTTTGTCTGGTGTTTTCTCATTGTATAATTGGCACGTTTTTCACATTCCTCCTCATGATGTTTTCTGTTCTGCTACTCCTGATGTGATTTTCCTCTTTACTGCTCTCAATCAGGCGTGACATCAGAATGAGATTACCTGTGAAATCACATCTCTTTCTCTCTCTCTTGTTCTCCCTGGACTTACTGCACTCACATCACCTTTTTTGATTCTTTGAAACAACATTCTTGTTATTGGATAGACATTTTTGCGATGACATCCTTTGGTGAAATGTTTCAAATAAAATAAGGAAAAGAAAAATGATGCAACAAACTCTTTTGTTTGGCTTTAAAAGAGGCGAATGTCACTTGTTTTGTTTTTTTCGTTCCACTTACACTTTCAGTTTCCCTCATTAAAAGAGTGCATATGTTTTCTCGCATCTTCTCGTTCTTTCAGAAATCTCATTTTATGCACGGTTACCTGAGAGTCGGGGGGTGAGGACAAGAAGGGAGGGTAGCACCTCCTGGAGAGATGAAAGCCTCTGCTACCCACAATCACGCTGGTTATTGTATTGTAAATAATAATTAATGCTGTTTCCAAAGGTGTACGTTCCAGTTTAATTAATCCAGTGGAAATGTGGGAGGGAGTTTTGGCCGTGGACTTCATTCTTCCCTTTCACAGCAGCCGGTAGCTTAAAATAAAGGAATGATAACGGATAACTTGCTGTCTACCACATACAGCGAACATAAGTTAATGACTGACATTGGCAGCAACTGCACATGCCTTTTAAATAGTGAATGAGACATAGTGACATGAGACTTGACCAAGTGTTGATTGTTGCTAAGACAAATGGATTTATTTTATTATTATTATTTGTTTTGTAGTGGTGGTTGTTTTCCACAGAGCTTGGGATTGTAAACTCAGTGAAGATACATGGGTGATTTGACATGAGTCACATGACATGAGTGACACAAGCAGTGACCACATGGTATACTAAATTTGTGTTATTTTATTTGGTTTTTATGTCAAAAGCTTTAATATACTTCCATTATTTATACACTACCGTTCAAAATTTCAGGGGCAGCAAGGATACATTAAAAAGTAATACCACAGTAAAGACATGAATAATTTAAAGATTTTTATTTCAAGTAAAAGCTGTTTTATTGAACTTTCTATTGCCAGTCACTCCGAGAATTGTCATTACAGAACTGTTTTCAACTTTGATGATAATAAGACATGTTGCTTAGACCAAATCAGCATATTAGAATGATTTCTGAAGGATCATGTGACAATGAAAACTAGAGTAATGATGGTGAAAATTCAGCTTTGCCGTCACAGTAATTAATAACATAAAAAAATATATTCAAATAGAAAACAGTTATTTTAAATTGTAATAGTATTTCACAATATTACTGTTTTTATTGTATCATTTTCTGTATTATGTCACTTGTACTGCTGCCTTGGGATCCGAGTTACAGTTCTCTTTGCAGTCTGCATAACGTTTTTACAGAGATTTTACATGCTTATGATGATTTCAAATGATTTCCAGGTTGTTAGCTCTCTAGCTTTTGCAACTGAGCTCAAGTATTTGTGAATTGCACTAAGCCACAGGGTGGTTTCACAAAATAGATCACATAAAAGATAACATCACCCAGCAGTTGAATTGAATGAGTCTGAAAAGAGACCATATAGGTATTCTTTGAAACCAATAACCCAGAAAACAACATAATTGACAACAATCCTTTCACCTAATCTCCATTTAAATACCCTGTGTGCGTGCAGCGCACTTCCTGCGGCCTAAATGGACCCTACGGTTACCGGAGGATAAAAGCCCGTCACTACAACAGGCCGTGACAGTGCAGTCGAATAGCCCCTAAAGCCAAAATAAAATCATATCGGTTTGCATCTGTGTCCAAAGCAGCACCTGTCACGCGTCCACTTTCCAAGAAACGACGATTCCTCTCCTCCATGCTTTTTATTTGCGTTTAGTCGTCTGAAACGTCAGCCTCTCTGTGGGTGGTGTGTGTAGTGCTGCCCTTAGTGGGATCCTTTCAGCACCACGGACAGCGCCAGCAATGCTAATGAAGCACAGCCTTCCTTGTTCCCCTCTGTAGAAGCATCAGACAGGCGCTCACTCTCACCATCTTCTCTAAATGATCAACTGCCGCCGCGAGCGTAACCCCGAGAAAGGATGTTCTGTGCTTCTGTGTCCCGTGTTCTTTGCTCTCTGCCTCCTTATTTTTTTATGAAGTGCCTCTTTCTCTCTTGCTCATCTGCTCTCGCCCTACTCCAAAAAGACAGGAACACAAGAAATCACCCAGTCCTGTTGCCTTTTCCACAGCCTAATAGGACAAACTGGAGAGCCAGAGGAAATGTAATTCTGTTGTATAGTGCAAGTAGCGGCTGAGACTGTTGTCCGTGAGGCAACAAAGATCTCGCCCTTTCTATTTAATTCCTGCAGTCAGCCGGCCTTCTTCAGGACGACAGGGAGAGCGGAGGGGGTTAAAGGGTCATGGCTGAGACATTGCTTCTATTTCTGTGGATCTCCTGAAGACATGTTGTGTCCCGGTGTCAGGTCAACTGAGAACGAAGGTCAAGTGGAAGAGGTTAAAGTTGCCTGCAAGTGGACGTGCCTGTTTGTGTTGTTGTTTCCTACTTGTGTTATTTATGCTTCAAATGAGTTATTGTAACTACATTATGTACTTATGTTGTCCTTTTTCCTAAAATGTATGTGTGCTCTTTACAACGACTGTTTCTGTTTTTTTATTCTCTCCACTGTTTCGGCTGTTGGATGTGAATCTACTTGACAGACGGTCCTCAATAACAATGTGAAGGTCTGGCTGTTCTCTAACTGTAGCAACCAAGACGTACACAGACTGTCCAACTAGAGAAAGAGAAACAGACATCTGTTGGTTTTTGAACATGCATTGATGCATCTCAAGCTGCCATCGCAAAGCCTTTCCTCCAGGCAACAACAAAAACGAGATCAAGGGAGGGGGTGTGGATGCATTTTTTTTTTTTTTGAACAGTTGTGCGGTTGTGTGTATAATTTAAAGGGAAACAAAGCATATTGTGTGGCAGATTGCAGTCTGCTCTGGCTTAATGGGAGATGGGGATAGTGAGGCAGATGTGAGTTAAGACTGTTAAACTCTGATTACTAGGATGTATCTTCACCTCACATTCTGTTCTAGCATACAGAGGCTGGTCGAAAAATATTGATCAAAGCCAAAATCAAAAGTGCAAGCAGCAAAGGTTTGAATGCAGAGATAAATGCCATATCTGCTTACTCTATATAACTTGACATCTATCTATCCTTCCATCCTACTATCTATCATTCTGTGTCGTTCTGTCTGTCTAATACGTCCTATGAACCTCAAGGATTTTAAACTTTTTCAAAACTTTCAATCAAGGCTTTACCATTCAGCAATTACAACAAAAACAAAATATTTCTATTTTAGTTATTCTGCTCCTTTACATTCAAATTTGAATTGCAAATAGGAAGAGAAAGAAATCAGGAAATGGTACAACCTAGACTCGAGACAGGACTTTCCATTCCCATGATCTAAAAAGATCTAGATTGACTGTTTTCACACAATTTCCGTGAGTGAGGACATACACATTTTTTCATCAGTCCATTTGGAAACAAAGTTCTGTTTACAAAATGGCATTTTGACACAGCACTCCTGAGGATGAAATAACCCCTGAATTTATAAAGTTTCCAAGGTTAGTGACAGTCTTCGTAAGTCTGTTTTTTCCTTTCTTTTTTTTTCATAATTGGAATGAGAAATTACACTCTTCTTCATTGCCAACCGGTTTCAAATAGTCTGTTCTTTCTTTCTGTACCAGGTGACGAATTGTGTGTGTGTGTGTATTTAATTGCAGCAGGGTTTAGTGTGGTCGCCTCTTCATCCGGTACTGTACACTAACAGGGTCTTCAGTCCAGGAAAACTGTGGAAATTACTCCTGACAAAACGAAGTAGCTCACCTCTTTCGATTCACCAGATTAAGAGAGACTGCCCTCCTGAGTGGACTCCAAGTGGAGACTCCCTCTCTCTCTCTCTCTCTCTCTCTCTCTCACAACCACACACACGCACTTCCACTTCTCATTCTAATCGTGAAGCGCCCATCGAGTACATGTCCCTGGAAACAAAACTCAGTTTCTAATAATACTCGGAGTCCTTCTTGGATTGGAAGAGGTCTTTTGTCGGGTATGGTAACAAGTCTACAGGGAGTTTTGCTCTTGTGGGAGCCAAAAGCAGACAGAAGGCTTGGCACTTTTTGCCATATTTCTATCTCCACGCTCTGCCAGACATCCTGAGCTTAAGTGTGCTGCACTGATCTTCTTCCTCTCACAGCGAGTCTCCTTTTTCTCTATTTGCGTCCGTTGTCCCAAATCCTTTCTCACAAATCATTTTCCACTCTAGAATTGATCAGCACTTTGACCTTCTCTCTTCCCAGGGCTTTCGTCTCACTTGTCTCTTTCACATCATGCCTTGCAGATCCTTTTCACCAAAAATGGAAAGAGCTTGCACCTTCTCTTGTTCCTTCTCACTCTTTTTATTTTTTCCACAATGTCCTTACTTGACTCCAGAAGAGATTTTCACCTTGAAATGGCACTTCTGCCCGTTTCTATCGGTCTTACTGTAAGGGGCAGCGAATCCATCGGAGGCTTTAGCCAAGCTGAGGAGCGGAGTCACCTGCTCGAACGTGATCGCGTTGTATTCAGGATAATCCAGCACCTTCTCTACTCTCAACTGTTGCTGGTCTATTTATATCTTAAGGACAGGCCCTTTGAGAGAAGATGGCCTCGATCGCTGATAGAGGCCATGGTGTTCTTTAAGAAAAAGCTTTTTTGGGTTTCAAGCAATGAATGAAGTTTAAGGAAGTCTCAGGCAAGGAAGCAACCTCTAAGCTCCTTTTTATCCTGAATGTCCATTACTGGTTCATGCAAATTCAGAGTGTAAATCCCCAGCCTTGGTGCTGGCAAAATCTCTCCAGTTGTTGCTTTGCATAAAAACAAGGGTAAATTAGACCTTACAAAGTGTCCTCAAAGGACAAGGCTTCTTTGAATGTGGTTAAAAGAAGCTTGGAGGTGAGAATGAGTGCAAATAATAGTGAGTTCTAGAAAGTGTTGCACCATCATCTATGAACTGTTAAAACCTCCTCGCAAACCGCAGCATATAAATAGACTTGACTGTGGCCGCTGTGTGAGTCAGTGGCTGTCAGCAAAGCTTAAGTTCGAGGCTGGATGGTGGGGGGAGGAGGGTGGTTGTCCTTTTCTTTGCTTTTCCAGACAGAAAGATAATCATTTCCCCCCAGGATACGGACTGCGAGAAGGGGTTTCTGTCCAGTTGGGGGTGCTGGCGGGGAATTCAGGGTGTTTTTGGCCCGAAAACCCTGACTCTGCAAGGTCACATCACCATGAGTGAGTCTGTGATGATGTGCAGGAAGGACAATGCCCGGAGCGCATGTGATGGAACCAGGCCAGGGTGCCAGCATGACGGACAGGGCACAACACCACCAGCCAATGAGGTCCTGAAACAAACTGACAGTTAACAGCATTACATGTTAATGCTCTCAGTATTTTTGTATAATTGATGTGCTTTTTTTGCCTTTATTTTATAGGATACAGAGAAACAGGAATGCTGAAAGAAAGATATATGGGAGGAATTTGACCCAGGCCAGACTCAAACTTGGATCGGTGTGAGCCAATTGCTCTTATTTGCACAAGGGCATGCGGCACCCACTGCACCATATTGGTATACTATAATGTAATTATCATTATATATTTTGTATACTATTTGTATATAAAATCAAACAATTTTATAGAAATGTAATTATTTACTACATTAGTTTTCATTATGCTGTATTTTTTACTAAATTATTACATTCGCGTGTCTTTAATCGACCTCAACAAAAACTCTTTATGATGATAGTGAAAAAAGCGCAGATTGAGAAGATTCAAAGATTGTGTTTGGAGCAGAGAGCAAGTACAAAGTGGCAGTCTTTGATCTCTATGGCAGCAGTGACAGCGACTGGGCGGGCGGAACCATGCGGAGGGTCTTCCGGGATTCATTATCCTGTTTGTGAGTCTTTTTAATGATGAGGGAGGTCCCTGCCCTCACGAAGAGTCGCAACAGAGAGCCGTTTATGCACACGTCTGAACAGACAAGCTGTGAGCATTCTCTAATTACTGTTTAAGATCCATTAAAACTGTTTCCTTCATTTAGACTTTTCATGGCAATTACGTTTGACTATGAAGGTAATATGAAAACAATCATCAACTCATAAAGCAACAACAAAAAATGCTTGATAAACTTCAGACAACAACAATTTACTGTTCAGCTTAAGCGCACTGTCATTGTATTCTGTATTTAGTGCCGTAAGGGGACAGTTCTGCATTTATTATATTGTATTTTAATTAAACTGCCCGGAGATCACATTCCAGGCCAAAGAATGAATGTGGCAGATCATCTGCAATGATAAATACTTTACATCGGTTGTAAAGTGATTAATCAATCAATGTTGGCAAATGCCTTGTTTAATACTGGAGCTATAGAATTAGGACCATGTCTGGAATAAGATTTCTTTCATCATAGGACATAACCGGCAGTCTTTGATCGCACTTGCAGGGATTCCCAAACCCCTTTGACCTAAAATATTTACTTGAAGTCCCCCCTGAGATTAGAAGTTAATATTTCAATAATTGAACAACACATTTGCATGTTCACAGTTCCCTTATGTTGGTTGATGGTCATATGCTAAATATTTAATCTTTTTAGTTTAGGTGTTATTTTATTTTATTTATTCATATTTAATTTAATTTTACATTTTCATGACTGACTTAGTAGCTTTTCATCAACTTCATGCCTAGTTCTTGGCGCCCAGTAACAATGAGAATTTGGTTATGTATTTATACTAGCTTGTCCATAAGATATGCAACCACATGATATGCAATAAACATTTTGAAATTAGCGTTCACATTATTGCCTGGGTTAGTTGGATTCCATTTCATTTTATTTTTGCATTTTGTTTGAGGATGGCACATTTGATTATGTAATTTGCCCAGTCAGTGCTGTCAATCGCAACCGGGATGTATACACTTTGACATAAAAACATTGATGTTGCACAGTTTTGGCTTTACCCTTGATCTCACAGGAGTCATATCACACAATCTGACAAGCAACAAATGTAAAGGACAGGAGAAAAAGTAAACTGTCTGCATCTGGGTTCAGCCAATCTCGATATTCCTTCTGAAGATTTATGCCAGTCTGAACATGTCTCAGAACATGATGTCAAATATAGGTATGTGTCTCATTCTCAGTCACACTGTCTCACTGTCCCCTCCCTCATTTATTTCAGTTATCTGTCCCCTCGTGTCCTCTGAGATAGTGTGATGTAATGTGAAGTAGAAAAGTGTTGACTCTTTGACCTTGCACTGAATCCTCAGACTGAGAATGAGAGATGTTCTAAAATAAATGCTGTATTACCTCACTCTTCTGCTGCTCTCTGTCTCTCTCTCTCTCTGTAGGAGGGGTTGAAAGGTGTGCAGTGTAAATCTACTCATCATATTAAACCAGGCCTTCTAAATGACTCCACTTCAACTGTTACTCCTCACTCACCCCCTGAGGTTTGCTAATCCTGCCCAATTCTGTTTTGTCACAACGTATTGCTTCTTGTTTTAAAGAAATAATTCACCCAAAAATGACAATTCAGTCATTATTTACTCCAACAGTGTATACTTTTTTCAACATGAAAAAGGATAAGAAACTTTTTGAAGAATATTTATATTCTTTCTTTTTCTTTTCTTTTTTTTCATACAAAGACGGCTCATATTGACCTAAAGTATTAGGGGTCCATGGAAAAGTTTAAAGAAAAAGAGTTTAAAACTGTAAGAAATAATAATAATATAAAATATGTGTGTGTATGTATATGTATGTATATATATATATATATATATATATATATATATATATATATATATATATATATATATATATATATATACACAGTGGGGAGAACAAGTATTTGATACACTGCCGATTTTGCAGGTTTTCCTACTTACAAAGCATGTACAGTAGAGGTTTGTCATTTTTATCATAGGTACACTTCAACTGTGAGGGATGGAATCTAAAACAAAAATCCAGAAAACGGGGCCATGTATCGCGAGATCTTGGCCAACAACCTCCTTCCCTCAGTAAGAGCATTGAAGATGGGTCGTGGCTGGGTCTTCCAGCATGACAACGACCCGAAACACACAGCCAGGGCAACTAAGGAGTGGCTCCGTAAGAAGCATCTCAAGGTCCTGAAGTGGCCTAGCCAGTCTCCAGACCTGAACCCAATAGAAAATCTTTGGAGGGAGCTGAAACCTGAATGATCTGGAGAAGGTCTGTATGGAGGAGTGGGCCAAAATCCCTGCAAACCTGGTCAAGAACTACAGGAAACGAATGATCTCTGTAATTGCAAACAATGGTTTCTGTACCAAATATTAAGTTCTGCTTTTCTGATGTATCAAATACTTATGTCATGCAATAAAATGCTAATTAATTACTTAAAAATCATACAATGTGATTTTCTGGAAGCGATGTTTTAGATTCTGTCACTCACAGTTGAAGAGTACATATGATAAAAATTACAGACTTCTACATGCTTTGTAAGTGGGAAAACCTGCAAAATCGGCAGTGTATCAAATACTTGTTCTCCCCACTGTATATTTTAAATCATTCACTTAAAATTGACAAAATGTGACATTGGTTATGGTTTCATTCTACTCTCTAAAGACTAGAAATCATGGGAATAATTACAGTTATTTTATTCTATTGACTTTCCATATGGTTACTACTGTCAACTTTGACATATTTGAACATATTTTCCAGATATTTTTTTACACGCATTTATAATATTTCATATTGCCTTTTATGGTGCTTTTGTTTTTTGTTCTTTTTTTTTTAGCTTGCAAGTCATGGTCACTATTAATTGTCATTATATAGAAAAGAGTTGCAGATTCTTTAAAATGTATCAAAATTGTGTTTTATGGAACTTTGAATTTGTTCATTGTTCATTTTTGTCTAAACTTAGATTGTGCATATGTCTTTAATCAGCAGCAGTTTAGTCTCAAACTATTCATTTCCAAGTGACATTCTATCACAGGGCATTGAGGTGGTTTTGTTTACACCTTGTGAAAACTCGGCAAACTGACATATAAAAAAACAGTGAGGAGGAACTTCTCATTTGCTGATCGTGGAGAAAAAAGCCACGCTGTTATTTATTTAAAATTTTTTTTTTTTGCTGCAAGCAGGCGTGGAGAAATAGAGCAACAGATCAGAGAATGGGGAAAAAAGTTGCTGTTATTTACCGGTGTGGCAACCCCAACATCTTACTAACAGTCACTTTGACAAACTGCAAATCAAATCACCGAACCACCTCCTCCACTTGCCCCCAAAGTTTATAGATACTCTTATTATTTAACAGACATAATTTGCCAAGAGCTCTCTGGATTAGTGGAGCATTGCGCGACTCAAAAGAAAGTGTAGCGGCATAAAATCAAAACACACACTGCAGACGTGTCGATGAGTGTTTTTTTAAACATGCACAGAGAAACAGTTGCTATGGAAGGAGTTTAATGAGGGGGAATTAAGATGGAGAGGAAGGAGCAGGCTACGGGCTAGTTTTAGAAAAACAAGTCGAAGAGATGTCTGATCTAATTTATAAACCCCGAGTGTCATTTCCAAATCCCCCTCTCTCTCTCTCTCTCTCTCTCTCTCTCTCTCCCTCCCTCCCTCCCTCCTTCCTTTAGCTGCTATGTAAAACAAGAGATGAATAAACAAATCTGCCTCATTAATATGTATAACCATACATGTCTACGGCAGTACCGGGATGTCAACAATGCTTTGTAACAGGAGAATATATTCAGCTATCGCTGTTAAGTGCACTATCAGCAGTACAGCATATTTGATGCTTTTGAAATATTACTTGCCACAATAAGGTTATTACAAGGATTTCGTTCAGCATTATAACATGCAAAACATGTTCCATTTACCACAGCACATAATCTCCGTTCGAGGCTATAATATTCACATTTTCTCAGTTTAAATAGATACATTGCAGCATGGGATTCTCATTTTGTGTTTGTTTTAACAGGTTGTATACGTCTGATACGCACATGCACGTTCACGCTCCAGTAGAGGATAGCTGGTGAGGAATTAATGGTACAATGAGCTTCTAATTATCCCTGGATCACAATGCTAAGGTGAGGTAGAAAAACAAGAGAAAGAAACGTGTATGCTAATTATATTATATATACAAGTAATGCAAAGCGGTTGCATTGGCAGTGAATCAAAGATTGGTTTTAACGTTCAGGCTTTAATGGTCGGCTAATTGCTCCTCTCGTGTTAGTCATAGACTATTCATGTGCAATTAGCCTGTGATTCAGTCTCTGTGCAAGCACAAAGGCACAGCTTAGATGTGCTACCTGTGGCACGTACAGCTCAACTTACTTGATGTTGCTCCTACAGTTTAACGTGGCTTTATGCTAATGACTCAATCATTATGAAGTTAAAAAAAACATTCACCATTGTAAATAAACCATGAGAGTAATTAACTGTGTATGTTTGGATGTGTGTCTATATTCTCAGTAGCAATGTAGTAACATTGCTGTTCTTGAAGCAATTAAACTTAGCTTAGCGAGTCGCTGCTGCCTTAATATCTCTCTTCTCTTGGAATTAGCAATGGAGCCTTGGGATGATTGCGCAAGAAATTAGTTCCACACACAAGCGTTTTACCACCTCGGGTGTCCAATATTTTTCGAATAATTCAACGGCCCGTCGTCAGTTATTCCTAATGCCGATTTCGTCATACAATAAGATCATTACAAATCACACATGCAACTTGGTAAACTTGGGTACGCCGTATGTAGACTGTACGATGATGACACCTATTGAATCGTAGGCTACAACGAATAAAACGTCATCAACATGAGCTAGTGGTAAACAAATACAGCAAGATGAATCGCATTTTGGCAATTGTGGTTTTTATGTGCACAGGAAAAAAAAAGAGGAAGCGAAAGAGAAGTCATGGCTAGGGAAAAGAGGCCAATTTGACTGCATTTTGCAAATGGAGCTTGAGGGTAGTAGTTTTAAGTTTTAACAACAACATTCTTTTTTTAACAGAATGTTGCACTGTTTATTATAAAGGATTTATCCATGCACATAATTTTTTTATATGCACTCGTAATATTTAAAAAACTTGCTGCTTTTTACAGCTGAGACCTTTTTTTTGGCTTATTGTTAAATTCTGTAAATTTTCTGCAAGGGCTCAATTTATGGATCTCAATTTATATAATTGAATAACTGAAATAACAGTAGTATTGTACCGTATGAATTTTGCTGTATTTGTATATATATGAAATGGCTCTCAAACTAGATTTGCAGTCATCAGTCAGTAGTGTTCACAGTCATCCCTGAGCTTCATTTTACTCTTTCTTTTTTGTAGCAAAATGTTAATCCAGTTAAATAACGTTGTTTTCAAATCGTTTTATTAGTATTATTATGTTCAGTTTGATAAACTCTGAAGTTCTGATAAATTCAGATTGTCACGAATGCAGTCCTTTCCATAGGTCCTAATACTGTATGTACAATATGTTTTTGCTAACAGTGTACTGTCACCCATATGTGAAAGATTTTCAATGAGAATTCAACAGTGTTTGAAATCTTGAGAGGTTAGTTTTGTTGTTAATTGTAGATGGTTGATCAACCAAAAAGATAAAACTGTGACCAATTATGAAGTTCTGTTATGCTATTCAAGCATTAGATTGAATTTGTTTGTAGATAAAACACTCACCGCTGAGGACTAAATAGGCGTACTTTGCCTTTTCCAAGCATTTGGAATGCATTAAATCAGATTTCCCCAATCATCGGTATACGATCAAACTGGTAATAGAATTGCTCATTTTAAATTGAATAAATGTGTACTTTTTTGTTTATTAAAGAACATAACAGCATAAACATTTCACAAATAATCATGTTGTCACATGCAAGATGTTGTGTAATTGAAGTAAATCATTGAGCTCTTAGGGGTTCAGCTGACAAAAACAGTTGGTAGGCCCAGCGTTCCACAAATGCTTCTCCATCTACATTAATAATGATAAAATACTGCATGCATCCACTTGACAGGCATATTTAAGAAACAGTTTATGTTCTTAAAGTGGTAGAAACCTGTAAGACAAAACACTCAAGATTCAAGATCCAGAATCTCATTCAATACCAGCTGTTTCTTTTATTACTAATATATTTTATGTTTGCATTTGGATTCAAATGATTGTGGAATTAATCAATGTGATTGTCCTGATCATATGAGGATGTTGGTCAGCTTGTGTTGTGAGAGGATTCTTCATGGTGATTTTTAAACATGAATAACTCTGAAGATCAGTCACCCGAGAAAGAGGAAAAATCACATTGCCTTTGTTAAGACCACTAAAGAGCCCGTCATTTGAAATAAAAGAAATAAGGGCTGGTTACTTTCATTTCCATTTTGAGAGAATATTTTGTCTCAGAGAAGTTAATAAAAAGCCACTAATTTTCTGCGACGATGATGATGGTGACACAAAGAGGATGAATGCTGTCAGGAAATGTGGAGCAAGTGATTGGTGAGAATAGAAAAGAAAGTCAAAACAAACTTAATATAGTAGGCGCTAATGGGGGGTGGAATTCAGCACAGACTAATGAACGATTCATTTCAACAGCGCTAGAAAAAAGAACAAAGCTGCTCCAGTTTGGGAGGAAGTGTCTTCCATGAGCCGTTGACAATTTTATGTCGTTTTGTATTACAAGTGTTCTTTTATTTTGAGCAGTGCAGCAATGGTGACTAATTGTCATTCTGTCACTCACCAAGTTTCTTTTTGTCCCCATAAAAATGGTTTTACAGTCCTTTTACAACTCCACAACGTGCAATGAGCACGAGCGTGCGACCACATTCAATATTGAGTATATTGAGAATACTGATTTTCTATATATATACGTATATAGATGTTTCATTATATAAATTATATTGCAGTACTGCATTGTCCTGTGCCATTGTATTCTGCACATTTTGGCATGTGAATAGTAGGTCATCCAGATATTCCATGCATACAGAAAATGCACAGTATACAGTACATGCAGAAAATAGTAGAATGCTGCCCAAACTGTAGCCTCTTGTTATTCGGATGTTCATTTTAATGATATTCTTGTTTTTTCCACTTCTGATGTTATTCGGCCTCACTGCATGGGTCCGTATGGGATTCCATGCATGTGTGTGTTTGTGCTCTCACCGAAAAAGAAGAGTTGTTGTTTACGACTCTCAACCTAAATGAGCGAGGGCTGACCGCCCCTTATCTGCCCACTAACAGATCTTGTCGAGCAACATTACTGTACATATGGTCAGCCTGTCCTGAGGCTAGGCATGGTTTATGTGTGTATGGAGGCAGACATGCATATCTAGAGCTGTCATCTTACTGTGGAAGTCAAGCTGGAGACTCACAAGATGATTTCCACTGACAGGAACAGACGCATCCCAGCTGGCTTTGAAATTTGTCTTAAGTAAAGGTGCAGAGATGCCAAAAAGTCTCACAAAAGGGTGCAGGAAGACCAAACGCTGGCCTCCTCAGCTTCAGCGAAACACATACTTGCTATTCAGATTGAAGTCTGGAAGGGAAGTTGATGATGTTTACTATGGCTGTCTGTCTCAATTTGCTGAAATGAGTGACGATGAGACAGACATATGTACAACAGAGATTTGAGCAACTGGGTCATTTGGTAAATGTTAGACTACGGCAATGAACTGCAGGGAGTATAAGAGCATGGATTATTATCTCACTATGAATTTATCATCACTATTATAAGGTGGCATTAATATTTATATGGTATGCATGTATGCTGAATGTCCTTGCCATTATTTATGAATTATAAAGATTTTTTTTTTTTTATAAGCTTTTGCTTAGGTGAATGAGCAGATCTTTATGTAAAATAATATGTTATCATATGACAGATCTACATTATTCATGTCTGTTTTAATGACTACATTAAATCTATATGTGGCACCATCCAGTGAAAATATGATTGAACTGCTAATATTCACTCGTAAGGTCTGTTCTTTTCCTTCTCTGTCATTTAACTGCAGTCTGATATCACTGTACTTTCATGGTACCCAGAAAATATATACAATATATTTTTTAACAGTATTTTTTATTTTATTTTAATTAGTAGTATTTGAAGCATAGAAAGATGAAGCACTGAAGGATGCCATGAATCAATTTTATTTTCCATTTTCAATTTTTTTCTAACTTTCTTTCTCTTCTTTTATTTAGCATGTCTTCTATAACACTGATATACAAATATTAAAGCCCCCCTGTAGTCAATAATGTTATCCCTTAAATCTCCTCTTTTATCACCAAAACTACATATTTACATGTTTTTTTCCTTGGAAAAAACCTCATGCCTCAAAATAGCTTGAATGTAACTCTACACCCTTGCCTCATTTAGTATACACGATTATATGAGTATGCAAATGAGCCCCCACTCCACTCACACCAGCTCAGAGTAGTTTTTGTAGTTTGCATTAAAATGTGTGACTTCAGAAACACCAGTGATTTTAAACCACGTTTTGAGACTGTCTTTGGTTCAATGCAGTTTTAAGGAGAAAATACTCAGCTGTGGTGTTGACATGAATTTGTACATGGTTTGTCTTAAAGCATATTAAAACACCACATAGACACATAAACAACATTAAAAACGTAATTTTCGCCACAGGAGGACTTTAAAAGATGTTTATTTACACTATTAGCAGTGCCTCTTATTAAGCTTATTCTCATATTCTTATGAACTTTCTATTCATCAGAGTATTCTCACAAGAGTAGTGTCTTGTAAAAGAAACTCCTGTATGCTTTTTTTTTTTTTTATGCTTTTGAGATGTTTATTTATAAAAAAATTTAAAAGTATCTTTTTAAAAAGCATCAGAATCCTCTTTAAAATACATATGTGTGAAAAAAAAAAGTAAATAAAATGGATGTTCTCTTCACATGACAAACATGAACGGCTGGGTCCCGCAAGTATCTGTTGTTCTAGAGAAGTTTGTCTCCAAACACCTGTAGGAATCAGTTGAACTTCTTTCAAGACTTGGTATTACTTTCTGTCTGTTACTTGTCCAAAACCAAAAAAAAGAGCAGACACACTATCTCAAATGGAGTGGCGCTGGGTATGTTTGAGTCTTATGGGAATAAAGTGTTTTTTTATTTTTATTTTTTATTTTTGCTTGCAGTTGGAGGGCTTCTATCTCGGACAAATCACTAAACCTACAGATAGGAGAGTGGAGAACGGAGAGAATCAGATCTCGTTGGAGAACTGTAACCTCCCTGAACCGACACTACAGGATAATATAAGGTGCAATAACAGAAAAAGTATCAGATATATGTACCCTGTCATATGTGTGTGTGTGTGTGTGTGTGTACGCCCATACATGCTTTATCTTAACTGAAATCATTGCTGTAGCCAGGAACCATCCTCTCGCTGTAGGTATAGAGGTTGGTTTTGATGGTGGGGTGGACGGCTCCAGGGTACAATGAGCATGTATTCCTCTGTCTCTATCTGGCAGCCCAGAGAAGCAGAGGAAAGAGCCGATAGCAGACACACAGATAGCACAGGTGCGTCAGTTTGTCTGGACACACAGCAGGTCAACAGCAGCTGAATTTGAGTAGATCTCAGATCTGCACCATAAGAAGAGGTTGGGTCTTAATTAGCTCTAGATTCTATCAGAATCAGTTTAACAGTTCTCACCTGGTTTTTAATTTAGGACTTAGATTTTACCTTGGACATCAAGTGGCAAATCTATAGATACATTGTTTTATGGTGTACAAAACATGATTTATATTTCTTTTATTTCTTTTTCATTCTTTATTTTTTTTAACTGGTTTTATGTTCTCTGCAGCCACACACAGCACATTGTGTTCATCACTACCCAAGTTTATCTACGTTGCAAGTGAAATTGTATTTAATGGAGCCTGTGTTCAATTTTCTTTTATCTTGTGTAGATTTATTCATGGTTTTTAAATAGGAGTGCTTGTCTCGTAACCTGTCCATAATTACACTGGTCTAATTTAACTATAGAATCAATGAAGTGACAGATGAAATTGTACAAAATTACCATAGATTTGATTGGATGAATTGCCTTTGATGTCAGCAATAACAAATAATTGGAAGCCCTACCTTTGTTTTAATAGTAACTAATTCTATTAAATACGTCATAAATAATATGAATAATTATAATTGTTAAATGTGCAGTATTAATAATCTATGATTTAATAAAAAATACATTAATAATAAATTATGTATAAAATAATTAAAATATGAATACATAATAATAGTAAATTATGTATAACATAATAGTTATTTAAATAAATAATATATAAATAATATAAAATAACAGTACATTTTATAATATATATAATATATATCTGTGCACAAGTAAAGATCAAGTGCACATCAGTTGTGCCATTTAGGCCGTTTTAATCAGTTCGCATTGAAACAAAGTCATAATTTTAAGGCTGCTATAATGAACTCTTCTAAGGAAAACTCGCTGCTGGATTTGATGTAGTTTGCATACCTCAAAACTCTGAAAGATATTGAGAGTTTTATACCCTGATTGGTGAAGTCAAATGGTTTCATGTTGTCATCTTTCCTCATAAAAGGAATATAGAAAGTAATATGCTTAGTAGTCTTTTTGAGGGGTGGCAGTTGAGGGGTTATGGGTGTTTTTTTCCATCATCTCTTTTTCTTCCTGTCTTCTTTACTTTCTTTGTTCTCCACTGTGTATGTGCTTTCAGCTGCCAACCATTGTGTTTCCCTTGTTCTCTCCCTCTCTCTCTCTCTCTCTCTCTCTCTCTCTCTCTCTCTCTCTCTGTTACATATCATCAGTGTGTTTATCAGTGTTTGTACAGACCTATGGCCTCTCGCTTCTCAAACCCAGGAGCAACACACGCAGTGCCGCAGTCTTTGTCTGACTGCTGTGAAACTCGGATGGCTCAGGAATACTAATCCCACTCGCATGTCATCTGGACAGAGCAGAGGAGCAGCTAATGGGGCGGGCTGGGATGAGGAGAAGGACACACTCCTCCAACCCCACGCTGCTTCAGTGAGTGTGAGTGGCAAAGAGATAAAGATTAGCAGAGGCCGAGCTAAACACAGAGGTAAGTGTCTGCTGCAATAGCCCCAATCACATTGGGAAAGGCTCTTCACTCAAAAGCACTTTGTCCTTCACATTTACTGCACGTGACACACATTATCCCTCTACTGCTGCTATTGAAAACAGGTAATTCTGTACTACCTTTTATTGATATTAAAAAGACCCACAAAAATGTTGGGTCTCAACTTGCAATGGCTGTTGAAATGAACATGCTAATGCATGCAGATCATTTGAAATCCTTATTCTGCTTAATTCCCCCAACTTCAACCACATGAGCCCCAACACTCCTGCCTCTAAAGACACCTAAATGTGCAAAATGATCGACAGGCAGAAAGTGTTGTAATAAAGTAAGCCTTAGCACTGTCACAGAGATACTGTCACAAACAAGCTACAGTTAGTCCAAAATGCCACCGCTAGAGTTCTTACGAGATCAAGAAAATATGATCATATAACACCGATTTTATCATCACTGCATTGGTTACCTATAAAGTTCCGTATTAATTACAAGGTATTGCTACTGACTTATAAAGCCCTAAACGGCTTAGCTCCAGTCTATTTAACGGATCTTCTGTCACCCTATAATCCATCGCGCTCTTTAAGATCACTAAATTCAAGGCTTTTGGTCATACCTAGGATATCCAGAACCACCAAAGGAGGGAGAGCATTTTCACATTTGGCTCCAAAACTCTGGAATAGTCTTCCTGATACTGTTCGTTGCTCAGACTCGCTCTCCCAGTTTAAAACTAGATTAAAGTCGCATCTCTTCAGCCAGGCATTCATATAATCCTACAGTTCAAACTACAATCCGGCCTCTAGCTCATAAATGCCAGAGGAGAACTGGCCCCCGACTGAGCTTGGGTTCTCCCAAGTTTTTTTTTTCTCCATTAGGTCACCTGATGGAGTTTTAGGACACCATTAGGTCACTTGATGGAGTTTTTCGGTTCCTTGCCACTGTTGCCTTTGGCTTGCTCAGTTGGGGATATTTTGGGGATATTTAATCTAATTTTATCAATCAATAAATTCCTCTTGAAACAAACTTTGTTGTATTATTTTAATTTAATACTGTGAAGCTGCTTTGATACAATCTGTATGGTGAAAAGCACTATACAAATAGACTTGACTTGACTTGACTTGACAGAGATATGTATTTCAGGTAGTAGGGTCATTTTATCTGTCATATTAAAAATAATTGTTTAATTATCTTCAAAGTTCAAGAAGTCTGGAATAGCTGTGAGAAAAACACTGTACAAACATATCTGAGAATTGCATCAGATCACTGTGGTGACAACTTTTTTCTCTGATTAGGGTCATTAAATTATTATTTTGAAATATTATATATTGTTATAAGTAATTTAATTGTTATTTTTTTATTATGATTATGAACTAAATGTTAACTAACCAGAAAAAAGTTGCACTCATAATATAAATACAAACACAAATATACACATTACTATGGATTATAAATTACTACTATACAATAATATATATGTGTGTGTACTCAACTGCTTTTAAGTTAGTTAACACAATCAGTTAATAAAAAATCTACTAAATTAAGAAAATTATTTATAGATATATATATATATATATATATATATATGATAAAAACATAGAAAATCAATATACTCAATATTGAATGTGGTCGCACGCTCGTGCTCATTGCACATTGTGGAGTTGTAAAAGGACTGTAAAACCATTTTTATGGGGACAAAAAGAAACTTGGTGAGTGACAGAATGAGAATTAGTCACCACTGATGCACTGCTCAAAATAAAAGAACACTTGTAATACATTGTGTGTGTGTTTATGAGACTAATTGTGATAAAATATTTGAATCAACTGACAGCCCTCAAATATCCACGGTATCATAACATCGTAGGCCTGTAAAGCAGGTTGAGAATTTGGCAAACATTCTTCACTCTTTGTGTATGACATGCAGACACATATATCGGTATGTTTTCCATGCGGCAGCTGATTTTGGAGAGATTTGGATGTGTGCTGGCCATCTGTTTACTGGTAATTAAGCATTTAACTTTTGGCAGGAAAAGCAGGAGTACTATATCATCACTGTGTTGTCTTTTCTGGGGTTGAATAAGTAGATTTGTTTGGAGGTAATGATACTTCCCAATTCATTGTGTGTGCATGTGTGCTGGTGAGTTGCTTCATTTGACTCAGCTGTTTTGTGCGTGCGTGCGTGTGTTCATTCATTCCTCTATTCCTCTATAATCATTTTCCGGCCAAGTGGAACCATTCCCCATTGGGAGGGCTTCCAGAGAAGGTAGAAGCCAACCCCTTAATCTGCCATATTATTGAATTAAAGGCTTACCAGCGCAGTGTAACCATGTCAATTATTCTCTTTTTTCAATGGTGTGTTCATTCCCATTTTCAATTAAGGTATATCGGTTGCTTAAAACGAAGAACGAAGGAAGCTGATAGAAGTGCGGAGGCGCTCAGGGGACAAAAGAGAAAGAAAGATAGACTGAAAAGACGAGGCAGCCACACGCATGTGTAAATGGAGGGATTACACAGTTTAGTGTCCTCTTTATTTTTCTCAGTGGTTCCTCTGGTGGAGAGCAGAATGATTCCGTTTCTCTCCTTAAAGGAGTCTGGAGATGGAAGTCTGTGAGCGGAGAGCTTTGAAGTCGATCTTCTGGTGATTACATTCTTTGCTTTTTTTTTCTGAGCTAAACGGCAGTGTCAGATTACAAGTTTGCGAAAAGTCTGAGTTCTCTAGCAAACTCCCCCTTTTCCTACAATCCTCCTAGCAATGTCAGTGCTTTGATTATTTCCCATACAAAGACCTTTATGTACATCTTATGATCTAAAACAACATCACATCAAAGTATTAAGATTGATATGGATTCAGCGCTACTCCATCTGACAGCTATTTACAGCTCTTAAACATCACTGATTTTCATCCATCAAAACGTTCAGGAGAAAATCAGTGTAAACATCCAGAGGTGCTTGATGAGAGAACGGGAAAGTATATATTTGTACTCGACTTCCTGCGAACATTTCAGCTTGTATGCATTATCCATATCTCATACATCATAATGTATAATTTTCAGCGGTCCTCATTAGCTTGGGACTCATGGCTGCAGGGCTTGGTGAATTCGCAGCACTCTGCATTTGTTATTTCAACATTTGTTTAGACCTAATACTGAAAATGCATGATCATGAATATTTGTGGTCACTGACTGCTCAAAGTGTCTCTTGGGGAAGATTATGGCATCTAATTTGATGTTGTTTCCAGAACAGAGTGTTCTCATGTACTGTATATTCAGCACAAATTTCGCATGCATAGAAGCTGCACATTTTAAAATGACCCATGCCAGAATCATGCACTACTGTACGAATGTTTGTTCTTGAAAATAAGTCTCTTATGCTTACCAAAGCTGCATTTATTGGAAGAAAAATACAGTAAAAGCGGGACATTTTAAAGTGTATTTTATTCCTGTGATGGCAAAGCTGAATTTTCAACAGTCTTCAGTGTCACATGATCAGCTGTTCAAAAGATCAGCATTATAACATTACATTATAAATGGCTTTTTAATGCATCATTACTGAATAAAAGTATTAATTTCCTAATAAAAATACTAACGCCAATCTTTTGAACAATGGTCAAAACAACAGTGAAATCCACAATTATTGTCTTTTTACACCTATGGCAGTGATTTTGCTGTTGCGAGAGGGATGTTGTTGATGTCTGTTGTATTTTGTAAGGTACTTTTGTATGTTTGTTTGTATTTGTCATTTGGTGTTGATGACTGAAGGGTGCCACATACACAAAAGAAAAGGACAATAAACTTATCTTTACACAATACTATAAAAACACATCTGCTCCATTGTTAGCATTACAGTATGGTGAACACAATGGTTGAAATTCTACATTGTGAGGAAAACTCCTCATTTCACTGGCGTTTTACCCAGCTGACTACAGTAACTAAGCAATTTCACGAGACTGAGAAGTCTGTAATTTCACACCTTGCGCTGCAGTTTTTCAGACTCTGAGCTCTCTGTAGTAATGCTGGTTAGCACTTGTAAGCAGCAGAGACCCTCAGAAAAGCAGAGGTCATCAATGCAATTTCACTAGCTGGAGATCTTCACCTTGATGATAAAAATACGATTAAATTTTTTAAAGCCAGAAGAACTAAAAATGTGCAGTAGTATTTCCAAAAACAGCCTCTACCATTTTTTAGTCAGCCTTGAAAACATTACAAAGCACAGCTCGAGCACTTCTCTTTTGGTATATTTTGTATAACATGTAGTGAATTATGTTATTATAAATGCTTTGTACCTTTTAATGTGTATTGTATTTGCAAATATTTCATGGGCTGTAATAAATTGTGATCCCAGAAAGTTCTCTAGGTCAAAGTGTTTGATCTTTTGTGTTTTTTCTAATCAAACATGCTTAGACCTCAATATCAGACCTCATCTCTGCTTGAGCAAGTTTACAGCAGACAGTGTTGAATCAACTTTCTGTTTTTTTCTTTTTTTTTCCTTTCCTCCTTTCTCTTGAATCCCTCAAAGTCAGTCAGTCATGATTTGACTTGATTCATGTCTCGCTGGAAGACTGAGGTCTTTTGCTGGGCTGTTCTTTCTGTGGCAGTGGCTGATTTAGATTGCTTCCGCTCTCTTCAGGACTTCCACTTTAGGCAGAGCGAGACCTCAATGGCATGATCAAGGGATGGAGTGTGGAAGTGTGATGAGGGAGGAGGAATAAGAGAGAGAAAGAGAGCCGGACATAAGTGTCGGACTATCATGAATAGCGATGGGTGTGGAGTCATGCCAGGTATTTTTATATTCAGTTCTTTCTCTTGTGTTTTCTTATAGTTTGTTCCCTATTTCTTTTCTTTATTCTATCTATTGGGCATTTTTAAATTCCTAATATTGGTGCCTATCTCTAGAAAGTGACAAAACGACAAATGTCATCACAAACTACTTTTTTTTTTTTTACGTCTCTCATGCTCACCAAGGCTGCATTGATTTGAACAGTAATTGATTTACCATTAATAGTGTGAAATATTATTACAATTTAAAATAACTCTTCTATATGAATCTACTTTAAAATGCAACTTATTCCTGTGATGCAAAGCTGAATTTTCAGCATAATTTCTCCAGTCTTTAGTGTCACATGCTCCTTCAGATATCATTTTATTATCCTGGTTTGGTGTTTAAGAAACATTTCATGTTGAAAACTTTTGTGATGTTCAATATTTTTGTAGAAACTGATATTTTGGGGATTGTCTTAACTGTTGCTTTTGATCAATTTAATGCATCATTGCTGAATAAAAATAAAAATGTCTTTGAAAAAACACTTGCTGACCCAAACTCGAGTGTATGTGTATATTAGACTATAATATGGTCTAATTTATTTTTTGACTTAGTGTACGAATAACTAATACTACTCAACCAAAAAAAAAAAAAAAAAAAAAAACATCCAGGCTCACAGCATGTTAAAGAAATCTGAGAGCTTTCTGTCCCTCCATAGACAGTTACGCAACCACTTTGACGCTTCAAAAAGTTCATAAAGAGATCGTAAAACTAATCCATATGAATTGAGCATTTTCCAAATTTTCTGAAGAGACTCGATCGCTTTATATGAGGAACAGATTTAATTTAGGCTTTGATTCAAATATAAACATTGACCAGTGGACATAAACAGAAGCTCAACCGAACCTGCTTGACACACGAGAATGAACCTCATTGGTTCTCACACGTGAGCTTCCGTTTACCACTGATGTGTGATCATATAAATCATATAATAGTCTGTGATCATATAAATCTGTTCGTCATATAAAGCGATTGCGTCTCTTCAGAAAATTTGGACTAAAACGCTCAATTCATATGGAATAGTTTATGAACTTTTTGAAGTGTCAAAGTGTCAGTTGCGTAGCTGTCTATGGAGGTACAGAAATCTCTCAGATTCATGTGTGTTCAGAAGATGAACAAAAGCCCTTGGAGTCTGGAACGACATGAGGGTGAGTAATGACAGAAATTTCATTTTTGGCTGAACTAACCCTTTAAGTTCTATTGCTTTTTTTCCCCTACAATGGGACTAATCCACCCTTTACCCTTTATTCTTCTCTCTATCTCAGTCACTCATTCCATCCCCTCTGAATGATCTCTGACCTGTCCTTGACTGGAATTGAATCCTTGCTCCAGGAGGTGATGATTCTCCAACCAGCCACAATTTACAGAGGCTTCTGACACTATGTCCCCTACACAAATATAAAGCTGCATTAAAGCCTCATTTCTCTGCTGTTCGCACACTCACCCTGACCCTCAGCTCCACTCGGGCCGTCTTTCACCTGTTTCTCTCCTATAGCCTTGAGCTACGAGAACAAAAGATCACTCCATCATATAGGAAGACCTGAAAGGACACACTTGGGAAACACAGAAAATGCGTTTGGGATATTGAAGAACTTAAGAGGGCTTTATTTGTAGTTGCATTGAGCACAGAAGACCTGACACTAGAGTCTCCATAGAAATGACCGTGCACATACTCGTATTATGTATATTGATACTCTGAAGCGTAACTAACATAATAGTGCTCAAGATTGTTTATGCAGTGAAAGTCATACACACACATAGGCCTTTCACTAAACAGATCACAAGTCTAAAGGGTGCTGGATTACCATAAATACCAATGGGCAGATTCATGCCAGGTGTTTAATAGTTTATTGCTGGTTCCTTATTTCTTATGCTTCTTTCTCTTTACCCTTTTGCTCCTTCCCTTCTCTTTTTTTCTTCCTGTCTCTCCTTGAACTGTCCATAGGCAGCCAGTCATTTTGTCTAATAACGGTTTCTAGTAATTTCTAATGATTTAAAACCATTTTTCCTGTTGTACATTTACAACAAAAGTGTATAGTATTGTTTTGAAATCTATATGGTAAATCATTATCAATAAACATTTTAAAGGGATGGGTCACTTAAGAATAAATTGTCATCATTTATTGTCATACAACTGAGGTAAAACCACTAGTCAAAATGAAGGTCATTGGAGGGATAGAAAGCTCTCAGATTTTACAAAAAATTTCTTCATTTGTGTTCTGAAGATGAACAAATGTCTTGCAGGTTTGGAAGGACATTAGGGTAATTGACACAATTTAAATTTTTGGGTGAACTGACCCTTTAATACATCTTAGCTGAATTAAAGGAATAATTCATTTATATATATATATATATTAAAAAAATCTTACTGACCCTAAACTTTGTCTAAATAATACAAACGATGAAACCTTAAATTACCTTGCCTCTAGACTTCCACTGTAAAAGCATTACTGTAAAAGAATAAATTACATTTTTGTATTTTACAAACTGAAGGACAAAATGGTTGTCTGCTGTAAGGACAGAGCGTAGCGTATACACCTTTAAAAAGCATTTTAGTGATGCTAGCAATGCCATGGTGATGAGTTTTGATTCGCGCTTGCAGGCAAAATGTACAGTATACCTTGAATACACTAAGTCACTTTGGATAACAGCCACTTCCTAATGCATAAATGTAATGTAAGTTTTAGTGTAGTCATTGAAAGCAATCTCTCGCCTTTAGGAGAGGATCTTCAGATTCTAAAGCACTTCATTCTGAACATTCATAACTGGCCAATGGGCCGTTGATTTGGCTGAGTGCCAGTGTTATTGCTTTACAGTGACACCTGGAGCTCTATCTCCACCTCACCAGCGCTCCGTCTTGGCATCTTCTATTAGGTTGCCATGGTGATTAATGAGGTACCCCAGGGGCCGGTGTTGCTTCTCTAACAGTAGTGGTGCTGTCCACAGGGCCGAGAGCTGTAATTCTGCCTTCTCTATAGTGTCTGGCAGAGCTTCTCCCCGTCCTCCCCTTCCCAACAGACGTTCTGCTGACCGTTAAACCAGCTTGAGCCATGCCAAATACCACCTCTGATTCTTCAGAGGAGTGATGGACTGTGAGTAAAAACAATTACAGGGATTTGCACCCTGGGGAACTGCAGGTAATATCCAGGCGGTGTTGGGCGAAGAGGTGAAAGTGATTGGTTGAGTTCGGGTTTGATATGATGAAGTCATCATGGCTTTCTGTCGGGGTCAGCACTCTTCTGTAGAGTGATGACACACACAAAAAACATAAAGGAAACACATAAACAGCAGTTTGAAGCTCACTGAAAAAAAAAAAGTCTTTGCAACTTTTCTTGCATTTTGTTTATGGAGCCCCTAAAGAGACATCATAAGTCTCGCAAATGTTTGTATCCTCCGAGAAACTGTGTGTTCGCTCACAAACCTTGTGAGTTCTTTGCTAGTGTACGCAAAAGGTTTCTTATGGGAACGCTAAACCTTTGAAAGAGAATGCAAAAGCATTGACTTATTATTTTTCCTTCCATCTCATGTTATTTTTTTCCCACCACCATGTCCTTTTAGGGGCTCCATATAAAATAAATTATATAATATTAATCACGATTTACTAAAATGAGTGAATGAATTTTGTCATTTTGATGCACCCTTGCTGAATAATAGTAATTTATTCATTTATTTTTATTCAGTCATTCATTTATTCATTTATTTAGAAAAAAACATCTTACTGAACCTGAGTAAATGATTTGTGTTATTCCTTTTAATGCTATTCTAGTGTTTTATTATTATTGTTTTCTAATTGTCAGTGCTCTATCCATTACGTTATATGTGTATGTGATATTTTTTGGTAACACTTTATTTTACAGTGTCCTTGTTACATATGTTACATGTACTTACCATAGTAATAACAGTCAATTTTGCAGTTTTGTGCAAGTTATGTCTAAGGGTCTGCAGGTTGCTCTGGAGAAGATGATGTTTAGACAGTTTTGCTCCATGTGCAGTGCTGAATCCGAGTGTTCTGGAAAGCGTGACCTGCTGCAGGGTGTGTTGACTTCCTATTGATTTGTCTTTAATTTTCTCAGATTCCTTCCATTTAAAAGCTTCTAATGACTTTATGAACTTGCAATGTAGTTTGCAGCCATTATATGCTGTTTTAGATAGACTGCTGTTAACAAAAACAGAATCACCATATTGAGGTACTGTAAGTGGTTGTTCAGCAAGGAAAACATACTTTTTTGTTATTTTTCATTAATTGTATAATTTAAAATTCTTCTTATCATTATTATCAATTATAATAACAGCAACAAATTGCCTTAAACTTTCCTGCAAGGCTTTGTATAGCCGAAGTCAAATTTGTTTTTCCTGTTATTAAGATTTCTCACATCATGTCTAAAACCTCCTCTGACTAATTTACAATGATTCCTTAAAATTACACATTGGGCACATTATGACAGAAAGTCTTTTTGTGTAAACATGCTATTAGTTAGAGATGAACTGAGCTGACCTCACCATATAACCCCCCCCCCCCCCCCATCATTACAAGCACCGGGCCATTTACCAACATTTAGAGGGGCCATAATGATCTTTCCTTGTGTTTGCCACTGATTGTTAAGGTTTTGATTGAGGGATTAAAAGCTGTCCCGTGGTTCTCACTCCTGCTGACCTCTTTCTCAGAAATCGTTTAAGTTTTCTCTGTCTGTCTCTAACTGTCAAGAGAGGCCCACTCATTTTGTCAAGCCTCTTGCCTGAATGGCACCGCACATTAGCATAGCGAAGCTGGTAATAGCTCATATAACGAGCACTCTGACCCGAGATAAACCCTCTAGGGGCTTTTAACGGTTAAGGCTTCACCTTTTATCCATAGAGAGGCTTGTAGTGCCAAGCTAAACCACCCTGACCACTTTACCAGTTAAGTCACTCTGAAGTGGCGATAAGGGCCAAGCCTTACATAAATTGTTAAAAGCGCTCTGGGTAAAGCAGTAATATTTTTGTGCACTGGATCAGGTGGTGAAAATGATTATTTTTTTTTAAATACTGAGGTGAAATTGCATTTTATGGCAAACAGCATTGCTACGCAGGTTCTCATTACACTGTCACAGATGTGTAACACAGGGGCAGCTTTTGTGAGTTTCTGATGCATTGTGGCGTAAACAAAGACATCTGTTCGGTGTTTAGATTTGTGTTCTGGAAAAAGCCTGGAAGAGCAGGTTGTTAATACTGGAACAACAGGACAGTATATTCATTAATCCATGACACCTGATGAATGTGTAACTGGATGTGCTTCTGTTGTGTTATGTAAACTGTTATATTTTAAGACTCTATAGCTGAATTTAATGAGTCTGTAAAGTGAAATTAACACCGTGTTCTAACCAGACGTGAACAAGTTTTCATATCCACTGAACAAATTCTTAATATTCAGACCAACAGATTGCGAGTAAGTTTTAACCTACAGGTACTATATAGTAAGAAAGTTGGCATGTTTGGATGCAAGAAATATTGCTTGTGCATTGAAATACAATTGCTTGAGATTACAGGATTTCACCGACATTTATTCAGCAGATTTTGGTAGCCGAAATCCAGTCATTTCAATAAAAATCCACCACTATATACACAACTCATTCATTATTGCATCATTGTTAACAATAATAATTTGCTTTTTCATATTTACATGAATGTAACTCATGGTCATAAAAGCATGTGAAAGGTCACAACTGTACGCTAAAGTCTAATTTCCCCTGCATTGAACCCAGAGGCAGTGGATAACACGCTCTTCCTGTAATCTCTTGTCTTTTGACTGCATTTTAATATAATGTGTGACTAAAGCAGTGTGGTGATGGTCTGTGGATATGAATTACAAACGTTTGACATTGTAGTACACACATTGTCGGTCACCACCTATGCATATTAAAATGCACCTGCAGCCTACACTGCAGTACTCAACCATGTGAATAATAATTCTGTGAGTTATGTAAGCTGAAATTAATGAGATAACGTCTGTCTTCTTTTATTTAGACAGAACAGTACAGTATGTGTTATTTTGCACCGATCCTTCTTATCATGTCTTGTTCATACCTGCGTAGGATCTACATTTCGGATGGATTGTTTTCTGGGATCCGGAACGCATGGGCTAGTCCGGCTGGTATATTTGCATCTCTCTATCTTTCTCTGTGTGTGGATTTACTGAGGGCATGTGAGAGGTCAGAGTAAGACACCATAATAAAGGAAATGAATAATAGAACTGATGGCTTCCGGTCAGAAGGGCAGTCCTGGTTTTTTTCTCGTCTCTCATTGTCCGTCTCTTGAGTCGACACGTGACCAGGGTGGTGCCAAAGTTATATACTAGATGATTTATTCATTCTATGAATAATTGACTCACTTTTTCTCATCTGTCTGTATTATGCGAGGTGCCAGAGGTTATGATAATGACCTTTAAGTGTGGATACTCTCACTCCAGAGAAGCGCTCGCCCCTGCAGACATCAGATGTGTGGAAACAGTCGGACAACAGTGGCTCGGTCTGTTAGGATGTGTTGCAGACTGTGTGGTAGATAAATATTTCTCAGGGCAAAACTTCTAGCAGGTAAACCAGATAAAACTAGATGAGCAAACTGTTCCGATAACCACACAGCAAAAAAAAAAAAAAAAGAAAAGTTTACCCCAAAGTGAAAATTGACGTCAAACCTGGTGTCTTCACAACGTCTTTACACAGTTTAATTGAATGTATGCAAATGAGATTTGATGCATGCAATATTACAAGTTTATGCATAAACATGTAAATAAGTTTAATGTTTGTAAGTTTAATCAAGAATTGGGTTGTATTGGGTTATTTTAAATCAAACAAGCAGTAAACTTCTAACTGCAAAAAAAAAAAATCTAATTTGTTTTTGGGTGAGCTGTTCTTTTAGGATGATTTTGTGTTAGATTACACAAGCCATAAATGTTTTTTATTCATAGTTTGGTGTAAAAAGTATATACATGTATATAAAAAAATTGTGATAATGGCTATTTAATACGATTAGGAGTGGGCGATATGACCAAAATCTAACATGACCTTTTTTTTCACAATAGCAATACGTTTCAAATTTATTTTGTTGCATATCAATTTTTTCAGATACCAGCTAAATTTCACAATTCTCACTACCAATTTTGATACCACAGCAGAAACGAATACTAGGCTCACTAATGTTAGTCAAAACAACGGCAGAAATCCCTCCGTCACACACACAAACAAAGATCTGCTGCGAGGAGACTCGGTTCTGATACCTGTACCAAACTATGATGGGGCAACATCACAACTATGATGAGAAAAAACAGGTATGCTTGAGCATTCTGTCCTTTTTATGGTTGCATCTTGTGGTGATATGCCTTTTTTTGGTTTATTTACATGTCGTTGGTCCGTGTTGCGTTCATATTTCATTTGAACTTCGTTTGGAAGCGGACTGAGACCCATCTTTTCAGTGGTCTCGGCCTGCATGTTTGTTGCGCATGGTTTGGATGGCAGCATTCACTCTTATTCACTTATAGCAAGGAAGTTTTATTAGGCTGCTGTCACTCTTTCACTGCTTAATAATCTTTTAATAATTATTCATATCAAGCATATCCCTTTTTACATTGTTTTGACAGTCATGTTACATGATTTGACTGATCTGGACATTAAGTTTGGAAGAGAGTAAGTGCACCACTGTAAAAGAAAGAAACAGAATGTGGCACAATAACGGTTTTATCTCAATCATTGTGTTTTCATAATCATTGGAAGCTGAAACCGAGACTTACATTTCGATTAATTGCACAGCCCTATACCCTCCACCATAAAGTTCTGTCTGACTCATCTTTGTAAAGTTGTTTTTGAAGCCTGTGTAGACACTTCAGTCTTGATCACTCGTTCTCTTGAAGAGAGAAAATAGGCAAGAGAGATTGAGTTACTGCTTAGACCTCCCAGTATGGAGGCTGTTCTCTCAGTGTCCATCCCGGCAATGTTTTCAATTTAGCTGTCTCCCTCTATTCCTCAAGCGTGGCAGATGGGCATGCTCTCCAGGGCAAGTAAGCTCACATTACATCTTGCTTTTAAAGGTCTTCCCCTGGTTTCATGTTCTGTTAATCCACAGGTAAATGCTAGACACACTGGTGGGGTCCTCGGAAGAACAGCTGACCAGAGGAAAAGCACCCTAGCAATTAAACAGAGGGATTCACACTTGTCTGGTTCTGAGCTCACTTCCAATCTGGGTTTTGGACAAAAGTCAAAGATAACAGCTGTACACGTTGAGGGATCAGTGAACCCGGCTGACTCCCTGGCAGCCGGAACACCGGCAGGAACCAGCTCATAATTAGAAGCATTTTGGGTCATATCGAGGAGAAACGGAGACATGCAGGGAGAATAAGAGGCAAGTATGGATATAAGAATAGATGCCCAGCCTCATTGCATGAAGGGCACAACATGTCCTTCAAAATCAATGCCAATGTCAATTTTAAGGTCGGAAACTTATGCAGGTGTGAATGCTGGTCAATGCATTGCAAGTGTGCTTATAAAAAAAAATATATATATTTTTTTACATTTTAGTCAATATGTCATAACTTTATCTTCTAGTGAAATGACTGACTTCTCCTTGACTCTCCTCCTCTGTACTTCTCCAATCATTTAGTCCACTTATCTCTGATTCAGTCCTCATCTAATCAACAACCGTTGGAAAGAACCAAGTCCCTGCCCTACATCGTCTCTACTTCTGTTTCAACAAGACTTTAATCTTATCGTTTCACTATCTAATAAGATTTGCTTTAAACTGGCACTCGACATGACAAAAGTAAACCTATAGGCTACAGTGCCTCTAATGGAACTGCTGAAAATGCAGCACACACATGTCGCATTATGAACTCAAATTAAAATGTGTGGCTAGAAACATTTGTGTTAACGTACTTGCTGTGACTATTTTTCAGTCCTTAGTGTAAGATGTATTCTTTTGGTTTCTCTACCCAATATATTTAAATGCAGTGAAAATACAGGTATCGGTATAGGCAAGTACCAAAAATGAAAGTATCGGTATCGGACTCATTCTGGACAAGTGATATCGGTGCATCCCTATTGCCAACAAATAAAAACTGTTATTTCAGTATTATTTATTTACTAGTATTTATTATTTTAAATGACCGTTCATTTATATATATATATATAATTTATATATATATATATATAACCCTAACCCTACCCCCCCCCCCCCCCCCCGTATTTAAATTTTATTTCTATCTAGCTTTAATTTATTTTCACTTCAGTGTTAGTCATTTCTATTTTTTGTTTAATTTAAATGTATTTATTTTTGTGTAATATTTATATAAAAAATTTATTTCAGCTTTATTTCAAGTAATGGAAATGATTTTGGTTATACACTTCATTTCGATGGTCCCTCTTAAGACATTCCACTAACTATTAGTAACTTTGCTACTTGTCAATGAAGTCTCATAGTAGTAGACTGTAGTGAAGTGTTAGGTTAGGGTTCAGGTTAGTCGAATAAGTTGACCTGTACTTGCGAAGTTACTTTTAGTCTATAGAATGTAATTTGGAGTGTTTGTAGATATTAAGCAGACAGTCTACTAATACTTTAGTTTCTTAAAATAATACTTAAGTTCCTTTTCAGTCGGGCACGTTCGACGTAGTGATGCGGACAAGGTTCGGTTACTGTACTCCCCAATATCCCAGGTTGGGTTGTTCAGCGACGCAGCGGAGAACTGTGCCCAACAGTTCTCTGCTGCTCAGGAGCAGATGGAGGAGGTCCGACACATCCTGCCCCAGCGGCCTGCTGCTGCCATCACCCTGCCTCTGGTGGCAGTTCCTCCACCTGCACGTCGCTGAGGGCACCCCCCTGCCGCCGCTCAAGCTCCCGCTGGGCCACCACAGCGCCCTTCATCAGGCCTCAGCGGAGAGCTAGCCGCAGGCAGGCAGGCCGCCCAGCCTGTATCAGACACTGCCAAACCAGGTGGAAAGAGCAAGACTAAGCGTCCCTAATACAGGCCACCCAGGGATGGGGGGAGGAGTTCTTCTGATAGTTTCAGTTCCACCGCCGGCTCCCCGGAGTCCAGTGGCTTCCGAATTGTCAGAATAACAAATTAATCTATTCCTGGGTTCCAAGAGGGTCAGATTGATGGTGTGCGACCCTGTAAAGCCTTGCAACCATCGATCCTCTCTTGTGTCACCAGCCGGCAGACGGGTACGGTCCGTGGACCCGATTACGCCTTCTCCCCTCTCCGATGCCGATCAGTGAAAACAGGTCAGTGCTGCATTGCGCACTCAGACCTGTACTTGCGAAGCTCTGTCCCTGCTCTCAACGTACGTCTGTGGTGCCTCTGGTTCTCCTGGAGCGGTTTTTGGAAGCCTGGAAGTGCTATCCAATCCGCCCAGCTGAATTCTTCGCACCATTATACTCGGCTACACGATTCAGTCCGTCCGGCGTCCTCCCGTGTTCAGAGGCATTCGTTTCACTTCGGTGTCGAGTGAAAGAGCCCCTGTCATCCGTGCGGAAATTGCAGTCCTACTGGCGAAGGATGCAATAGAGCTGGTTCCACTAGCCGAAATTAGGTATATGGCAGCCGCAGTAACGCCGTTCGGATTGCTTCATATGAGACCACTTCAACACTGGCTTTATGGCCGAGTCCCGAGGTGGGCGTGGCAGAGTGGGATGCTACGGGTGACAATCACTCGAGCCTGCCGCCGATCCTTCAGCCCGTGGTCGGACCCTTCGTTTCTCCGGGCCGGAGTGCCCCTTGAACAAGTGTCCAGGCACGCTGTGGTCTTCACAGATGTCTCCAACACCGGCTGGGGCACCACGTACAATGGGCATGCAGTAGCGGGGTTCTGGACAGACCCCCATCTGCATTGGCATATCAATTGCCTCAAGTTGTTGGCAGTACACCTTGCTTTGAGACGCTTCAAAGCGGCGCTGCTCGGCAAGCATGTACTGGTCCGTACGACACTGCAACCGTTGCGTACATCAACCATCAAGGTGGTCTACGCGACCGTTGCATGTCACAACTCGCCCGCCACCTCCTTTTATGGAGTCACAAGCGTCTGAGGTTGCTTCGTGCCACTCACATCCCCGGCCTGCTCAATTGTGCAGCCGACGAGCTCTCACGACAGCATGTGGCCCCCGGAGAGTGGAGACTTCATCCCCAGGTGGTTCAGCTGATCTGGGACCACTTCGGAGCCGCACAGATCAATCTGTTTGCCTCTCCGGACTCGTCCCATTGCCAGTTGTTTTATTCCCTGACCGAGGGCACTCTCGGCACGGATGCACTGGCACACAGCAGGCCCCGGGAGCTTTCGCAAATATTTGTTTCCCCCAGTGAGCCTTCTTGCACAGACATTGTGCAAGGTCAGGGAGGAAGAGAAGCAGGTCTTGCTAGTTGCGTCTTATTGGCCCAACCGGACCTGGTTCCCCGATCTTGTGCTCCTTTCGTCAGCCCCTCCCTGGCCCATTCCTCTGAGGGAGGACCTTCTCTCTCAGGGACGGGGCACCATATGGCACCCGCACCCAGACCTCTGAAAACTTCATGTCTGGTCCCTGGACGGAACGCGGAGGTTCTAGGTGATCTACCACAATCAGTCGTAGACACCATCGCTTCTGTGTGAGCCCCCTCTACGAGGCGGGCTTACACATTGAGGTGGAACCTGTTCGTTGATTGGTGTTCTTCTCACAGGGAAGATCTAGGGGACTAGGAGATTGAATCTGCCTCACATCCCCTCCCTACCTTCTTGGGACTTATCTCTGGTGCTGACCGCACTTCAGAGACCTCCCTTTGAGCCTCTGCAGTCAGTTGAGTTAAAAACTCTGTCGTTAAAGACAGTTCTCCTGCTTGCATTGGCCTCCATCAAGAGGGTTGGGGACCTGCATGCATTTTCGGTCGACGAAGCGTGCCTGGAATTTGGGACGGCTAACTCTCACGTTACTCCCCCCCCCCTTCTTGGGCTGGTAGTGGGTTCCGTAGCATCCCTCCTTCCTTCGATAGGGCATGCTTCCCATTGTTATCCAAGTCTACTGAATGGTTTTTTGGGGGAAAGGGAAAGTCTTGGTTACGTATGTAACCCTCGTTCCCTGATGGAGGGAACGGAGATGTAGTCCCCTAGCCACTATTGCTGTACCACGGGTTCCGCTCGGCTCCTCAGCAAAAAACAAGTGGTGCGTGCATTCGCTTCCGTATTTATACCCGCGCTGCGGGGCGGAGCGTGAGATGCAAATCTCGCACGCCAATGTGCATTGGCTCGTTTTTACAATACTCGAAGATGACAGGCTCCCTAGCGTGATCCCAATCAGTCGACACGTCGACTACGTCTCCGTTCCCTCCTTCAGGGAACGAGGGTTACATACATAACCGTGACGTTACTTATAGTAAGTAGAACTAGAATGTCTAAAGTTGATCATCGAAATAAAGTATTACCATGATTTTTAATAGTTTTAGTTTTGGTTAACAACAATGGCAACCACAGGTCACATTAATGATGAATATAATGCACTAGCATTGGTCCATCTTCATTCTAAACTCCATATCTTGTTTTATCATTTAAAACCAATATCATTAAATCAGTATATTCATACACTATGGCATACAGCACATTAACTGCAAATAGCCTTATGGTCAGGACTTCTCATGAGCGTGCACACACACAACTGTCCACTAAAAACCTGTACATTACCTTGTCATTTCAGGCCTTAGGCAGAACAGCATCAAGACAACAGTGTATATTTTTACTTTTGGTTTACATTTTCTCCCTCTCCTCTCTTGTTCTCTGTATGGCCTCAGGTAGAATAGATGCTCTAGTGACCTGTTTGAACAGTTCACCACAACACTGTCTCTGCAGTAACTCAAAGTCGCCAAACCCCTGAGGCTAAAAGAACAACATAACAAGAACAACGGTGGAACAAGAACAGGGGGATTGATGAAACATGAGGCTGGGGGTCTTTGTACTTTCAAAAGCATGTGTCAGAGAGAATGCTGCTTTTTACCATACTATCCTCAGGCCAGAGAACTTACAATAATGGCTTTACATTGCATTATACATGCAAATATAGCGAATTAAATTAGTCTGGGACTATAAATAGAATCATGGATGCCATTGTTTTGATGGTTCACACAACTAGCATTCAGCTTTGACTAGTGAGAGATAAATTAAATGTTATTTTTTAGCATGTTATGTCTTTGCTAAGGTGTTCTGGGTGGTTGCTACTGTACGCAGGTGTTCTTAATGACCAAAAAGAAAAAAGATTCTCTATAATATTCTGATCACTGGAAATGGTCTGAGTCCCTCCTTCAATTTAAGTATGAGGTTTTTTCACTCTTTTTTTTTTTTTTTTTTTTTTTTTCATCCATCAGGTTGAAAATTGTAAGTTTGATCTCTTAGAAAGCAATAAGCTGCATAAGCTGAATTGAGCTATTTATGTTCATAGCCCAGCTATTTACACACCAAAGTTTAATATATTGTTTTGTATTGTTTGGGTTGTAAATTAGTGCCATAGAGAATACTGCTCAAAAGAGCTAACAGCTTTGCATTATATGTTATACATGCAAATGTAGTGAATCTATTTACTCTGGGGCTATGAAAAGAATTATGTACTTCATTGTTTTGATTGCTCAGACACAATTAGCAATCAGCTCTGATCAGCGGCAGAAACCTTAAATGTAATAAGTACCAATTGACACATGATATGATGCATAAGAAAATGTATCGTGGTCTAATCGAAGAGTATGTTGCATTTAATCTAATATTATTTGCTGAGAGAGGAAATACAGTCCTAATTTGTGAGCTCATGCTTAATTAGTTTTTTTTCCCCATTGTGGAGGCATCGGTAGTGACCTTTCTCCTCCTCCTCCTCCTCCTCCTCCTCCTCCTCTTCTTCAAAGCAGCTCTTTTTAAATTATGCAGGCAGACTTTTGTGTGCTAACCTGCCCTGAGGAGCAGCAATATTTCATACAAGAGGAAGCATGTCAACAGCAGCAGGTTACAAGAAAGCCGAGGCGCACTTCTGATGGGGAAAAAATAAATAGAAAGAGCAGATGTTAATGAAAGAAGGTGATATTTGCTGCTTATGTGTGCCTATTTGAGTTATAGGACTTTATTGGTTTTAAAATATGAACCTTGTAGAGTTTCATCATTCATTCAGACAAATACTCTCGATGTATGTACTTATCCTCTCTGTCACAATTACATAGGACAGATATGTAAGCTTGTTTCCACCACAGAATAAAAGACAAAAAGGTAATTGCGACTTTTATCTTGCACTTCTTATCTCAGAATTGCGTGATATAAAGTCAGAATTGCGAGTTATAAAGTCAGAATTGTGAGATATAGGGCCCTATTTGAACGATCTGAAACGCAAGTGTCAAGCGCAAAGCGCAAGTAACTTTTGTGGGCGGGTCTTGGGCGCTGTTGCTATTTTCCCGGCGGGATAAATGCCTCTTGCGCCCGGCACAAATCTAAAAGAGGTTGGTCTGAAGTAGCTTCATTATTCATAGGTGTGGTTTGGGCGTAACGTGAAATAAACCAATCTGAGCGACATCTCACATTCCCTTTAAGAGCAGGCGCGCTTGTTCTAAAGCGGATTCCTATTATAACGGCGGATTTGCCAGGCGCGCGCCAGGAGCGGTTCACAGCCGAGGAGACCGACGTTCTCGTCAGGGTTATTGGGGATGGAGAAACCCCCCAAATTAACTTCGGCTAAACAGGCGTATGATAATTTGGGTAAATGTGTAAGCTAGATGTATGCTTTTATAATAAATTATCTATCTATCTATCTATCTATCTATCTATCTATCTATCTATCTATCTATCTATCATCTATCTATCTATCATCTCTCTCTCTCTCTCTCTCTCTCTCTCTCTCTCTCTCTCTCTCTCTCTCTCTCTCTCTCTCTCTCTCTCTCTCTCTCTCTCTATCGTAATAATGTATCATTTGCAAAAATGAAAACTGCTGCTTCTGTGTAGATGAGAGAATCAAAGTGCGTGTTGTGCACACATTGATTATGGCCAAGCATGCGCCCTTAAAATAGCATATGAATAACATGCGCAACGCGCCACTGACTTTAAACTATTTTTTCCTGGTTAGTGGCGCAATTGTTTTCTAAACCTGCAAAATAGCATGAAGGAACGTTTGCGCCGGAACACGCCTCCTCTTTGCGCTGAACCGCCCTGGGGAGCGCAAGTGTATTTCCTAACTTACCGACGTGCTTCTGTGGAGGGAAAAGTCCGCTTTGCGCGGTTGCAAAATAGGAATGATACATGCGTCGGTGTACAAAGTCAATTGCGCTGGGTGCAAGATAGGGCCCATGAACTTGCAATTCTGAGGGGGAAAAAACTGTACTTTTTTCCTCAGAATTGGACTATAATTTTTATCTCACAATTCTGAGAAACAAAGTCATATAAACTCGCAATTGTGCGGGAAAAAAGTCTGAATTGAGTTTATATATCGCAATTCTTACTTTATATATATTGGAATTCTTAGAGAAGTCAGAATTGCGAGATGTAAACTCGCAATTGTGAGATTAAAATTCGCAATTTACTTTTAAAATGTGGCGGAAACAATATGGCGGGAACATACAGTTCTCATATATATGTTTGTTTGAGCTACACCTTCTTCAGTACAGGTGTGAATTTGCATTTCCTTTAGCCTGAGGCTTATTCATTTCACTTTTGGTGTGAAAGAGCCTTTATATTTGGCAAAAATATAACTTTTTTGTTATTAAAAAACAAGCAAGCGTAACTTGTTACAGTGGCGTAACTGACTGCAATGAGACCGTAAATATCCCATAGGTCTGACATTGAAGAAAGGACCATATCTAGAGATCATAGAGACTTGAGGGTGGGCTCTTGTGGGCCAGTAAGAAAACACACAAAACACCTTATAGCAAACATACAGCAGGGTAATTATTATTCATTTTTTTATCTTTTATATAATTTTTCATTTAAATTGATCAATTATTAAAGGTTTTTATTTCATTTTTGTGAAAGGTGCTCTAAGCGATGTTGGATGACGTCACTTCTTGTTGACGTTCGAAGTATTGTCAAACAAAATGGAGGCTAGCTCGACCCTCCCTCCTCATCCCCCCCCCCCCCCCTCCCTTCCATGCTTCCTAAATTCGGGACTTTGCGTGTTCCTTCTCCTTTTCCCTCTTCTTTGCTATTTCTTCTTCGGAACGTCGTCTCTTTGGTCGTGTGTCGGCCATATCAAAATTCAAGAGAATATAATTCTAACGCTAGTCGTTGTCGTTGTCTACACTGTTAGACTTTTCAAGGGTTTTTTACAGTAACTTACTGGCAACACTGTTGCCAGTAAGTTACTGTAATTAAGAGTTACAGTACCAAACCGTATTTCAGTTTTGTGTAATACAGTGCATTACTGTAAAAACGAAGCTAATCAGTACAGTGCATTACTGTAAAAACTAAGCTAATCAGTACACTACTGTAATTATTTTTATTTGTACTAAATATAAATTAGATTTGATAATTTTGATATATGATTAATTTTATTTTTATCCTACATAAGTACTACTTTCATACAAACCAATTAGACAAAGTTATCACAAAATACCATTTTTTTATTTAAAACATTTCATATATATCACAAAATAAACATGCCAATGCTGGAAATGATGTGTGAAATTTTTACACATTAATGGGTGAGTTTAGGGACAACATTTTTTGTGTTAATTTTAACTCATTCATTGTGTTAATGATTTTAACAAAGTAAATATGTCAGAGAGGTTAGCACAAAGATGTGTAAACGTGTTAAATTAACACATTATGTGCTGTCCTTCACTGCAAACATTTTTGAAAACATACATAAAATCATAAACAAAACATTAGCATTTGACTAAATGAATGAGTCATTGGTTGTTTAGCTTATACAAGTATTATAATGAAATATCAACCATTACATTCATAAAACTGCAGAATATAAATACATTTTTAAGCATTCAAAAAGGAAATGTCCAAAACAGGACAAAACACAGTTCTTTTCACAATACAAGACACATAACCCCACCTTAAAAATAATTTCACTTATTTCCAAAAATGTGTTGGATTCATGTACACTGGTGGCCAAAAGAAGTATTTAAGTGGCGTAATGTTTTTGAAAGAAGTCTCTTTGATGCTCAAGAAACATTTATTATTATTATCAATGTCTGACTGTCTACTCCATCTTTTCTACAGCATAGGAGTAAAAGTCATCATCAAAATAATCTTTAAAAAGCCAACACAATGTTTTTGTCCACCTTTGTGAATAAATGAACTTCTCCAAAGATTGGTTCCTGTTCAGAACTTGATTGACAACATCAGAGTGTTCCCTGGTCTGCATGCGTGTCCTCAAACACAAATGTGCTCAGTCCTTCAGAGGAGATCCCAGTTCCAAAACTATGAGTGAGTGAGAGAGAGAGAGAGAGAGAGAGGGGAGAGAGAGAGAGAGAGAGAGAGAGTATTAGTGTCACATTATTTTTAACCTCCTTTTTTGTTAATTTTTATTATTATTTTCACAAAAACTTAAGAATATATATTTGTAAACAGCTTTTGTCAATAAATAGCATACAAAAGAACTAAATTAAATTATGCCAGATTAAATTTTAATACTTACAAATCCTAAATTCTGTCCAAAAATGCTGAGATGCATAGAAAGAAGTTGAACGACTGAAATAGATGATTTTAGCCCATTTCAGCTTGTCTGCAGTGAAGGAGTACCTGTTTGAGACAAATACACAGTAAGATACATGCAAGAAATCACTGTGTGATGATCGTTCTCCTTCCTACAGTTAACCCACCTGTGCGCTGATATTAGGACCTTCCTAGTCAGGTGGAACTGCAATGGTAGAGTCGCTGGCTAATAAAATATAAAAATAATGCAAAAATATAAACTTAAGTTGTTTAGAATGCTAGATTTGGTCTTAGTGAGAGTTTTACTGCAGTGCTTACCTGGATACATTTAATCTGGTGAGACTGAACAAAGACAATGGTCCATCTTCTGATTGGTTCATTTGCTGTGTAATAAAGTTAGACATAATGCAAAGGTCACTTATTTGATATAAAGTTAGCCAATTTTATAGAGATTTTATAAGATATTGTTAGCTACCTAGTCTGCACCAGTGGCTCAAAAGCAATTTTCACATAGTGTATGCTAATCATTTCAGCAAACTTCTCAAAATATATCACAAATGGGCTGGCCTACCTCTGGAATCTTGCTAAGTCACTGGCGCGAATTGGCGCTTTGTTGCAGTTGCCTTTAAACACAAAAATGGAAGTAAATATTAAATTCCATAAAAAAAAAAAAACTATAATATGGTATAGTTTGCAAACTAATGCTAAAACTATAAAGGTTCTCATCAGTAGGCCAACATTAAGATATAAACAGAATTTCACATTAGTTTATTCACATTTATTGTTAATGTAAACGCGTTGCTCGTTGGCATATTTTAACTCGACAATTCAATAATCTAACAAAGTGTGTAAAATGAAACGTTAGCTCAGTTTACCATGGTAAAGTTCGTTACCGCCATGTTGACGACGAGTAACGTTAGGCTAACGTTAACGTTATAACATACGTTAAACTGGGCACAATCCTGTCAACATACACAGAATGTTTTTTTTGTTTGTTTGTTTTTACCTTGCTTGCTGATCTCTCTCTCTCGGTGAAGTGAATTCCGTCTCTTCCCCAGGCCAGACACGAACGTCGCGATCCAACAAAAGACAGACCCCATTACCTACACTGGATGTCTGTCTGACGCGACACGACAAATCCCAGACAGTGTAGTGATGCGCCGCGGCCGTTATATTTCAGACGTAGTCCGATACGAGTCCAAGCGCTCGCACTAGTTCTTACAAGGGATAAACAGGTTTGCATTTAAAGGTCCGGTCGCTTCAATGTGTCCAATATAGACAGCCTCTGGCTATTATAGCGTTGTAGACACGTGGTGTAAGGCAAAAATTAGGAAATAAAAAGCACGGTGGAATGGTGCCAGCCAGAGAGGCAGTTACGTCAAATACAGTAGTATACAGCAAATTTAAAAAATACAGTAAGTCTCTGTATGTGGTGTTAGACGTCACAGAAAATTCCCATGATGCAATTGGAATCACAGTTATTTACTGTAAAGAGAAATAGCAGTATAATACTGGGGGATTTAAAGTAAATAACTGTAGAAATTACAGAAAAGTCTAACAGTGTAGGACATCTCTCCTCTAGCTAACTTCCCTCTTCATGCTTCTCTCTCATCCACTCCCCACACCCCCCTTCATGTGCATGCTCACTAACCCCCCAACCCATAGAGCAACATTCTAAAAACCACCCACAACACCCTTGTTTTGTAGCTTTTTTTCCCTTTTTATAGTGAAATGTATCCTGTGTTCCACACAAACTCCCATTTCCATCCTTTGGAATAATGTCACTTCATGTCCTGTCTTGTGACGCTGGCAGGCTGCCAGTCTTTCTCTCTGTGTCTGTCTGTCTCTATCTGAACCCCTCATTCCTTTCTGCTCTCTCAACCTAGTTTTATGTTGTGTTTTGTGCTGCTTCTTCTGAATTTATGTGTGTGGAAGACAGATGTGAGCCATGTGCAGACGGAAGTTTCCATAGCGGTTGAATAAAGTGTCAACTGTAACATCTGGCCATGTGTGAAGACACGTGTGTGTGCGTTTCATATTCTCTTTGTTAAATTCCTGAGCTGGAGCACACAATCTTTCTCTTATCTATTCATTAGTTAATGAGTGGACAGAGAAGAACAAGCTCTGCACATATATGGCTACACACTTCCCGGGATTCATTCCATGCTTAATGAAACACTTGGTGACAGCTCTAGCGTACAGCTATCTCTCAGGAGGATCCTGCTGTAATGAACCAAGCCACTTCCTGAACTAAATGTCTATTGATTCACACTCATAATGTTTCACAACGCCTTATCTACTCCAAAGATATTTATCGGGGAAATGTGATCAGTTGCGGTTTGTTTACTTCTGGGGCGAAATTTCTTTGTCGTTTTTCAAAATCAATATCCTAAAGGTTAAAAAAATAAATAAAGTGAAAGATTGGTTAAATATTTCTTTACCGATCAGGCCCAAATACATCCCTTTTCGTATACCTGCTGCTCGACCCGTACTAAAGAGAGGCGGTGTTCAAATAATCCATCAGGGATTAAATAGGATCATCACTGGGTACGGTAATCACATCCTACATGGATAAATAGTAATCAATACCTCTGACCTCTTCTCTGCTCGATCAGCGTGGAGCAAAGGCCTAGCAGAAAGCTCTTCTCTAATTCAGCCCTTTTATTGTTTTCGATGTGAGACAATGGATTCGGTGTTTCGATTTCGGCGGATGGAGGACAGGACATCTTTTCAAGTGGTGCTAGAGAAGGAAAGGAAAAGGAATGGGAATATAAAAGGAAGTGGCAAGTTCTGGAGGACATTACCAGGCGGACACTAATGGGGAAAAAGTTTCTTTTGGTGTAGAATAGATTTGAAATGCATTTTTCATGCTGGCACTGCATGTGAATTACTATCCTCCGTGCATCTTATGTGAACTGCTCCCGGTGGTGTTTGAAAGGTCAGATAAGTGTGAAAGCATATGCAGACTCGGGGGAGATTACTGCGAAAGAGTTTTTGTTGTGCTGTTTTAAGTTACGTTTCTTAGCAGCTCTTTAAATATCCAGTGGCTCTGATGAAGGTCAGTGGCCGTGTTAAGTACATGCTAACTAGAACTTGTTTTGTACTCACAAACATTCATTATTCCAGTCCAATAGAATACCTTAATCGATTTGCCGATGCTTTATTAGCATTTAGATTCACTGCTTCACAGCTTGAGTTTGTTGTACAGAATAACAGCTTTATGCTCGCATATATTCATAACCATTCATGATATTTAAACGTTATGTTGAGAGCAGTCTCTGTGAATCCGATTTATGTTAATGCACATAGTAATATTGCTGTGGGTGTCTTTGTTTTATTTCTAGTCTTTTTATTCATTGGTGCAGTTGAAAAAGGAAAATAAAAGACATGCTATGCATGGGTAATTCACTTTAATTTGGTTTCATAAAATTGAATGTATTTTATATAATTATGTTTAGTTTTTTATTATAATTAGTTCATGTTATTTATATTAATTTATTGTTATTAAAGGCGTGGCATTTTTATTCATTGCTACAGTAGAAAAAATGCATGAAATGATGTCAGGGAAGAGAAGAACGAGATCAGTAAATGATGTGATTTAATTTAAATGTATTTTATTTAATAATATTGAATGTTTTCTTCTTTTATATTAAATAATCGTAGAAAAAAGGATTGAAATGATGGCAAGAAAAAAAGAGGAGAAATGAGATTATGATGTGAGCCAGCCATTGCTGTGGGTAATTTAAGTTATTGTATTTAATCATTTTTAATGTTTTGTTTACTTTTATGTATTATTGTATTTCTTTGAATAGTTCATCTTTTTTTTTTTTTTATATTAATTTATTTGTACATTAGTTTATTGATTTTTCTTTTTGGGGCATTTTTATTCGTGGCAACGGTGGAAAGGAGGCAGGAAAGAGTGAGGTAGGATCAGCAAATGGTGCAAGTCATATTCACTCATCGCCCACATAGCTCCATGCTTTAACTTTCAGTTTTTCACTTTTCTGTGCGCTTTCAGTTAGCCCACGGCTGCGTATATCTAGTGGACTAAAACTACTTCCATAGTTCAGGCAACACATGTCTACATTACCCAGATCAAGACTAGTTCCCTCGAGCCCAGGTTCAGACCAAGACCTAACCTCAAGGTTCAGACCCATACCAAGACCTATCGATCCAAGATCGAGGCTGCCCATTTTAATAAACGCCAAGAAAAATGGTGTTTATATATTGCATTCGCTCTCCATTCGGATCCAAGGAAGTCTTGTGAATTCTCTGTGCACTGCCGATTTGTCTGAGACCATAAAGCAAGATCCAGATCTTCCGGACCAAGACAAGGTCAAAAAGACTCTTATACTGACCTGTAATATAGCAAAACAGAAAAGTAAACCTGATCACCTTGGGTTGCATATCTACTTGTTTCACCCTCATGTAGGTCAAGGTGTCCAGGCAGCCCTCTCTCAGAAACATCCAACAGAGAGACCGATGAATGTTCATTGCAATATGAGCACATTATAAGTTTGCCAGTTTACCCCAGGGTGTCTGTCTCTCTGTGGTGAGTGTTTTTGGATGTCCTCTGCATTTCATATATCTTTGGCTGGAAGTCCAGAGACGTTCCTGAAAGGGGTTCATTTAGCCGTAACCGTTATCCCCCATCAAAAATCAATAGGTTATTTTGAGGCCAACTCTGATCTGAAATGAACAGGGAAAGTTTCATTCGGTGAGCTTCACTCTTCAAAGTGAATTGTCCCAGATCGATAGCGTCATGAATTATGCAAGTACATTTCATACAGTACAACCCAACTCCTTCCTCAAAGATTTCACCAAAACAGGACTTACCTTTCTTCGGGTTGCCGCACCTAACGGCTGGTGTATAAATAGCTTGAACTTTAAAGAATGATCTCAAAGGATACATCAGTCCTCTTTGCAAAGGGACCTTTGACCTTGTTTGCAGTCAGCTTGGACCTTACAATAGATGCTTATTGATGGGGAAGGATGTTGACAGCATCCACTTCCTGTTGTCTGCTTACTGATCTATTGTCAGCCCTCCTTGACTTTGTGTGGTCTTCCGTTGAGGAAATGGTCATTTCAGATACATCCTTTACAGTACGTCTCATGATTGTCTTGCTCTTTACATCTGATGGCATAATTCAGCTTTGTTTAGATGGCTTTGTTTGTAAATATTCATTACAATTCATAATGTGAACATGATGCAGGGGATCTACATTTCATTTCATAAAGCTCATCATTTTCATATAGTTATGAATAGTGTTATGTCGACAGGTAGGAATCAGATTTCTGTTGATGCACATAGACATTGCACAGATCTTTTATTTTGTATAATTGGGTGACCAGGCGTCCCCGTTTTCCGGGAACAGTCCCAGATTTTGGTGTTTTGTCCTTGACTGGAGCTGTCACCGTAAATGTCCCCGTTTGACAGCTTGTTCAAAACCCACCACAAATATATTGCAAAAAAGCCTACTGGTTATTGGAGCAATCGTGTAGTGATTTTCACCAACAGAAGGCGCTGCGAGCTATGTGTGTGTGTCTGTGTCTGTGTACGCCGTTACTTCATGAAGGGCATAACCTGGACGAGAGCTGACGTCATTATTGTCAAATATCAAAAGAAACATTGTTATATCGCTTTCAAGATAGTAACATACTAACTATTCATGATAAATTAAAGTAATACTGTTTGTGCTTTATAACAGGGCCTCAAAAGGGTGTGGGCTTGTTTTGCACAATTTTAAACTTCCCCAAAAGTCACACTGCAGTCGTTTCCACACATCTTAACTATATATATATATATATATATATATATATATATATATATATATATATATATATATATATATATATACACACACACACACACACACACACACACACACACACACACACACACACACACAAACACACACACACACACACACACACACACACACACACACACACACACACACACACACACACACACACACACACACACACACACACACACATATATATATACTGTGTGTATATATATACACATACATACATACATACATACATACTAAACAATTACACTTACAACAAAAATATTTTCAGAATACACATACTTTCTATTAAAATAAGCCAAAAATGCAAAATAACAAGCCAAATTATGGATAGTAAGAGTAATTTTCAAGCACAAACGTAACAAATATTTGAAGTTAAAAAAGTTGTAATTTCATACAGATCAAACAGCTTGTGAAAATGAAAGTTTTAAATACAATTATAACATGTTAAAATATTTTGTGAAATAGTTTTATCTATCTTATCATATTTTGGTTGTTTTATTTTTGTAATGCTATAATTGTTATGTTGTAATGTTTGTAAAGTCATAATTTTGTTATAATATTGTTTTGAACTGCTTACTATTTACAATGGCTACTAACTGTTTCTTTATTTTTTTTTCGGAGGTGCAGTGATTGTAACCAGACCAACAATCCTAATAGTCAAACTAAATCACAATAATTATTAATGTTGACAATAATATAGGGAACCCACAACAATTAAAAAATATAAAAACATTAAACATTGTCCCTGTTTTTTAATTATTGGAAAATAACAAATGAGATTTCAGTGATATTTTGATCACTCAAATAGGAAATGTCCCTGGTTTCCATTTCAGAAATCTGGTCACCTTATTGTACACCACTGTTCGACAGTTTAGGGTCTGTAAGATTTTTTAATTTATTTATGTTTACATTTTTTTTTTTTTTTTTTTTTTACCAATGTTGAAAACAGTTGCTGCTTTTTCAGGATTATTTTGCATTCTTTTTAATTCATTTAATGCATCCTTGCTGAAAAAAAAACTGTTTTATTATACAGTTTTATTTAACTGTATTATTTAATTTGAGTTTATTTAGGTTATACATTTTAATTTAATGCCTTTTTATTTTATATAATCTCTTAGGGACAATATATAGCTTTTATTGAGCACAGTCATACCTCAAGGTTTAATGCTTTTTAAAACTCTGCTTATAACCTGCTAAAGTTATTCTTCAGCTTTAATCCAGTTCAAGCGTAATATTGTGCTCTTGATGAAAGCTAGCTATCGTTATCAATGCCGGCCAGCCTGAAAGAAGACTTTTGATAGAGTACATAGGCCTTTTTAAGATGCAGGACACACAAGGCCACCTTTTTAACATGCAAGACACACCTGTATCTTTTAAACATGCACTGCGTATGCACCTCTTTTAAAGATTCAAGGCACATGGGTGTCTTTTGAAATATTTTCTGAAATCACAGATGGGCCGGTCAGCTGTGTCTCCTTCACTCGTCTGCCTTTGCTCCATGACTTCATCTGACCATGCAAAAGCTGTTCAGTCTACTGCCTCGCTTCATTTTAGGGCGCACACTCAACAGCGAGCAATGTTACACAGCACTGCGTCTGAAATGATGCCTCAAGTATCTGATTGCTTCATTCCCATGCTTCCATCACAACTTTCAAGCTTGCTCAAATTGATTGAACTTCCAAATTTGTCACTGTGAAATAGGTTAGCAAGTAGAATCACAGAAGTCCTAATTAAAGATAGGATGCAAATATATTCATAATTGTGTTGCTTTATCTCGTCTGCACTTGACGTTCCTTTACAGCAAATGTGGGAAATGACTTGGAGCTTCAGAGAGGGAGGAAAGGAATAAAGAGAAGCGAGATGGAAGAGTTCTGGTGTGCATTAATTAGGTGTCTGCTGAAGACGACAATGCAATCTAGAAGCTTTTCTACACGTGCTCTGTTCCAAGAGGCATCATTTTAAGAACATCATATGCGCACCCCGACACAAAGGCTGTTTCAAAAGGTAGGCAACTTAATTATACCTTGTTTTAGCCAAAAATACAGGCAGCATCGAATATATCCTTCACTGAGGCAATCTCAGAATGCACTGTAATGAATTTGGTGGGGAAAAAATAATCATATTTTTTTAATAGTCCACCATAGACATTCTACTATAAGAAACTTTGCAACTGCATGTCAATAAGGTTACGCTCAGAATGCAAGCAAATATGGCCCAAATCCGTTTATTTATATATTTATTTTCTCATATGTGACTCAGATCTGTTTTTCTCATGATGCTGTGAACAGCTCAAACCACTTGGAATCTGATCTTTTCAATTCTGATTTGGGCCACTTCCATATTGTGGTCTTAAATCCAATACAGGTCAGATGTTTTGCAATGACACCTCAGTCTGAACAGTCAAATCAGAATTCATGCAACGTTTATGTCACTCAAGATCAACATTCGTCACAATTCTGCACTCATGGGAGTCAGATTTTACACAGAGAAAGTTATCAAGAGAGTTGCTAAAGGTAGTCGGTGAAGGACAGGGATGTGACAGAACTCATAAGTGATGGATCTATAAGCAAAGCATGTTGGCTCGTATCATAAATGTTTAAAAACTTTGCTCTCTTTTTCCACATCCTTGTCTTTGTTTTTTATATAACCTGCACATAAATTCTCTGGCTTCTGCAGCAGATCACGCTATAAATAAATGAACAATTGCTTACTTTAATATCCTATGTGTTTACTTCCGACGTCTTTTTATCGTTTTTTTTTTTGCATGCGGCTCAGTCCAGGACCATGACTGTTCGCACTGGAATCTGATATTGGCCATGTTCAAAACAACGTGTACAGTTATACATTTTTTTGTACAAAATCATATCTAAACAGTAAATCTGAATTGAGCTCTTGTCAGTTTACGTTATAAGTTGAAGTTTTAGTCATTTACGTACTTTTTTCACTGTTGACAAGTCAACCTTTCGAATTTTCCTTTACATTGTTTCATTTAGTATTTATAATTTATTTCGGCTTTAAACTTATAATTAATAGTTTATTTGAATAGTTTTAGTTTTAATTAACACAACACTGATACACATTTTTAATACTGACAAGTGTCAATAAAAAAGTGTAGCATAATCAAAAATGGGCTGTTGTACCCTTATGTGTCACATCTTCATCCTTGTGAGTGAAGTCTGAATAAGGAGCATTATTTGTATGCCGTCTAGATTTGCAGCCTTGTAGAGCGTTTCAAATCAGACATCCCATGCCTAAGAAGGTATACTCACTAGGTTTTGAAACAGACCTACAGTCTTCGATGAGGTTGAAGCCTCCAAAACCGCCATGCATCAAGCTAAATTTTTTTTGCCTGTTTCCTCATCTCCCCCATCAGTGTCCCCCCTTCCTTTTTATTCTCTTCATTATAACTGGTTTGTGTCCAGTGTAAAGGGTCGATTACCTTCATATCGCACAAAACACCTTATTCCTTTTCTGTTTTTATTCTTCCACACCAGTTTTTTCAGAGACTGTCTCTCTAAATGTTTAATTGTATCTCTCACAGTCTGTTTCTCTCCGTTCTCCTGTGCTGGTTAAAATTCCGAACACATGCGCACAAACAAACACAAACATTCATAGATTCTCAATTTACTGATAAAGGCCTTAAATGCTAAACATTGTTGCCCTAGAAACCTCCTTTACCCACCCCCTTCATCTGTCGCACCCCTCTTTTCTCCACCTCTACACACCACTATGTATTAATAAACTAACACTTATATAATCAACAGGAGTGTATGTATGTGCATGCATCTGGGGAGGGGGATCAAACGTGTGCGTGTGCATGTCAGTGTGTGTGCGTGTGTGTGTGTGTGTGTGTGTGTGCGCCTGTCCACTACAGATAATCCTGCAAATGAGCCCAGTGCCAGTGTCACACTGCGCGGAGCTCTGTTGGCTGGCAGCTTGGACAGCAGTGTGGATAGAGAGAGAGAGAGAGCGCGGAGTGCTGTGTTGTGAACACAGCTGCGGTGAGGTACAGAGATGTTCATGTTAATCCATTTTCAAGGTAGACGTCAAACAGAGTCTAACTGAGCTAAGCTCTCCCTCTCCCAAAACGTACAGACGGACTCACACACAGCAATTGATCCACTGGATTCTGTTTGTTTTTCAAAAGGATTGTTTTCCTGAGGTGATTTAGTGTGCTGTATGGGAAATTAATACATATTTATGCCCTAGTCCAGTCTCTAGCTCTCCATCGTCCTCTACTGAGCGCCGAAATTAAAGGGATAAAATTAGAGGCCGTTTACACGACACTTTTTCAACTAAAAACTGTAAACTTTTTTTATGCGTTTTGGACTTTCATTTACACTGCAACTGTTTTCAACATGAATGATAATAAGAAATGTTTCTTGAGCACCAAATCAGCATGTTACAATGATTCCTGAAGGATGATGATAAAATGTAGCCTTGCCAATATATATATATATATTTATTTATTTTAATTGTAATAATATTTCACAATGTTACTGTTTTTGATTTTTTTTTAAATCAATCTTTTTGAGCATAAGAGACTTTAAAATAAAGTGGTAGTGCCTTTTGAATGGAATATTATTAATATTACAAATAATTATCGGTGTAGTATTGATTCAAAACAAGTCTGCACTCAAAAAAAATGCAATTAAAAATGAAATGTAATCTACACTCAAAATAACATTTTATGATTTTATGATAATAAAGGGGATATCAGTTCATCCATCACACTGGACATTGGAGATCAAGTTGGGTGTATTTTATTATGGGAACAGTGTTCCATGTTGTATTGTATGCACATTTTGGAAAATAAGTAGTTAGTATTCCATGCCATGTATGTGGAAAACCCTACATGCTGTACTAGACTCTGTGAAAATACTGTAGTTTGAGCAGTTGAGTATGCTGTTTTTGAACAGAAGCAACATTTGAACTTCACCTGGGTGCTACGTACCAAAAATTCGATATTTGACTAATTCTTGTCGCTGATTCTGCCAATAATCTTTTCTTCTAACTGCAACAGGCTAATAACTCAGTGGCAGTTTTCACATGTGTTTTAACCTGACATGACTGCAAGAACTAGGTGAAAGAGTGTCATCACACACACTGCTCCAGGAAGCTGTCCAGTGAGAAATGTGTATGACTTGGTGTCAAATGTGAGTTCAGTGTCTAGGTGTGTTCAGGGCATGTGTGTGTGTGTAAGTCTCAGTAAGACACAGCTGCTCCTGCAAAGGAATTAGTCTGTGTGGTGTGTGTATGTGTTTGTGGGAGGGTTTGTGTTCCACAGAGCATAACCAGGCGTTGTTAATGAATTAATGACACAGAGACAGACACAGGGGGGTTTTGATTAGATAATAATACCGTGACTTGTGGCTTCATGGGAGGGAGTTTTAGACGGGCGGTAAGACGGGCACTCTTGGGAGGTGCAGTTTGCTCAAGATGTTCACCAGGCCCTGCTGGAACTGCCTGGTAAATCTCTACTGACAGCTTCAACAGAATAGAAATTTGTAAATATGATTGAAATTGTGATGTGCCGAGTTATGAGTATAGAAGTATATGAGGCGACCATACAACCATTCTAATTTACACTTCATTCATTCTCACTGTCAGGATTCCATCACCATCTCCTTCCACTCATTCCCTCACTCCGCCCACTCAGTCATTCACACGCTCATTGTCACCTGATTACTAATCACCGTCACCTGGACCTCATCATCAGTTCACCCATATATACCTGCCACAAACATTCAGTCATTGTCTGATCTCGTCTACACATGACACAGACTCTCTGCCATACGTACCTGTATACCTACCTTCGATCCTGATCTTCTCAGCCAGTCATCATTCTGTCTTCTAAGGAACTCCATCATCATCTGCAAGAGAAAGAGAGAGAGACTTGGTTACACTTCAGTTAAGCATTCATCTGAAATTCAACTTACTGTTTACTCACCTGTTCGCTGTACCGATCCATTCTGCAAATTAAAGCATTTAACTTACCATTCTGTCTGCTTCGTCTATGCCAAACCTGACAGAAGATCAGACCACCATGCAGAATCCTTCGGAATCCACAGCGAATTCACCTGTCAATCCTAACGCCATTCATCAACACACCTCTTCAGCTTCACTTCCTCAAGCGCCCGTTGCTTCGTTCACTGCCTCAGCGTGTCCCATGGCCCGACCAGTGACATTCTCCGGTGAGGCGGAGGACTGCAGTGGGTTTCTGCTTCAGGTATCTTTGTATTTCTCCATGCAAGAACATCGATTCATTAACGATTCAGCTCGTGTTGCTTTTATCATTTCACTTCTGTCTGGGCAAGCACTTCAGTGGGCACAGTCTCTGTGGAATTCGAATTCGGAAGTCGTCAAATCCCTCTCCGGTTTCATACAACACTTCAAAGAAGTTTTCGGTCAAACAGCTGCCGATCTATCAGTACATGATCAACTCTACAATCTTCGTCAAGGCTAATCTTCCGTGAGTACTTTCTCCCTACGATTCCGCACTTTAGCGGCTTCCAGTGGTTGGAATGAGGCAGCATTGATCACAGCTTTTCGTCATGGTTTGAACCCTCACATTCGTCAGTTGATGGTGGTTTACGACGACAGTCTGGGAATTGAGAAATTAATTCTAAAATCCATTCGAGTTTCGCAAAGACTATCAGCCTGTGATTCTCCGACTCCTACTGTATGTCCTCCGCCCACGGTTCCATCAGTCACTCCTCCAGCACCAGAGCCTATGGATTTCGGCTCCACCCATCTTCCAGCTTCTGAGCGTCAACGACGAATTCTCCATAATCTCTGTCTCTATTGTGCATCAGATAAACATCTTCTCAGTACCTGTCCCGTTCGACCTCCACGCCCAGCGGTAAGCACTATTCAAGTCTCACCCAAAATTGAAGCCTTAAACCGCACCACTGTATATCTTCTAACCTCCAGTATTTGTGTCTCAGCTCAAGCCCTCATCGACTCCGGTTCAGCGGGTAACTTCATTTCCACCCAGCTTCTCCAAAAATGGAACATCCGCAAACGTCGCAGCACTCAAGACCTACAAGTACACACTTGTACACAATTCGTCACTATTCACCCACACTGACGCTGCGTGTTGGCTGTCTGCATTCAGAGAAAATCTCTTTTATGGTGCTGGAGGAGTCCACCGCTGAGCTCATCCTGGGACGCCCCTGGTTAGTTCAACATCAGCCGACACTCCACTGGAAATCTGGTGAAGTATTGCGCTGGGGTGAGTCCTGCCATTTGTCCTGTCTATCATCCATCAAGAAAATCCCTTCTTCATCATCGACGCCTCAGAAGAGGTCCAAAGTTCCTGTTTGCTCCACCTCGGTTGAGAACCCTGAAGTAGAGCATCAAGTAAAGATTCCAGTGGAGTACCAGGCGTACCAGGATGTGTTCAGCAAGAAACTGGCTACTAAACTACCACCTCATCGGCCATGGGACTGCGCAATCGACTTGCTACCTGGAGCCACTCTACCTAAAGGTCGTATCTATCCACTGTCCATCCCAGAGCAGAAGGCCATGGAGGAGTATGTGGAGGAGGCTTTACAACAACAGTTCATCCGCACATCGACCTCCCCTGCCGCTTCAAGTTTCTTCTTTGTGGGTAAGAAGGACGGAGGCTTGAGGCCCTGCATCGATTATCGTCATCTCAACTCTCAAACCGTCAAATACAGTTATCCCCTTCCTCTGGTCCCAGCTGCCTTGGAGCAGGTGCGTGGGGCTCGCATATTTTCGAAACTAGATCTTCGGAGTGCATACAACTTGATCCGTATACGGCATGGAGATGAGTGGAAGACCGCGTTCGTCACCCCATCTGGCCATTATGAATATCAGGTTATGCCCTTCGGGCTGTCCAACGCTCCAGCGGTCTTCCAAGGGTACATGAACGAAGTGTTCCGTGAGTACCTCAACCGCTTTGTGATTGTCTACATTGACGATATCCTCATCTATTCATCTTCAATTGCTGAACACCATCGTCATGTCATTTAAGTACCAGAGAAACTGAGAGAACACAAGCTTTACCTGAAATTGGAGAAGTGTGAGTTCCATATCACCCCTGTTCAGTTCCTGGGTTACATCATAGATCAGCATGGTATCCCGATGGACCAGAGGAAGGTGGAAACAATCCAAGACTGGGCATTACCCACATCTGTCAAAGAACTTCAAAGATTCCTCGGTTTTGCAAACTTCTACAGAAGATTCATCAAGAACTACAGTCTCATCAGTGCTCCTCTCACATCTTCATTAAAGAATCGGCCCAAGTCTCTGTCCTTGAATCCCACAGCTATCCAAGCCTTCCATCGCCTCAAAGAAGTCTTCACGACAGCACCAATCCTCATCCATCCCAATCCTGAACTTCCTTTCATCGTTGAGGTCGATGCATCTTCCACTGGGGTTGGAGCGGTGCTGTCACAGCGACAGGGTGAGCCTCCCAGACTCCATCCATGTGCCTTCTTTTCTAAAAAGCTGTCCCCGGCGGAGCAGAACTACGACATCGGCAACCGGGAACTGCTAGCCATAAAACTGGCTTTAGAAGAATGGAGACATTGGCTGGAGGGAGCAAATCACCAGTTCGAAGTAATTACAGATCATCGCAACTTGGAATATCTTCGTGAGGCTAGAAGATTGAATCCTCGCCAGGCCCGCTGGGCACTCTTCTTCACTCGATTCAACTTCATTGTTACTTACCGTCCAGGAAGTAAGAATTGCAAGGCAGACGCTCTTTCCAGACTCCATCATTCATCTTCAGAGGACCTCAGTACTGAAACCATTCTCCCTCCAGCCTTAATCCTCAGTCCCATTCTCTGGGATATCGACCAGCAAATCTCTCAGGAAAATTCTCGCCATCCTGCTCCGCCGGAGGTCCAGAAGGGCGTACTTTCGTACCTCAACATCTTCGTACTCCCCTTCTGGACTCTGCTCACACGGTTCCGAGCAAGCGTACCCTCTCGCTCCTCAGTCAGCGGTACTGGTGGCCGTCCATCTCCGAAGATGTCTCCAGGTTCGTCCGCGGCTGCTCAGTCTGCGCCATCACCAACACTCCCAGAAAACTACCTGAGGGTAAACTTGTGCCACTACCTATACCCAGACGCCCTTGGTCACACATCGGAGTGGACTTCATGACTGACCTTTCTAGATCCGGTGGTTTTACCTGTGTGCTCGTCGTTGTGGATAGATTTTCCAAAGGCTGCAAGCTGATACCTTTACCTGGTTTACCCACGGCTTTTGAAACAGCTGAAGCATTGTTTCAACATGTATTCAGAAATTTCGGCATTCCAGAAGACATCGTTTCGGACAGGGGACCCCAATTCATCTCCCGGGTGTAGCACGCCTTCTTCAAGCTTCTCGGGGTCACTGTCAGCCTCTCTTCAGGATATCATCCGCAGACCAACGGTACCACCGGGCTCACCCCCTTTCAGTGCTTCCTTGGATATCAGCCACCTCTCTTCCCTTGGTCAGGTGAGCCCTCGGAGGTTCCAGCTGTCGACTTTTGGTTCCATCAGAGCGAGGGGGTATGAGACTCAGCTCATGTGCATCTACAACAGGCAGTGCAGAAGCACAAGGATCAAGCGGAGGGGGGTACTGTCAGGATTCCATCACCATCTCCTTCCACTCATTCCCTCACTCCGCCCACTCAGTCATTCACACGCTCATTGTCACCTGATTACTAATCACCGTCACCTGGACCTCATCATCAGTTCACCCATATATACCTGCTACAAACATTCAGTCATTGTCTGATCTCGTCTACACATGACACAGACTCTCTGCCATACGTACCTGTATACCTACCTTCGATCCTGATCTTCTCAGCCAGTCATCATTCCGTCTTCTAAGGAACTCCTTCATCATCATCTGCAAAAGAGAGAGAGAGAGACTTGGTTACACTTCAGTTAAGCATTCATCTGAAATTCAACTTACTGTTTACTCACCTGTTTCGCTGTACCGATCCATTCTGCAAATTAAAGCATTTAACTTACCATTCTGTCTGCTTCGTCTATGCCAAACCTGACACTCACATTATCCTTCAGAAATCATTCTGATATGCTGATTTTCTGCTCAAGAAACAGTTTTTTTTTACTGTCAATGTTGAAATCAGTTGTGCTGCTTAACCTTTTTTTTTTAATGTAAACTATGAAACTTTTTTTTTGATAAATAAAAGAGCTGCATTTAATTGAAATAGAACTTTTTTGTAAGATTGTAAATGTCTTGACTCTAACATTTATATTCTTATCCACACACATACAAGTCAAGTCAAGTATATTTGTATAGCGCTTTTCACAATACAGATTGTATCAAAGCAGCTTCACAGTATTAAATTAAAATAATACAACAAAGTTTGTTTCAAGAGGAATTTATTGATTGATAAAATTAAATTAAATATCCCCAAAATATCCCCAACTGAGCAAGCCAAAGGCAACAGTGGCAAGGAACCGAAAAACTATAGAAATACAAACATACAATAACATTCTCTTCGAATCTTAGAAACATTTGCTTTGCTCCATATACTTCTATTGTAGGTGTGTAGAGAGGCTAAGCAAAACATCTTGAGCTATACTATTTCAGAATGTTGTGAAATTGTCTTTTACATAACAAATAGCTAACAGAAAATTACTTACTGAAAGGTCAATGGCAAAAGATAATGCAAGTCGAAAAAATAGATGGTTTATTTAGAAGTGTAAAGCTATTAAATTCTAAAACACTTATGGAGGTTTTGAGAAATTGGAGATGGCATTTGTTAAAGATTGTGGTAGATGATGTGTTTGAAGGCCACTTTAATAGAAAAGGGATACAAATCCACCAGCAATAAAAGCTCTTTGTGAGTCAGTGTAAGTAAATTTCAAGTGTAGTAATTGGTTTAGATGCGATTTTTATGATAATCACTTCTGTCTGACTTTCCATACACTTAACACACATTCTCCCACACACTCTGTTCGGACGGAACTAGTCTTCAATGAGGAGATCAGGTAAATTTGTGTTTGTCAGATGTACTTGAATCACTTCTAAATCAAACTGTGTTTTTCTCACACAACCTCAATAAAAAATAAGGAGCTAATTACCTATTGTTATTTGGCTAGTCAGGGATCCTATGAGACATTTTATCCTGGTAAAAAAAAAAAAAAAAAAATGTTCTCCTCGTTTATTTTGACCATCGAATGCCAGAACTGAAGCTCTTGTAAATTTCTGGTATTCAGAACATTCCAGGTAAGGTGATGTATCAAAAGTGACAGTAAAAACATTTACAACGTTAACAAAGATTTCTATTTCAAATAAATCCTTTTCTATTGAACTGTCTCTTCATCACAGGATCCTGAATTTTTTCCCCTCAAAAAACATTAAATTGCACAACTGTTTTCAACATTGATAATAAGAACAACACAATCACCAAATCAGTATATTAGAGTGATTTCTGAAGGACCGTGTGAGACTGAAAACTGGAATAATGGCTGCAATAAAGGTAACTTTGCCTTCACAGGAATAAATTACATTTTTGAAATATATTAAACCCGAAAACAGTTAACAATATTGCTGTTTTCACTATTTTTGATCAAACAAATGCATTCTGGGTGAGCATAATAGACTTCTTTTAAAATTATAGAGACCAAACTTTAGAACGGTAGTGTGTACAACACACATCTTCAATAACACACATTCCCTCTTTAGTAATTACATAGTTACATTTAACGAATCCCATCTGAATAGCTCTTTACAATGTTATTTACATGTCCTGATGATATACACGCTCACCAATCATCCTCACATCTGTTACATTAACTTTCACTGGTTCTCTGCGGGATCACAAACTCCTGTGTGTATGTATGTGTGTGAAAAACATCCCCAAGGTCGGTGTGTGTGTGTGTGTGCCTGAAATGGGAGCAGGAACCTCTCTGCGGCCTTCGTACAGTAAACACTGCTCCTGTGGGACTCTGTTGTCCTTAACCCCAAGAGAGCTTACTTCACACATCTCATCAGTAATCATGTAAAGCAAGGTTTACTAGGGGTCAGACTGAATGACCCCTCACAGTACGCAACAACATCAGCAAATCCCACTGCTCAGGAGAGAATAATGGTTTATCTGGGGAGCGTTAGGGTTCTGCTCTTTCATTTAATCAGGAATGGTTCTGAACTACTATCTAACGCTACAGTTAGGACTTGTTTGATTTAAATTAGGTCACAGAAATTGTGCATGGGTTAAAAATTCAGATGATGTGCAATGATATTTGATTCCCTTTGATTGCTTTTTCCTCCAGGTCTTTCTAGCTGTGAAAAAGGAACTAATCAGCTTATTTAACTCAGCTCCGCACTCCATATTGACACAGTGAATGGAAAAAGAAGAACCATGGGTCCTACAGATTAGGGTAAGATTGAGTTTTGGTGGGAAGATTAACTTTAGACCTGAACCAAATTACACAGTTAACCCTCTGTGTACACAAATAAAAAAAAACTGTCCCTTTACAGTTTCGAATGATGTCTTGCTCTTATCTGTATGACCAACAATGATGGTTCTTTGCGCTATCAGGAACAAAATGCACCAGAGCGGGCCGGCAAGTTCATCGACCCCCGTGGGTTAATAAGCACTTAATTTACAAACATGATTAGACCCGGACAAAACGTAATAAATTCTGTTATTTACTCACCGCTCATGTTTCTCTAAAGCCATATGATTGATTTCCCTTCTTGTTTTCAATGCTCTTTTTTCATGCAATTACTGTACAATGAAGGACTGAAGCTTTCAAGCCTCAAAAAGGACTCAAATGTACAGGCTAAGCTATCATATTGCTTTGGAAGATTTATCTGACTGAATGACTTTATAATACTTTTAAGGTGCTTTTGCAACTTTTGGATTTTAACTTTCCTTCTGTTAATTGTAATTGTATAGAAAATAAAGTCCAGCACATGTAAAGGACGTAGGCCAGTAAGAGCTGTGTGTGTAAACCTCACTCTCCTGGCCTCAAGAGGCGCTACAGGTGCTAGCGGCTGCTGTGTTTAGTGTCCTTGTTAGTACTCCCACCTCTCACGCCGGAGACCCCGGGTTGAATCCTGCTCGGAGCGGGTCGAGTAGGACCGGTTACATTTGGTGCCGTGACCCGGATAGGAGTGAATTTTAGGGGTTTGAGTGTAACGGATGTAGGCCAGTAAGAGCTGTGTGTGAAATAATAATGATAATTAATTACATTTATACAGCGCTTTTTCTCAGCACTCAAAGCGCTTTACATACAGTAGAAGGGGGGGGGACCAATTTAAACCTCACTCCCTTGGCTTCAACATGCGCTAGCGACTGACGGTAAGGGCTGCGGTCTTTAGCTTCCTTGTTAGCATGCCCACCTCCCACACCAGAGACCTTGGTTCGAATTCTGCCTGGAGCGGGTCAAGTTGGACCGGTTACACACAGTCTTCATAAAATCTTCATTTGTGTTCGATGGAATAAAGGTTTATCATGCAGGTATGGAACAACGTGAGGGTGAGAAAATAGTCACATCATTTTAAACATTATCTAGGAAACTAATTGTATTGCCCTTCAAATGTGTCAGAAACTCAAATGCTGTAAAATATTCTTATTCCCTTTGGTTATTCACCAAAATTTCCTGCACAGTTTGGTAACCACTAGAATTTGTTGACCAAAGGGGGATTTTATCTGTAAATAAATGTGTGTTGGTTGTTGTACTACATTTCAGATCAGACTGCTGTAAGAGAAATATGCGAGCAAATGGATTTGTTGCTGATTAAGATGTATAAGGTCTTTTGGACCATTGGTATTATAGCAAGAAAGTGATCATAAATTTAATGTAAGCACATGGATCTCTTTTAAGGGTGAACTGAAGGGAAGTTTATTAAGTGCAGGGACAGGACTGCTTTAGTCAACATTTGTAATTTATTAAACACGCTTTAGGAATGGGCCTACTTGTATCTCTGTGTGTATGGGTATGTTAGTGTGATTACTTCAGTTGCTGTGTGCATGAAGTTTATTCATAGTTTGGTTAAATTAGCTGTGGTTATGGGACTAAGCAAGTGTTTGTGTGAGTTTGCATGCGTGTCAGTTTTCAGTTTCAGCATCCGGTTGGGTTTGTTACTCTCTAGAGTAGGTTACAGCAGGTCTGTTTCATAATTGATATGTCACTGTGTTTAACATGCGCACATGTTAGAATTAGCAAAGCTGTGTGACAGACTAAAACAGGTCTGTTACCACCTCTGTTTTGCCACAAGTATGTACAGTAATACTAACTCTGTTCTCAACAGGAAGTGATATGGTAACATTGACTAAATCCTAATTTGCACACAAATCAGTATAAGGGTTATATACACAGTATATATATTTATATATATATATATAAAGAGAGAGAGAGAGAGAGAGAGAGCATATTTTCTTAGCGATTTATGCTATTTACACAATGTTTAAATAGCAATAGATTATATTTATAAGTGAAAAAAGCAGCATTCTCTTTTCAATAGTAGTATTTTACAGATACTATTTGCACATCTGGGTTGTACATTAAACGGGATGCAATAATAACGTGTAAATGCCTATTTATTAAAATGATTAAATGGATGCTCCCTTATTGTGACCCCTAACCCTAACAGATAAACACTTAATTATTAATAAACACACATTAGACACTTTATTTCCACTTGTCGAATATTTTCTTCATTTTTATTGAAAAAACCTTTGTGATCTTATATGTGATTGGAAAAAGGAGTAGAGCGAGTTCGGCAAAAGGCGGATTCAAACTCTTGTCGATTTGCGTCAAAACTTTCTGCCACGCAACTTACCCCTACTACACTATTGCTACAGTTGACTAACCAGCATCTTCCGTTATATTTCTGTTATATATATATATATATATATATATATATATATATATATATATATATATATATATATATATATATATATATATATATATATATATACACGCATTCACCGGCCACTTTATTAGGTGCACCTGTTCGACTAATGCAAATATCTAATCAGCCAGTCACATGGTGCACCTCAAGGCATTTAAGCATGTAGACGTGGTCAAGATGATCTGCTGAATTTTAAACTGAGCATCAGAATGGGGAAGAAAGGTGATTTAAGTGACTTTGGATGTGGTATGGTTGTTGGTGCCAGACAGGCTGGTCAGATTATTTCAGAAACTACTAATCTGCGGGAATTTCCACGTGCAACCATAGGGTTTACAGAAAATGGTCTTAAAAAGAGAAAATGTCCAGTGAGAGGCAGTTCTGTGGATGTAAATGCCTTGTTGATGCCAGAGGTCAGAGGAGAATGGCCAGTGGTTTGAGCTGATAGAAAGGCAACAGTAAACACAAATAACCACTTGTTACAACCGAGGTCTGCAGAAGAGCATCTCTGAACACAAAACAAGTCAAACCGAGCAGATTAGCTAACAGCAGCAGAATAACACACCGGGTGACACTCCTGTCAGTTACGAACAGGAAACAGAGGCTGCAGTTTATACAGGCTCACCAAAATTGGACAATAGAAGATTGGAAAAAGTTGTTTTTGATTCCTGCTGCAACATTCAGATGGTAGGGTCAGAATTTGGCCTGGACAACATGAAAGCATGGATCCATCCTGCCTTGTTCGGTTCAGGCTGGTGCTGGTGGTGTAATGATGTGGAAGAGAAGAGAGAGGAGGAGGTTTTCTTCATAAAAGTGTATGAAGTGACTTTTCTAGTGTGGTACATACTTTTTTTGTAGGAGTATGCAAGCAAGAGCTGAGGCGTTATCTTCCACAGTGTGCTAAGCTAGCTGTATGCTTTATCTCTGAGCCTGCTGTCACATATTTTAGGTTATTTTCCCTTCAGTCCAGGGGTTGAATTGGAGTCACACATTTATATAATTAAAAAGAATTTGTTCAAGCCTGACAGTGCAATTATGTGGTTACATCTAAGCAATCTTTCACACACATAAAAGCTTCTAGCGGTTATTAACCAAATATTGCTGTACAAACAGCCATTCACTGGGGTGCATTTTAAAAATAAAACGGGAATAAAGTGTCGTTATATGGTGGCCTGAGCATAGTGAGACATTTCATCTGGAAAATAAGAATTCAACAGAATAAAGAAGGGGAAAGTGTTTTGGATTGCATCCAGTGAGCCCCAAAGCTTAAGAAAACATTTGGAGACAACTGCTGTCTGATGATTAATTATACTTTCATAGCTTCATAATTAGTCATATTCTACAGATTCAGCTAATTCCTACATCAATTTTGTTAGCTTTTTCTGTTATTTGCACTTTTTAAATTGAATTTGTTTCTTTCAAAGACTACATTCATTTTATTCCCCCTTTTATACATAATAGTAGCAATATTGCAAAGAGTTATTCAATCTATACCAGTACATTGAAGTGTATCTCCTGAACCAGCTGAGATGTATCAGATCTTCACCTCCACCAATGCAGTAACATAAATGTTAATATAGTTTTACCATGCTTTTAGACATACACCATGGTAATGCATTGAAAATGAAATGAATGAATGAAATGGACATTTATTTTGAATTGCAAACATTTGCTTTGTGAAGTAAAGCGAGTGGAAAAATCACACTTAAAATAGTTGAGTTAATAATTTGAATGTATGTTGTTTTTTCTTATGTTGTCAGATGTCAAGCAAGTGTGAGAAAACAGTACAGAGACCTCAACACTTGGCATGAGGGCAACCATCAATGGACAGGTTTGTATTTTTTACAAAACATGGCACCAAACATGACAAAAGAAATATCAGCAACAATGTAAATAAACCTGGCAAACAGTGAAATAATTTAACCTTATTGATTATTCATGCTTTGGGGCATGTTTAGAAACTTTTACTAATTTTATATCTGTGATATTTACAAGAAAAACAATCTAAATCTAAATAATAATATATAATCAAATCAATAAATGTGTAATTTATAATCTGTAACTTTTACGTTATATAATTTCTACAATAATTGAGTGCTAATTTAACATTTAAATTTGAGTGTATTTATGTGAAAACATAACCTTTTTTTGTGTGCTATATTTACTTAAATGAAGCCATTCCGCAAAATATTTTTTTCCCAGTATCGTAATTTTTGAAGTATCGTACTATCATGTTTTTTTGTGAGGGATCCATGGCAGGATTATAGATACAAATATGTAAAATAATATGCAGCCCATTTGTCTCACATGTGAACACTAACAGTAATGAAAACGTACAGTGTGTTGCTGATAATATGTGGTTTTCTCCAACAGGAATGAAAATGTTTGAAAATGCAACACGGTCTATGATTTAAGAGCACAGGGAGACTGGAGACACACGACACCTGCTCCGCCTCCTCAGATGATGGCTGGCTCTGCTGATGGGTCTTGGACAGAGAGCGTTTGTGGTCATCATTACCATATCACACACACACACACACACACTGATGCATATACACTCACATACAGGTATCTGGCTACAATCCAATCAGCAGAAGAGGTTGTGGGTAGAGGCAATCTTGTGATGTTTTAGGGGAAGTGGGACTATAATCATGGCTCTCCATACATAAAAATTATATCTGTCTCTCGTTCTATTGTACATGCATACACTCTCCTTCTCAATCCTCTAAAGTGGGTCTGAGATCACAGGGAAAAAAAATGTGACAGAGATTCGAAAAAGCATTTCCTGGTAATAGTCATTCTTACATGAATAGTGCATGACAAGCAAAGAGCGATGAGAAGAAATAGGGAAAATAAATGAAATGGATGCTTAGTTCGATTGGGATGGATGTTTTCAGTGCAAAGGTTTATATCCTTGCACTTTCAAGTAGTTGCAGTGAATTTTGGAAGATTTGGGGGGAACGAGGCAGTTGGGTGCGTAGGAGAGCTGTGCAGCATTTTGTGGTACTCTACTCAAAGAGAAATGAGGTAAAACTAATACTCATAATTATGTGTCTGGCTGTCTGAAATGGGATTTAAGGATCTACACATCATAGAGCTATTAAAATATGACAGAAAAAAAGTTGGGAAATTCGGCTTCATATCAGTGCGTAAGTTGAATTATTGTGTGGAAGATAGAATATGAATAAGAACATAAATTCGAACTCAGATGTGCACATTTTCATAAATCGGTCAAGAGAAGTTTTAATATTCAGAATATTTAAATGTAGTGAAACAATATTTTTCAGCATTATTCTTCTCGTATTTTTTCAACTTTGTTTTTGTGATATTAATCATATTTAAAATATTTTTCATGCATTTGAAGGCAAAGATTACTGGCACACTTTACCCCACAACTTCCATTTTGGTAGGGAAAATTACAATGGCTAATCTTTAGACAAATAATTGCTTTATATATTGACAATTCACCAATATTACTTATATTTTTAACCTAAATTTGGGTAAAATATGGACAAACCCAACCGTTGAGTTAAAAATGTAATAAAATGTTTTAACCTAATGGCTGGGTTTGTCCATATTTGACCCAAATTTGGGTTGAAACAAGCCAGCATTTTTAAGAGTGTAGCATTAAAGGACAACAGGGTTCATGGGTCATGTGGACTGATATTAAATCTGTATTTTAAATGTGATTTATGTCATTTTCTTCAATGTTAATATTTTCAACCAATCAAACAATTTGTAGATGGAGATCATGCTTGCATTTCTATGCGGAACTTTAACATTCAATATCATCCAGCATTTGATTGATTGACATGTCCATCATTAACAGGAAATGAAGCTGCATCAGGTCATGTGACAGAGGTGGGAATGAAGGTGGGAACGGAGTACGAGATTTGCTGTCACCTTGCCTAGTCTCGTCTCCCTCCTCCTCTCAGGCAATTCTCCCGATTGCATGTTGATTTATTAATTTATTTATTTTGCCTACCTTTGTTCTAGCGCTCTCTATGAGATTAGATGAGTTCAGTTGGCACTGCTTTCACCATCAGTCTAATATGTGCGCTGTCATACTGATGGAGTGAGAGGGGGGTCAGTCCTCATACAAGGTTAATCAAGCATTTTCACAGAGCTGTTGTTTCTTCCCTGTAAACTCTAAGAGAGATAGGCCTATGAAGCTGAGCCGTTGACATCTAAACTGTCACGTTAACGGTATAAGACTCAGCCTAACGTGGCGGCGCTCCTCTTTATGGAAACAGACATAAAAATTAGGGCTGTCCATTCTTTTGCCCGGCAGAAAATACTCAATGTATGTATGCAGTCTGAGAAAGACAATAAATCAGATGACCAATCGGGCTTGACAGTTTGCAAAGTAGCTCTCGGATCAAGGAAAGTTTCTTTTAAGATAGAGGCTCGAAAGACTGAAAGATAGAGCAATGGTTTAAGGCAGCGTTTGTAATGAGAGGTCAAATGATGCGTACCTATTTTCTCAACGCAATATTATTCTGTGAAAAAAGGACGACAGAGGCTAAGATTGAACTAAATTAGACTTTATATGGCCTGACATGTTTTGATTTAACAGCTTTTTCAGCACGGCAGGCTTATTTTTTACTTTTTTGACTTCTCTTTATCTCGAATGCCCCGCAATGAAGTTTGTTATTATCTGTAATGCGTTTTTCACTAATACATTGGGATGTTTAATTCGAGCATTGCACAAATTTCAGTGCCCCCCAAGATCTGGAAACAAATTTGTTTCTTAATGGAATCTACCAGCGCATCTAAATAAAGTGTAATTAATGTAATGTTTGTGGCGCTTGACTTAATAGGAAGAGATGGGTGGGGAGAGAGCAGCTAGCAGTCAGAGAGTGGAGTGATGGTACACAGAGCTACATTTTCCCATTTACTGTGGTAGCCATGGGGTGATTTCTAAATGCCATTTCTGTGTACTTGAAAGACACATACGGAAAGAAACAAAATTCAGAGGGTTGTTTCAAATGAAAGTGAGCAGCTGAATTGTTTCATGAAAGGTCTTTAACATAGTATACTTATACACATGAAGAGGCTTTTGCTTCAGTCTCGTGATCCTGAGTGGTGCGTCCTCATGATTTATTTTTAAAACATGATTTTTTGCTCATATGTGACATGCTGATTAAAATAGATTTGCTGACGTTCCAGTAGCTCAAACAGTATGCATGGCGCTAGCAACGGGAGGGTTATAAGTTCAATTCTCAGAGAAGGTATGATACAAATGTGTGCCTTGAATGCACCGTTATTTGGATAAAAGTATCTGGCAAATGCACAAATGTAACTGTAATGTAAGAATGCAATGTAATGTAATAAGAATAAATTGGCATTAAAACTCAATTATACATATAAATTATAGATAGATAGATAGATAGATAGATAGATAGATAGATAGATAGATAGATAGATAGATAGATTGATAGATTGATTGATTGATTGATTGAAATGTGAACTTGTGTTGTGCAATCAAGCTGCCTGTTTGTTAAACCATATTTATAAGGGGAAAGTATTATTTTTTTTTTTTACATTTATGCCAGATCACTAATGAAATAAGTAACCCATTTTTTTGCAGGAACTTTACCATGGCAGATGCTGTCAAGCGTCTCTAACAGTTGTAAGAGTCTGAGTGTTCACTTCTCTTTTTGTTGATAGCTGCTCTATCATTCTTCCTTTGCTCTCTTCCACACTCACTCACTTCTTTTTTTTTATCATTTTTGTCACTTCCTCCATCTCTTTCTCGTCCCATGCTGTGCAGGTGTCCTGTTTTCTGAATATGGGGCTAGAGAGAGCAGAACTGGTCTCTCTGCAGAATGAGTCTGTTAATTAAAAAAATCACTATCAGGATCTCTGCTGGGTTTCCTGCCTCTTTCATTCCCACATTCGATTTCTAGCGTTACTGCGTCTGCTTTCATCTTTCCCGGTGCCATCTCTATCCTCTTTGCTCCTTTGTATTTTGTTATTCTCCTCTCTCCTTTTTTCACTCCCTCCCCTCGTGTGTGTATCGCAAGAAAGCAAAAGGGCAACAAAAAGTTAAAGTGAGGAAAAAACAAAACTCTTTAATATAAGTCTCTCTCTCTGAATCGTATTTCTCTGGGACTGATGATCTGACAGTCTCAATTACATTTCCTCCGTTCTTTTGAGAGAGTGAGTCATGGCAAAATCGGAGAAGCGGCACGTTGTTCCTCGCCTGCTCTTTAACAGGCTCTCAAAGGGCTTCAAGCCGAGGCTATTTTGCAAGAACATTTTGCATTTAGCAGTAATGGTCAGATGTACTGAATACATGTGCTTGCGTAGGTCAGCTATTGGACTGAGAATAAAAGACCACCCTCGTTTTTTCCCAACAATGTCGATGTGGATCTTTACCAGAACAAAAAGACGACAGGGACAAAAACAACATTATCTCCTGTGAAAGCGCCGGTCTTAAATGAGCCATTGACCATTTTGTTGTATACTGTGTTCAGGTGGTCTATCTTGAGGATCCTGAGCTTCAGAAAAGCTCTGTTTGTCAGACGCCTCCCACCCCTCTGCTCGCCCCGGAGCACACAGCCACTTATCGGCCTTTTTTCCCCCCACTGCTCACTCAATCTTTTTCTCGTTTGACTGTTGAGGGGGTCAGTGCAAAATTGAACAAAAATGACCACTCCGTCCGCACTACGGCGAGTACACAACTGTCCGTGTTAGAATGTCACGGCAGAAGAGTTCTTATAGCGCGATGAGTCACACTCACACATCCAGTCCTGAGTGCCGCCTCGTTTTACTCGTGTGGCTTGGCCTGTGCGTCGGGCAGAAAATGGGCTCGAAAGGGCCTAGGAATGGGCAAGGGTCGGGTCATTAAAACAATAAGAGATCTGGGCTGAAGAGTGTCCACTCCACGGCCACTCTGATAGACATCTCGTACCTCCGAGAGCAAAATATCACTGCACATTTCCTGAGGCGTGTGAGTGAAGGTTGAACTAGCCATCATTTAGATGAAAGATCCACTCAGTCACTATAACCCACGCTTGGTGGTCCTCCTCATCTTCATCATATCAACCAAGGCCGAAGTCCTCATTTACCACATTGATGTAGATTAGTCCCATCTGAGAGCCTTGCGTGGCGTCGACTGCACATGAGCTTTTAAAATCTTAAGTTACAGAGAGTGAATATTAGCGGCGTCCTTATCTGTCAGATTAATCTAGCAGAATCAGATCTGATGTGCCATAATGGTGTATTTATACCGCAGTGTTTCTTGACCTATTGATGCAAGGATCTTTCTCTTGTTGAATTTTCTTCTGCTCGAAGGGTTTTTTTTTTTTTGGCTTGTCTCTTTGAGAGTCCAGTTATTGCGCTCAGGCAAAGATCTATCAGTTTAAATCCTGTAAAGAGTGTTTATATTAGACCGGAGTTAATACAACAGTCTACTGAAATTTAGGCCAGGGGTTGTTCAATGATCCTCTGACTAGACGGGGGCCGTTTTGTTTATAAAGTAATTATTCAGCTAATATGACGTTTCCATTAGTTTCTGCATGCGTTTATTTATGCGCCCGCTAACTCTTGCTAGCGGCTAAAGCAATTAAACGCACATCTCTGTAGATAAATACAAGAAGAGTACGTTGAGGCGCTTGCAAACAGAATCCATTAGCGTACAGGGCAATAATTCATGCATTTATCGTGTCTGATTGTTATTTTTTAATCTGCATTTTATTTACATAATTCCAGGCTCGTTTCCTCTGCACACAGTCACACATGATAAAAAATAATTGCCTAAGATTTTGGCTATATACTTCTTAAGATTTCATGTCAAACCGTAAACTGGATTTATTTTATTTATTTTTTACCAGCCGCTATTTTGTGTTTGTTGCATGTTGGGTCTGTCTGACATGCCGCTGTTGGGGTTTGTTCAGATAACCGTATCACTCACTTGTCACAGCGAGAGAGGGGTAGACAGGAAAAAAGAAAGAGGAAAAAGGGTCTCTGTGAGGGGCAAAATGTTCTTTCTCGCTAAATAAGATATTTATTTATGAGAAAAGCAACAGGAAAACTAGACATTGGCAATAAAAGCTAACCGAATTCATTCCTATTCATCGCAACCAATCTTCAAGACAGAGGATGTCTCATATTACACTTCCTAGTGCCCTATGATGCCAATCAGTATATTGCAAACACAAATTTGTGCACTAGCAAGGGCCTTGTTCCAGTAAATGTCAATTGTAAAAAATTATATTTTCAAGAAGTTATGACAACATATGTTTTTGCATTGCTTTAACTCATCAAAATAAGTTAAGAAATGTTAAACTTTTTATGTTATACAAGATTCAACTAATTTAACAGTGTTTGGACACTGATTGTACAATTATGTATATGGTCACACATTAAAATAGCTGTATAAGACACCATAAAAGAGTGATATCTGTCTGGTGAGATTTGTTTGGTTTCATTGTCTTCATTGTCTTCATCTTCATTGTTGCAGGTAAAGACCTGGCTGAATTCAGAGTAGCATAATCACACTATTTGTTGCATACCGTATAATGGCACAAATAGTAAGAGTAGTACTGTGCTATTCTGAATTCAGCCTGTATGAAATTGCTTGAGCACAGTTTCATCTTTTTGTTGTCATACTGGTTGAAGCAGGAAGTTCATATACATACACAAACACATTACCACCAGTACCATGTCTTTGTAAATCAGAATGGTTGTCTCTCAAGAAATTATCTGTCAGATGTTAAATAGACATTTAAAAGATTAGATGTTTTTGATTTAACTCTTTCCCTGCCAAGGTTTTTTTTTTTTTTTTTTTTTTTTTTTTGCCAGCCACTGCCAGCAGTTTTGATCATTTTCACAAAAGTTTCATGGTCCCCAGAATATTTTGTTAGGTTGCATTAGAAGAGAAAACATAAAAAAAAAATATATATATATATATAAATATATATATATATATATATATATATATATATATATATATATATATATATATAATATATATATATAAATGAATATATAAATATATAATACAATTTTACACAGTGCGCCACTGTTTTCTTAAAAAAAAAGTTTTTTTGTGTGCAACTTTTAGGTGTGATGCCGTGTGTGTGAAATGGATGTTGCATCCAGTGCTTAAATGTGTGTTGTGTGGTAGTGGGTGCTTTAATCTGGTGGCTCCTGAGAGCCTGGTCTCCAATCTCAACAGCATCTGAGAGTGTGTGAATCATACACACCTTCACACATATCACCATTACCATTAGAGCTCTCTCTCTCTCTCTCTCTCTCTCTCTCTCTCTCTCTCTCTCTCTCTCTCTCTCTCTCTCTCTCTCTCTCTCTCTCTCAACTAACTCACTCACTCACTCACTCACACACACACGCACACGCACGCGCGCACGCACGCACACACACACAGACAGACTATGAGCCCGCTGTGTGTGCCTGTTGAAGATGGATGGAGTTAGAGGGAATGAGCCCTGTGATACCTGTTACCATGGTGACTGCTGATGCTTCTCTTTCCTCACTGTTTTCCTCTTGAAACACCATTTTCTCTGACAGCATGATTGCTTATGGGTCTGTAAAACATTTGCACTATTATTAGACACATGTATTGTGTAACTAAGAGAGATGTGGGAGAAAAGGGGGTGCATATATGTGAAAGAGAAAAGGAGGGCATGTAGGATGGAGGAAAAAGAAGTTTATGAATGAGAGAGAAACAATGAGTTTGAGATTCAAATATTGAAGTGAGCATGAAATCAGAATTCACCCTATGAAATTTACCCATTCACGTTCCCTGTATTGTGAGGGATGAGCAGTATAACTAATAGTTGTGTTGCTATTCGTTTAAATGGGTACCGGTAATAGTGTCGCGTTTTGCTAAATTGTGTAGGGTTTTGTTGGCAAAGCTATTTTATGAAGTACGGAGAGGGGCGGTGTTGTGATACTCGACACTGTACATGTTTCTTCACAATATTTCAGTACTAAAGTGTGTATAAAATATGACTGTTTTTCAATTGGTTCTTGGTAAGAATCGTTGTCGAGTTTGAATTAATCAAAGCGAATTACATAATTAATCGAATTTTTGGTTTGTTTACCTTTTAGATTAGTATTTGTTGTTGTTGTTGTTGCTGTTTACTATTGTTTATGTAATATAGCTGCATTTTTCTTCTTCTTTGTAATCTTTCAAAAATTGACGTTTTTCTTCATCTGGAAGTTTTAGAGCCATTTCTTATCTGAAATGCATCTCTAAAACGTTTCCAGTTAAATAAACATTTAGAAAATGTCTTTAAGATGTTTATGATTAGAATGTACACTCTTTATTGGCATCTACTGTTCTATGAAGAAACATCAACATCCATGGAACATTAGCATTACTCAAAAAGTTCTTTATAGTGAAAAAATGTTCTTTAGATTTATTTAATATTTTAAAACACTAATGGTTCTTTTAGGAACTCTTCATTGAAAGGTTCTTTGGGGAGCCAAGAATAGTTCTTCTATGGCATTACTGCGAAAACCCCCTTTTGTAGCCTTCATTTTTAAGTTTGTATGTAAAACTGCTTTTTTTAAGTTATTAATCAATGTTTGTGCACAACAACTGAAGTATGAAAGATACACGTGTGCTATTTATCCTCTCAAAATCATTAAATTGTAACATATACCCTGTAAATAGGACATATTAAGAAAAAAGGAACACCGTGAGAGAGAGATTCGGAACTATAATTCTCTGAAAGCGCACTGCAGCGAGACAGAGCGAGATGAGACACGCGGTGCATCCGTGAATACCCATCATGCAAAGATCACAGCATGCGTTTATAAACATGTGGCTTCCTCCTGCTGATGTGCGCAACACTGTTCATTCAGCACGCCTCACGAATCCACGCTGTTAGCACCAAACTGGAAAATACATATCATTTGTCATGACGAACGCTTAAATGAAACATTTCTCAAATTGAGATCAGAGGCAGTATATTTTTACAGTTATGAATTATACACTGTTTACTGTATCCCATTAGATGGTCGTTACTGCACATCCATAATCTCCAAACATTACATTGTGGTATCAAAACAGTATCAGCAGGATACAATTATCCCATATAGATTCCAGTGTTGGTGTGATTTAACAGCACCGCCAAGCTTTTAAAATCCCAGCGGAATTCATCATGTGCAAGTTTTTCACATCTTGTGACAACATGAGTTGCAAAAAGGCCTCCAAACGTCAGCCGAGGTCTTGAGATCAACACACATCAGCTTTAACCGCAGTTCAAAATATAATGGTTAGAGAAAACTCAAGCATGAACATTTGACAAGGCTCCTCACTGAGAATTTGGGCTATGTAAAGGCTAGCTATTGAAGGAGACCATACAAGAGACTTCATCTATCAAACTGATGTGAGAGCTGGACTTGTCTAATCGCAGTGTTGCACAGAAAATGTCACATTTTCTGTGACGCCGTGACAGCGGTTTATGCGTCAGTTATCAAGCTCTGCTAAAGGCAGGCTCTTTAAGATCCTCGTCCAGTAAGTACCTTGATGTCGGCTTCAAAGCGTACTAGCATGTGATGATGGAGGGAAAAAGTCTAGCAAAAAGTGAATTTTTAATTACCAGATTTTTTTTTTTTTTTTACATGTTATTATATATTTATTTATTTGATTATATTTTCTTTTATTTCTGTTTTTTTTCTTTCTTTTTCTGATGCTGAAATGGACTTCCATAGTTACAATACAGATTTCTCCAGTAATGGAGTTTAATGTACTTGACTGATATTAAAGGTATAGCGGAGGATCTTTCCAAATTTTAGATAAGACCCGCCCTCTCCACTTTTTGAAAAGTTTGATTGATTCACCAGAATGATTGACAATTAGGAGGACCAATAGTTTAGACTACCCACCAGGAAGTAAAACATCCTCCGCTATACCTTTAACAGCAGACCAGTGATTAAACTTCATTAAAAAAAATGCTGTCAGACATGTGAAACACATGTTTAGAATTCTTGAAATTCCATGACTAGGTGACACCAACTTTATCACCATTAAGTTCCGAATGTGTAAGCGTAATTTTGTCACGGCAGAACTCGAACACAATATGTTGGTGTGAACCCACCTGCTCAGGTGACAGCGTATAAATCAGAGTTTACACCACAGATTGACTCTCCACCTTTCCAACTCTGACTTTATTGCATCTTTGGCTTTGTGACGCTAGTTTCCAAACACGTTTATCTCAATTCAAAATCGTCTGGAACTGTTTGTTGGTTTGACACAACTTGCTGAACCAGCCATTGGAGGATCATCAGGGAAATATAAAAGATTTTAAACTGTTTTAGCAAAAACGATTGGCACACTTTTTCTCTCTCTCTCTCTGTTACTCTGCGTTCTGTTTGCTTACATTTTTTTTTAAATCTAACATTTATAGTTTGTTTCATTTCAGCTTTACCCTAATTACCGAAAAAGATTTTTAATAGATATGGTTAGGGTTAGTTTAATAACAATAACATAACACTGGTAAATTACATAAAACCTGATCATTTCAGCTCTTGTAAACACAATTTCCTTGAGTTTTATTAGTTTTTGTTGATTCTTTTTTTTTCTTTTTGTTTTTCAAGTAAACACTCTGATTGATTATATTTATCTAATTTAACATGCACATTTTTAGCTCATTTAAAATCCATTATTTTTCTGTATCTTTAATTTTCAGTTGAATGTTTTATTTCATATTTCTTTTTAGTAAGGTAGAAATATATTAACTGTAGTTAACATTTGGTATGCTCTTAGGTTTATGCATATGCATGTCTAGCAAAGCCATGAAATCCTTTAAACGACGACGAATGCCCACTAACACTCGTTTTAGCAGTGTTACATTTAATAAGGTTAAGTGACAAATGTGAGCCTTTCTGACATTTCAAATGCCTCCTTAAGTAATTCATCCTTTTCCCTGACTTTTTTTTTAATCCCAATTGAGAATACTAACCATTAGAAGTGTAATTGGTCAATAACAATACCTAAAATATATCCAGGAAACGACTGAGATACAGACTATTACACCATCCATTGTCTACTAGAGTCCCGTCACACCAGGTGAATTTATTTTTATTTTGGTTTTTGTTTGCCTGTCGACATTTTCTAATTTACATCACTCCTCTGATGTATAGCTTCATTCAGCATTCAGAGAAAAATGGACGTTGTGGGCTTTCATGCATAGAACTTTCAATTATTCATGCATTTTGCATAACACGCACTTTACTGTCATTGGCTGAACTTGACACTTTTTTGATTGGTGTTTTTGTGCAGGCTTTCACAGTGAATGACAATACGCTAGCAGGCTGACTTGCTCATCTGTGTGCCTTGCTATTATGAGGCAGTCTGTAATATACATACATTATATGCTACATTGCTTTGAATGCAGGTTGGTTTTTATCTAATTTTCCCTCCCGTAATGGCTTCTGTGGCCACTAATAAGAAAACATAATACTTATTAGTCCAATTTAAAGTTTCAGAGTTGAAAGGCACACAAAGACTGAACGTGTGTGTATTTGAAATTTCAATGCTAACACTGCCTCTTATTGTCTTTTGCACATAATTACAGACTAATATTTGCCTGACTTGCCCTAAGAATCGGCAGACAGCGTCGGAATTGCAATGTGCCTGAATAGCGACGCTTTACACTTCAGGGGAATCGCATTATGAGAAGAGCCAGTGTCCTCAGGTGGGCATCAGCGGTTTAAATTCAACCATCAATCATGTGTGAAAGGCAAACCCACTCAGCACAACTGAAAGACAAGATCACAAAAACATTTCTCAGAAAAGTTAAATACAATCCGAACAAAGAAAAAGGCATATGTAATTGTTGAGCATCTGTTATCTGAGGTCAAACGAAGATAGATATGTATCGCTCAGAGAAAAAAGTTAGCAATTAATGCGAGTCTCGCAGTGGGAGTAACTACACTCATGTTGCTTTGATAAATCTGTGCGCTCTTGTGGAACCTTTAACACACGCTCCCCTTTCTCGTTACGCACTTTTTGTCCCTTATCTCCGTGTTTGTACGAACCGTGACTTACAAATAAGGTTTACTGAAAAAACGCAATGAGATGTTCCTATAAGATATCTTTTTTTAATTAATAGGGTATAATAAGACCGTTAATTGCCAGCCGCTCTCTGGGATTGTTTCTAGATAAAATAAAAGGTCTAATGAATTTGATCTTATTTTACGTGGTGAAAAAGCCCCCCTGAATCTGCTGAATTCCACTTATACTGCACTGATATACAAACTACACAAAAAGATAAATAAAAGATAATCGCAATGTTTTGGTTTTTCACTGTAGCCTACTTTTAACCCCTATAATAATAGGGTTTTACATTATTTTGTCCAATCCCTGTAATATACTAACATATATATAGAGATGGGAATGAGAACCAATGATGTTTTGCATTGTTGATGTCAAACCTGACGTGACATGTCTTGATGCGCCGTTTCTAAACGTGAATGAACAACTTAAATATCAGTTCAATATAAATCAGTGAATGAACAACTTAAATTTCAGTTCAGTATAAATCCAGAAGACACTGAGTGCAAGAATCAAGTATGGACTATTTTTATGGTGCTTTTTTATTTCTGAAAAGCTCTTTGAAGCTGTCCTTCTTTAGCTATTTCAGAAAAGATCTTTGTGTGTTCATACATGTTTTGAACAACATAAGGGTGAATAAATGCATTGTAAAAATCAATAAGTTATGAAAACATATGTTTTTAAATTGCTTTAACTCATCAAAATAAGTTAAGCAATTTTCATTTTTTTTATGTTATACAAGATTCAACTCACTTTTAAGTCAGTTTAAAGTCATTTAAGTTGAAATGACTTAGTCTAAACATTCAAGTTGATTGTACTCAAAAATGTAAGGCATCAACTTTTTGAACAGTGTAATGACAGACCTTTTTATTTTTGAGTGGACTATATCTTTTAAAGCCCGACACACCAAGGCGTCGGACCCCGTTGAGGGCTTTTTGGCCGATTGAGCATGTTCAATCTGTGTCGCCACCATCGGTGAGAGAGAGAATTCTGATTGGCTGTTTAGCTTAGCGAACGAGAATAAAAGCAAAAGTGAGCAAAGAAGTCAAGACGGCACAGACAAAAGGCTGTTCTAATTTATGTCATCTTACCGGAGCATTCAATGAACGAATATTTTCATAACAACATGACCCACCTGGAAAGAAATAAGTGATCTGCATGATTGATATTCAAAACAGTCCTGAAGTCCTAGTTTCGGTTTCTCTTCACGAGTGATGAATATAGACTCATATTTGCTGATATAGACAGTTATTTCCTTAAACGTAGGTGTGGAATGCTTGTGCTTGTTGACAGTCGCCTCACTCGCCTGTAGTCTTTGTGGTGTTTTCAAGAGCAGCTTTTTTTGGGCCGAGACATCGCTAGTTCTTTTACGTCGGAGTGGGTTTGCCTTTTACCTCTCTCTCTCTCTCTCTCTCTCTCTCTCTCTCTCTCTCTCTCTCTCTCTCTCTCTCTCTCTCTCTCTCTCTCTCTCTCTCTCTATCTCTCTCTCTCTCTCTCTCTCTCTCTCTCTCTCTCTCTCTCTCTCTCTCTCTCTCTCCATTGTTGGACCAGGCTGATAAAAAAGGTCCATGTCAGAGAGTGCGGTTTCGCTGTAATTCCAGTGGTGGCTTTGCAGAGGGCCATTTTAACGAGAGCTCAGGGAACTGTGGTAACAGGGAAGTGGCTGTCACCATCTTTTTGTGTCGCTTGCCTTTGCAAGAGAGAGACAAAAAAAAGTGAGAAAGTGTGAGAATCTAAGGCAGTCTTACATTTCAACGTTTTTTTCAACGTTTCTGTTCGATAACTAGCGGGAAAAAAAGTAGACCACACAAGTGTCCCTTTCCCGCTGTTGTTAATGAATGCATGTGTCTTCAAAGGCATAACTGGAGAGAACTGAAAAGCCAGGCTGCTCCAAACCAGTCAAGCTGATCTTGCAGTTTAAGGGCAAAGAAAAAGAGACACATATGGTTCAAAGTCTAAGGTAAATGATTAATTCATGCATATCGGATGTATATAAGATGTGGATCGTTTAGGGGAAGATCAATGACTGAACCTATATAGGTCATAATATGATATCACCAGGCCCACATGGAATCTGAGCATGCAGTATTTTGCAGATAATTCTGCAGGATTCACAACGTTCTACAAATCCCCAATCCCTTGCATGTTTGATGATTAAGTATTTAAGATAATTTGATCAACTGTTGGGGGTTACACTTTAGTTTTAAGGTGACATAGTTACATTGCACTTACTTAAATAAGTACTGAGTAATATTAATTAACTACATGTACTTACTATAGTGTTACGGTTAGGGGTTAGTTACTTGTAATTATGCATAATTTACTGTTATTACTATAGTAAGTATATGTCTAACTACGTCACATTAAAATAAAGTGTTACCCAATGTAGTCCTCTCAGCTCCATTTAACACATTTAACATTGTTTAAATCCATTCCACAGAATGTGCTTGGTGCTTTCTCAATGCAAGATTTCATATATTATTTGGAAAATAAAGCAAAAGCTCATATCTAGCTTAGCATTAGCTTTCAGAAAAAGGCTTTGATTTCTGTACCTTCTTTCCCTATTCATTGCCTCCATGATGTACTGCCTTATGGTAGCCTCATGAAGATAATACAAGATCAGATTCACAGTTTCAAAGGTTATGACCGGGGTGTGTTGAAGAAAACTGATCCCAGACCAGGATTTATTATTGTTTTGAGGTTTGAAGGCCGTATATGGGCATGGCCCAGCACCCAATACTGTGCTGTCATTTAACCTTCCATAAAGCATTCTGCCTCATATGTTAAATTACATTTATTTTTGGTTGTTATTGACAATTTAATCTATAAATACTGCCCCGTGCTGTGCAGTGTGTGTGTGTGTGTGTGTGTGTGTGTGTGTGCCTGTGTGTGTGTGCCTGTGTGTGTGTTGTGTGTGTGTGTGTGTGTGTGTGTGTGCGTGCCTCACTACGCTTGAAATAATTCAAAACCGCAAGTCTCTCTAATGTCAGAGCAGTGAGTCTAAATCAATGGCATCCATTTCTGTTCCAGATCTGCAACAGCATGGAAATCGATCGATCTGAACATTTCTCTATAAAGGGTCGTCATCTTTTCCTGTTACGAATCTGTCCGTTGTGTTTGAAATTGCGTTTTCGGATTCAGAGCCGATTCCTCTGCAACAACAGCAAATGCTCTCTCTCCTTCAGGCCTGTTGGTAATCTTCAATCTTCGATGCTGATCCTGAATAAATGTCAGTTGTTATCTGCTCTTTGTCTTTTGAAACCGGGTCCGTTCCTCTTTCAACCTACGTCTTCAGCAGGTTTTGAGGGCTTTGAGTGCAGACAAATCTGCATAAATGTGACCTGCTCCATCATTTTAAGGTTTATGTATGAAGAATGAAAAGGAGTAGGAGTAGTTTTGTTTTCTAACGATAGATCTATAATTATGTATCTAGTCCAATCCACTGTTGAGAGAATCATTTAAATAATGACTGTCACTACAGAAAATGACCTCGAAGGATTCCAAAATAATTACAGATCTTTGATTTCTTCTTCTTTTTTTTTTGGGACCGAATTAGGAGATTTATTCAAAAACACATTAAATAATTTAGACATCAATAATTAAGGCATTTATAATTTATTTAAAAATATATTAAATTTTATTATGTTCTTTTCGAAAAACCTTATTTTTAATCTAACATGCTATGGACATTGAATGACTGAAGTAAATGTAACATCAAGTAACATCATTCTCAAGCTATTTTATTGATGCTTTTCACTGTTGAAACATTGACTGGGCAATTGCCCAATTGAAAGATGCATTTCCACTTTTAACATATCTTCTGCTGTCAATGTTTATTTCATGCTTTAACTAGTAGTAAAGAGGAAGCAATAATCGCTTGAACTATGACAGTGACAGCAATCCATCACACCACATTAAAGAGAGTCATTTGTTTTATCAAAATGTTTTATCAAAATGAACACAATACAAAACAATTGGAATTTATGTAAGCGCACCATTGCGATTATATGACTCAAACTAATAGTGCGCTAATTTCCCAAACCTGGCAACACTGGTCAAATATGTAAATATATGTTTGGCTAAATATGAAAATATATGGAATATTAAAGAGTAATGTGTTGAGAGGTCACTTTGGGTTGGGTGGGGGTCAAAAACTAAACAGTAGTTTCATTTGGCAGTCTGTGAGAGGGTGTGAGAAAGAAGTAAAATGGAAAGTTACAAAGGATGTGTGTGTGTAAGGTTGCAAATATGAAAAACGGAAAGTGGCTAGTATAGCTGTCATATTAGCGCTGGTTCTGTGGATGTGGGCGCACTGCTCTTATATTAAACTGTCACAACCAGAAAGAATGTCTGGCCGTCTGGGCCACACTGAGAACAGACGTCTGGCCCAAGGACATTTGCTGACATCCACTCCCATGAATATTCTACTCTGGAAATGTAACCTATAATTGTCTGGTGTGTGTG
>NC_138747.1:7729292-7773918 GCF_965113295.1 Leuciscus leuciscus | reverse complement strand
GGTCTGCTGTCCTGCAGAGTTTAGCTCCAACCCCAATTAAACACACCTGAACCAGCTAATCAAGGTCTCATTAGGCATACTAGAAACTTTCAAACAGGTGTGTTGGAGCTGGTTGGAGCTAAACTCTGCAGGACAGCGGACCTCCAGGACCGAGATTGGTGAACCCTGGTCTAAGCCAAATACTGTGTCGCCTTTGAGGCAGGTGACAATTAAGGGGAAGACGGTGAATTTGGACAAGGCAATATGCCGTATTTGTCGCACAAAAGTATCCGTCTCACGAGGAAATACCACTAACTTAAGACCACATCTTAGAAAAATTAACCATCCTGTGGCGTTTGCTGGACTTAAGTGCAGCACACCTACCTTACCCCTCATTTACACCGCACACGTCTGCAGCGCATTACGGCTGCGACACGGCTACCGGAGCTGATCGCGCCCATTCTAGTCAATGCTTGTGTTTACACCGGCCGCGACGCGGCGCGTTTCAGAAGCTTCCCAGAAGCAGCTCTCCGCGCCAAAACATTTTTTTTCATTGTCAAATTCAAAATATGACAATGACAGGGTTTCACCCTGTGCAAACTCCCAAACGTATTACACACCAATATCCTTGGTAGAAACCATAGACTGTGTGGTAGAAACTCAAAAATCAAGAAAAAACACGTCGGACAGGTAAATCACGTGGTCTCGCGCATCCAGTCGCTCCGCTTCTGAAATGCTCCTGGTGTGAGTTGGCACCGCGTGGAGGACGGAATAAAACCTTGTCGCAGCCGTAATGCGCTGCAGACGTGTTCAGTGTAAATGAGGGGTTAGGTCGGCGACACACTGGCTGCGTGGTGTGTCCGTTTTTATTTCGGCTCCCATGTTAACAGGTTGGAGCTTGCACACTGCCTGCGTGAGAAGCGCGTCTCAGTTGCGGCACGAGCCGCGCGGAAAACGCGTGCATGCTAGTAATAGAACCGACGCCTATTTTTCACGCGACACGCAAGCCTGTTGGAAGCGTTTCCTGGCAAAATAGAATAGGAAAAGATGTTTGTATGTCATTTTGACATGAATACATATTAATAAATTACATTTTGATGTTTGAAAGTTTAGGTTTTAACATAAATGCAGATATAAATGTAATTAAAAAAAATATATATTATCGATTTTCAAATATTGCACCTGTCAATACAGAACGAAATATTCTCTAGCCTATTTTGCCGTCAATACTGCCGACGCTGTCTTTGCTGCTATATATTTGTTTAACATTAAGTATAGGCCTTCCACAACTCTCTCCCCATAATGTCGAATATATCACCAATGAGGCTTATATGTCACCTAGCAGCAGCAGCGCTGTTTCTGATGTGCAAAGACAGAGAAAAAGCCACGCAGCTGACACGCAACAGAAACGCCACACTCACACCACGCAGCCAGTGTGTCGCCGGCCTTAAGCCTACCTAATTAATAGTTAATTATTAATATCTACAATTTAATATAAATGTTAATTTGTTTATTTGTTAATAAAGAATACTGCTTTATGATTATTCATTTCCATTGTCATTTACAAGCTACATGCGTTCTTGATCGCGTCTGCAGTGTGTGACGCGGCCGCGGGTGATTTTTTTTTGGGGGGGGTCGGTTAACCGCCAAACCGCGAGATTTGTTGCTTCTTCACCGCGGTAAGAAAAAATCCCATACCGTCACAGCCCTACTCGAAGTATCACCAGAGGCTCTACACATGAACTCGAACATTGAGAACATTGTTTGTGTACACAGAGTTTACTAAAAAGACACTGAACAACTCACTGTAGCTGTGTCCGCCGGCATTTTGACAGTCAAAAATTGTCGATCTCCGTTACAGGGAGGAGAGTAAAGATGGAAAGCTCCTAAAGCTTAGTTCCTTATAAATTCATGGTTAATTTGTTGTTTTGTCATTAGTGAAAATCAATATTGACCTTGTATTTGAAAAAGGATGCTCATATAAGAAGCAATACTAAAATTCAGAGTCAGTTCATTCACATTCGGAGATCGACTATTTTTGACTGTCAAAATGCCGGCGGACACAGCGACAATGAGTCATTCAAAATCTTTCTTTTTAGTAAACTCTGTGTACACAGACAGTGTTCTCAATGCTCAAGTTCATGTGTAGAGCCTCTGGTGATACTTCGAGCGAAGTTTCATGTTGTCAAAACTTCTTAGTGTTTTACAAATAGCGATTTTTGATGCTATCATAGAAGTGCCCCATTCACTCCCATTCAAAAGGCAATTTGACCGAAAACGAAAATACGGTCAAACTTAAAAGTGGTGTTTCCATTCTAATTATGCTTTTAAACGAAAGTTTGCCTCAGGTACATTAACAAAAATACCCTAGGTTGCATTTTGGCGAGAGTTACCCTTTAAAAGCACAGTGCTCATGGCACGAGACACTAAAAAGCCAGTGAAACATATAGTTATTGCCAAGTGTTCACATTTACATACTACGACTATTATCTGTAGTGGCAGATCAGCCTAAATGTGTTCATTTCAAGTAATAATTTTTTATTTCTGGTGATGCATCTAAGGTGAGCAGAGCTAAACAATGCAAATGAGCTACGACATGATGCGGCAATTACCAATAAGTGTGCAGAAAGTAATCTGCTGCCTGATACAGTTGGATACAAACACTTACAATAAACCAACAGCACGGCCATCTCCAGCAATTTAATCACTGTCAATGCAAACACCCCTTTAGAAGGCAGCTGTCTATGCAGCCAGAGATATAACTGCTGACCTTTCTGTACTGAAGATAATATTTACTTGCAGACATTTGAAAATGCTGTTACAAGGATTTAAACATAAATTAATTGGATCAGACCATGTACAATCAAGTTACTGTTATCATTATAAGGAAATACATGGATCCAGGCATGTCTGTTTCCTCCCATAATAAAACAAATCATTGATCTCATTCCAAGGTTTTACTGTAAGCTATTGTTTAGCTACAGTTATATTACTGCAGAGCCGAGGTGCCAGGAAGTGCTGGGAACACATGCTGATAGATTGAAAGAGTAGGAAAGAGAGGGAGGTAGAGGGCACAAAAGTGAGTGTGTGAAGTGAGGGAGAGCGATAAAGGTACTGCAAGAGAGTAGAGAATAAGGGAGAGGTAATCAAGAAGGAGAAAAATGACATTGAACTGGAAGGTTTTGACTTTTAATCAGCACTAGAACTGATAATGACAAGGAAGCATTCATTAAATATTACTGAATTATACACTTGCTGATGAAAGCTCTGTTTTCATGCAGCAGGTCCAAGGAATATTGAGTGGTGTTTTATAATTGAACGTACCGTACACTAGCACTCAGTTTGGACCAGGGTTGTGCACCAGTCTGAACTGAAAAGACAGTGCATTTTAAATTCCAGTTTGAACTGAATTTGAATTTAAGAAGTAAACAGTGCAAATTTGAACGTAAGGAAAATAAACTGGGATGGATGGGCATACAGATAGATGGATTTACAGACAGTTAGACAGGCAGAAAGTTAAATAGTTAGGTAGATAGACAGTTTGATAGATGTAGGGTTTTTCATTATAACCAACAAAGTATAAACAATGTCAAAAAGAGATTCATTGCACAAAGTAGATAGATTCATTGATTATAACGGGAGTTTTCGCAAGAGTACAGCTTTGTGTACCTCACGTTATAATTGACAGCTTCAGTGATTATAATGGCAATGATCGTTGCTCGTATTCTGTATATATTAATATATATCTGTCATGCTGCTAACTACACATTGCAAAGTTTCTAAATGGACAACTATATAAATATGCGATTTAATCCGATTGACAGTGATCATCATAGCAGTGGATGGAACAAAATCTGATACTGCATGTCAAATGATCTGTGCATTTAGCCTTGGAGAGTAAATGCAAAAAAATAGACCTGCTACTTTTTTTAATGTAATATCTATAAATGTAGAGATTTTTAAGTATAAAATAGTTCGAAGCACTTTGTTTTATGATCTGTCCTGATAGTGATTCTTATTTTCTTTCATGAAAAAATAGTATAAGTTAACATTACAAACAGTTTCTTTGCATTTAGTTTGGATTTATTGTCAGTACTGGGTTTTCAGTTCACATGGGCAGAGTACTTTGATTGTACTGAGTGTGGATGACCGTGTTCGTCCGCCACCAATGAATACCATTTTTTTGACCCAGGAAAAACCCTGGATGGACAGATGGACAGATGAATGGATGGATGTTTACATTCTTTCATCCAGCTTCATGACGTGCATCCAGATTGAAGTTCACCATATAGGATGTGTGTTTCGTTTATTATCTAGTTCCAACCCATCCATTATACTTGATAATTTCAAGCACTTAAGCATAAGCCTTGACATTTTTAATTTCTAAAGATATTCTGAAATGATTCATGTTCAATTCCTATAAATGTATTTATTTAGTTGTTTCATATTTACATTCAAGGATTTTCATTTCATCAGTTGCATTTTGGTCAGAACCAAATGGACACTCGGGTCTGAATCACAGTTAACGCTCGCTTAATCTCACCCTCTTTTGAAGTTGGACTCGCTTCAGAGGGCCAGACTAAAGATTGTGCGTCAAGGTTAAACGCGCCTGTAGGATGATGAAAAGCAGGAAATGGGCCATGTCTGCCTTTAGTTATTACTGAGGTAATATATGTAGCCCTGACAACAACAGCTTTTAAGTGAGGCTCCATTAAAGAAAAATGCTTCAGGTGAATTCAGGAAGGCGGACAGCATTTTAAAACTATTTTTAAAAAAGGTATAGTCAATAAAGTGAGCCTAGAGTAGCTTTTGTGTTTTTGTGAAGGTTGTTCTGGCCTGTGGATGCTGCCATCCACCGATCACTGTGAAATGAAGATTCCAGAAATACACATTGCTTATAGGAGAGGAGTTGTCGTTATCCTTAGCTCTTTGACTTAAGGCTACACCCAAGGCAGACAGGACCTGCAAAGAACTCAAGACAGCCTCACGTTAAAAATGTAATGAAAAGGAGAGGCCGGAGTCAGACAAATAAATGCATCGAAAGCCTGGTTTTGCTCACAATTGTGACAGAAATAGTAAGCGTCAGCCAAGACTTCAGTGGTGACAACTCAGCCTAGATTTTAAGCAACTCTTCAAGATGAATTTCTAGTGAAGTATGATCGAAAGTCAAAAGTTCACACCTCACACCAATGCTTGCTGATAGATTGAAATAGTAGGAAAGAGAGGGAGGTAGAGGACACAAAAGTGAGTGTGTGAAGAGAGAGATAAAGGTACTGCAATAATAGTTGTGCAGGTATGACGTCACTTTGTAGGCCAATCGGCAATTAGCATCACACTGGTTCCCTCGACAAAAACCCAATAGGATTTTTCTATAGGCTTTTGGATTATTGCAAAAAAAAAAAAAAAAAAAAAAAAAACCCCCACTGTGATCAACAAAAGTTCATGATACTTACATGTTTTGATCATCAAGATAATCTCCACAGAAGAACACAACTTTCATGAAGTTTTAAGCCTAAATTCAGAAGCAAAAAGCTAAAGGTAAGCTATAAACGAACTACACCACGGTCGCACGACTTTAACATCACCACCACTAAGCTTCAGACAACTCAGATTTTATCTAAAAATATTTTACAAAAAAGTTTGAGTTAGAATAGTTTATGAGTACAATTTTATGCATAACGAAGCTGTAAATTAATGTCCCACCTCTGTGGTCCCATTTAGCGACTTGTTAGCAACAAGGTTGGGTAATACTGATTATACATGGAGAAAAATCCCAGGTGGGATAATACTGATGTATTTTATGTCTTATATTCACAACAGAGCTTATTTCAGCCATTTAACCAAAATCCGATTTAAAAAAAAAAAATTTGATTTTGGGAAAATGGAACCGGAATTGCTAAAATGCTAACTCGTTTCTGCGTTTTGGCCTACAAAGTGATGTCATACCTGCAACACTCTAGATCAGGAAGGACAAGAAATGACATTGAACTGGAAGGTTTAGACTTTTAATCAGCACTAGAACTGATAATGACAAGAAAGCATTCATTAAATATGAATTACACTTGCTGATGAAAGCTCTGTTTTCATGCAGCAGGTCCAAGGAATATTGAGTGGTGTTTTATAATTGAACATACCGTACACTAGCACTCAGTTTGGACCAGGGTTGTGCAGTCAGAACTGAATAGACAGTGCATTTTAAATTCCAGGTCGAATTGAATTTGAATTTAAGTAGTAAACAGTGTGCAAATTTGAACGTAAGGAAAATAATCTGAAGTTTTATAGTTCAGGAGTCAAAAGTTCACACCTCATAAAGAATGTGTTGATGAGAGCGAGAGAAAAAAAAAAAAAAAGTTGAGAAACGGCTGAAAGCAAAGGAAAAAAACAGGATGAGGGTGGCAGGAGAAGATGATAAATTTGTCTGACGCATTTCTGCTAATCTTGTAATGCCCATGGCTGACGGGCCGCCCGTCATATCCCTTCGTGCATTGCTGCGGGGTCAGATAAGTGGTACACGTGAGGGCAATGACTGACAGCTCTGTCGGTGCTGCGGGGCACTTAAACAGGCTCCATTAACATGCGCAGGCTTTGTTATCGTACAATTTCTCCTCTCAACTTGGAGAGCTCAGGGAGTGTGTGCAGACAGCTGATACCTGCTCTGAGGGGGTTTTGGTTCAGTCATTCTCTCCACACTTCCCAATATACAGTTTTTGGCAGCATCAATGCAAAACAGGACAGCATAGAGTCATAAGGAGGAATGAACACACTGTAAAAAAAAATGTGTTGCCTTAAATTTTTAAGTACAATCAACTTGGATGTTTAAGTAATTTCAACTTAAATTTCATGAAACTGACTTGCTTGACTTGCTTAACTTATTTTGATGAGTTAAAGGAATGTAAAAACGTGTTGTCATGACTTGATTGATTGATCATGATGTTGTCATGACATGATTGATCCTATATTTTTTTACAGTTCACTGTTTCGGCGTTGATACTGCCATTGACAAACCGCTCCGAATAGAAGGTCGCTGGATGCCATCTCTTAATTTACAGTAGTTATGGCGTGAAGGCAACATAAACTTGTTGTTTTGGGTCAGGAGGAACTGTTAAAGGCAGCTGCAGTTTGTGGTACTCGGTGGCTGTCTCAGTCTACAACTCTGCATAGCATGAAACTGATGACGTGTGATGTCTGCGCGAGCAGATGCGCGAGGTTTGCAAATACATATGTTGACAAGCAGGTAGGGTATCGTATCATTGCAATCAGACCGAATGCAATGATTGGACGAAAATGTTATTGTCCTACGCCTTACACAGAAGATATATATTTATATGAATATATATTTAGACCACTTTACTTAATGATTGCTATAAGGATACACTTTATTTTTCTGCTCCCCCAACAGATATTCTATAGACTATGAGTAACTTTGCACGTACTTATTCTACTAACCTTAACCATCTACTGTAATAATCGTTAATTGACATGTAGCTGCAAAGTTACTTAAAGTAGGCTAAGTAGAATGTGCAAGATCACTAAAGTGGACTATCGGAATAAAGTGTAACCTTGTCATGCTACGGCCAAAAAAATGTATTAAATGACATACTATTTTGTCTAAATAAAATTAAAACCACAACAAAAAAAAGGTAAGATCAATTGTTTTTAATTATATGAATGAATTTAAGAATCGCAACATATACTATCTATAAGTTTGGAAAATTTAGTAAGATGTTTTAATGTATTTGAAAGAAGACTCTTATGCTCACTGACTACATTTACTTGATTTCAGATACAGTAAAAACTGTAAAATATTAAATATTATTACAATGTACAATAACTGTTTTAATATAATTGCAAATGCCATTTATTTATGTGATGGCAAAGCTGACTTTTCAACATCATTACTCCAGTCTTCAGTGTCACATGATCCTTCAGAAATCATTCTAATATACTGATTTGATGCTCAATAAATCAAAGCAGTTCAGAAACTGTGACACTATTATTTTTCAGACTTTCTTGATGAATAAAAAGTAGTGCATGTATAATGTACATTATGAAAAATGGATATTCATTTTGAGATATGATAAATATCACATTTGAAAAGTGAAAATTTGAGCATTAGATGACACCCCAAAGATAGGGGAAATGAACATGCAAAATTAAATACCTAATTTTGACTGACACAATACTGGCCAATAACCATGATTATCGGTACTGATATATCATGGAACTATACTACTATCAGATGCTTTGACTTTAGGTAATTAAGGTAATAATGTCACAAAAACAACACTAAAATTATCACAGCAACCATGTACATATACCATGGTATTTACATGCCACTTCAAACAATACCACGGCAAAAAGATAAAAACATATATATATATTGGCATTAGGGTTTTTTCTCAAATGTCTCCTCTCCTTGCCTTTCTCTCTACTTCTCTCCCACTCCTCTTCACTTTCTCTTCCTCCCCCTGTCCCTGATGACTTATCGATTACCCTTTGTGGTTTTATCCGAAGTCTCACAAAACTCCCCGCTCTGTCTGTCATGCTTGCTGCTGAAGGATTGTTTTGGAGGCCACCGCTCTGTAATTGAAAGCGTGGCCAGAAAGACGAATGGTCCCACCAGCAACTTCTCTCAAGAGAAAAGCCGTGTGGCTGGTTGTGTAAAAACAGTAACACACACCATGCGTGTGCCCTGGGGCTTCAAAATACTAGCTCACTACATCATATGTCAAGGGTGGCATCGGATTGTCATGGGACAGCCTGACAGAAAAAAAAAAACTGTCAAGTACCTTTCTAAATCCCTTAATGGAGCTTGATGGTGAAGGTTTTTGTGTGTCTTGAAGACGTCCCATCTGTTGGGTCAATGGGAGCAGAGAAAACAGTGCTGGGTTAGATAATCAGTTAGCGTGTTCTGTAGTCAATGCAGAATCTCTCTTCTCTCCGCAGCTATTTTTGAAAGAAATGGCCCACTTTTCTACTCATTCTCTTATCTAAGATGTTGTTTTGTTCATGATGTTGGAGTTTTCCAGGAATGCAGCATTTAAGGTGTATTATAGCTAGATTGGAAGCATGGTCTTAATGCATTCTCGGTGACGTGCTAACTTCCATCATCCTCACAGGCCCGTGTTGTTCTCAAACTCGAGCAGAAGCTTTTTCGTCACTCACGTGGAACTAATTTCTGAGAGCAGAAAGTTGTCATGTTCCTTTTTTCCTGCTCTCTACTTCTGTTGTACTTCAGAATTCTGTCAGGCATCTAGAGAGGCTGTGCCAGTTTGTTTTGTATATTTGAAATCCTGACGGACTAGATCTGACATGAACTTTACATGCTGAAAGCATCTGAATAAAAGCCATTTACTTCAGTCACTTATGTCTTTCTCATTCATAGAACGCACAAGGTGATTTATACAAGTAGATTGTTACTGTATCAACAACCTTTGGTAGATCAAAGTGTTGTTCTCGATTAACAATCACATTATTAACAGTTCCATGACTGACAAGAAATTTGTCAAATGTAATTTATGTGGCTACCAATACGGAGCCCCTAAAGGGACATGGTGATGGGAAAAAAGTATGAGATGGGAGGAAAAACGATATGCCAATGCTTTTGCGTTCTCATATATTTTGCGTTCCCCCGAGAAACTTTGCATTCGCTCTGAAAACGATGGAGTACTTTGAGGGCCCACCATTTCTCAGTGGAACGATAAAGTTTTGTGAGGGAACGCAAAGGTTTTGTGAGCAAATAAAAAGTTTCTCAGGGGAACGCAAAACTTCTCGGAGGGAGAAACACAGCGTTTCTCGGGTGAATGCAAAAAAATTTGCGAGAGAACACAAAAGCATTGAAATTCATTTTTCCACCCATCTCATATTTTTTCCATCGCCATGTCCCTTTAGGGGCTCCGTACCAATCAATCCCAATCAACAATAGTTGCTTAGGCAAATTTAATATCTGGTACATCAGGGACAGTTTTAGTTCCAGATTTACTAACAGCTTGGGCCAGCGCAAACCCTCTTTTGGCGTTAAAAAAACTACTGTCAGGATTTACTAAAGACACACAGTGAAAATTAACGCTGAAAAGCACTGCTACTTGGGCGGAGTGATCTGCTCGCAGCACATGAGAAGCCCCGCGATGAGGAGCAGAGAGTTCACTCAGAGTTGGAGTAAATCACTCCGCAGAAGTAGCAGGGCTTCGCCTTCTGAGAATATAGTTCCCAGTATGTATACAGTTAGAAGATGGCTGTGTCTCATGTGACCTTGTTATTTGTACACGCTGTGACTATACAAATCACAACATGTAAATAGGAAAATGTTGGCGTTATTTTGTCACTTATTGGGAGCAGTATGCTTGCTGGAGCCGTTTACCTCCAGTCTTTGTGCTAAGCTAGGCTAGCGGTGGGTGCGTCACACAGAGTTACGGCACGCACGGAGATGAAAAGGGTATGTATGGACTTATCTAACTCTGGGGGATACGGTGAATAAGCTAAAGTCCCAAAAAGTCGGGGTGTTCCTTTAAAGTTCAGATAAAAACGTATCTGTTTAGAATAGCTTTTAATGACATGACTGTTTGATGTGTACTTTGTGCTTTGTATGTTTTGTATCTATTGCCTTGTTTTATATTGTACGGTGTCCTTGAGTGCCCTGAAAGGCGCCCATAAATAAAAGGCATTATTGTTATTATTATTATCAGGAATCATCAGGAAGAGAACGACTCACGACAACACTCATGGAAAGAATATGCGGGGGGGTGTTGTAATCAGGGATGTAGTGGAGGCTAAACGCACGTAAATGCCGTTTACGCACCTCCCAAAATTTGGAAATAGCGTTTGCCCACCTCCAAAGTGCGTTTATCCACCTCTACATTGCGTTTATCCACCTCTAAATTTCACGTTATTTGAGCGGACTTTGCTTTTCCAGTGCGTGATCGCCGATCGGCACATGATTCGAGCATTTGGGCCGTTAACTACAGAGCAGAACGCGCAGCGCGCAAACATGGAGCAGAGAGCGCAGCGCGCCGACACACACACACACACACACACACACACACACACACACACAGAACAAAGAGAACGGCGCACACACGTAGCAGAAAACACACGCTCGTGAAGTTACTAAACAAGCTGCGCGAGAATGAAACTTGATCGCAGCCGCAACATGAAATCATTAAAACGATGCAAAAAAAGTGCTTTTTTTTTTTATTCATTACAGGCAGCTGGTTTAATGTAGGGAGCATGTCAAAACCCAACTGTACAAGATATTCAGAGGGAATCAAGCCTGCACCAGGTTAAAGACTTTTCCCTCTACAGGGAAACACTGATCCACATTTTTCTGATAGACCAAACAACTAATCAATTAATCGAGGAAATATTCAACAGATTAATCAACTATGAAAATAATCCCAAATCCCTAATCATTATGCACAAGTGCATTGCATTGGAAGCCCTGGATATAAGCCTCCCTCTCGATCTCTCTTAAATATTTTGGTTCTCTCTGTTTTGTCATTTAGTAAACTTTATAGATTTCAACCATATTATTCCTTTTTGAGTCTCTTTAACAAGAACTTAGATTAATGTATGAATTGAATAGTGATTGTGTGACCTATGATGAGGGAACAACCAGTGATACCCTTGGTAGTACCATCAAATTATAGCCTATAGCGATGTCATCAGGATACACATACACCAGTAGGCAGTGGCCCACCTTACCGGGTGATCAAGTTGTGGTCCACCAGAATTTATAGTTTACCCACCTCTTTTTTTACCACTACACCACTGGTTGTAATGTATTTGCAGCCTGTGTGTTTATCTTTGTGAGAGAACATTTTTGTGTAATTAATTAATCAAGCACACCATCGTACGGAGAAAAAGACAGTAGGCTACTCTTGAAAAACTAACAATAACAATACAACTAAAAAAGTTTTAATGGCATGTATGCACTTAATTAGCCTAGTTATTATTTGCTCACAGAAACATAGGTGAATAAAGATGCGTTTATACTGTATGTTTGGTAATGTATTTGCACATTAAAGTAAAAAAAAAATAAAGAAAAGAAAACATTAATATTTATAATAAATTATGTGAAAAATGTATAATAGTAAACACAATTCACAAATTACGCAATAAAAAAAAAAATATATATATATATATACAAAAATAAATAAATTAGTGGCTAACATAACTTCACAAAATCGCAAGAATGACAAGCTGTCTTTGTGAAAAAAAAACTATATATGAATAATGTAACAATGTATGATTTATACATTTAAAAATGTATACTATAATGAAATTATAGCCAATAGTCTGATTAGTGGATTTATACAATTAGTGGTCTATAATTGTGATAAAATCTAACCTATTTTGGATAAATCCACCCTTAAGCAGGATGTAAAAAAGAACAAGCTGTGGTTGGTCGCCTTACTGTATGCCAGTTTCTTCCAATCTAAGTGGGCAGTTCTTGGCCAGAATAACCTGATATTCATCCGAAAATGTGGCTCCATGAGACTACTTCAAAAACAACAAAGCATCTAAATCAAAGAACATGGCCTACTTGTGCAATTCAAATTAAAAGAAAATTACATTATCCAGTGTTTTTACAGCACAATCAAAAACGTCTTACTTATTAATGATCTATTCTAAGCCCAGTGTGCATGATTGACACAGAATAGACAAGAGCACATTGTGTATGCGTGCCTGTGTAAAAGCGAGCGAGAGAGAAAGAACCGGAGATTCTTGACAAGATAAATCATCAACAACCACATGAGCCATCTCTCCTCTAGCCCAACCCTGCTGACGCTGAGGAAAAGCTAAGGTTGAGCTGTTTGCTGCAGCACCTTCACCACAGAGTCGTTTTACGGGAGCCTCTGAGATGCGGCCATCTGTATTCATCTGTCTCCATTTTCATTGTGTTTCCCCGTGTTGCGGTAAGACGCTGATGCAAACTGTACCAAATGCCAACCATATCTCTGAGACTGCTGATGCTACACAAACCCACTTTACCCAGAAGTCCAGTGCTTTGTCATGAGTGACATGCTGACAAAGAGAGGCCTGTAGATAGCATATAAGGTTATGTCACTGCCATTAACATGAACTCCAGCATAGACAGGACAACATCGCAGTGGATGCATTTGTCAGGTAAGAAATTTAAGGATGAATTGACTGCAGTATTCATCTATCTTTGTGTCAGTTTACACCACAGTGAAATAGACCAGACTTTAGCTATGAATTATTGCACAAAATATTTCCAACACAGTGAATGTGTTCTTGTCTCTTTTTTACTCGGACAAACATGCTTTTCCCACAGGACTTTTCTCACGGCAGTTCCTAACTCTGTAACAGGTAGGGAGAGCACAGCCTAATTGAATTCAGTGTCAAGCGTCTGGGGTTCGGCCATCTCATTAGCCTGCGGTTACTCGATGTCCCAGGACATTAAGCCACAGCCTGATGTACTAAAAAAAAGAAGAAAAAAAAGTCACCTAGTGACCCGAGACAGAAATATCCCACACGAGGAATGCTTTCTCTTCTAAATAAGAGTCACAAAGGACCCACACATGTACTGTATGACCAAAATCTCTAAAAAAATTTAACTTTATAATGAATTTCAACTGTATAAATCATGAAACAGTTATCATTTCCGTAAATCAACCCTTAAATAGTCTAAATATTATATATCATATATATGGAATAAATTACATTTTAAAATAGAAAACAATTATTTTAAAATGTCAGAATGATATTTTACAATGTTATGTTTTTACTTTATTTTTTATCAAATAAATGCAGCTTTAATATGAGCATAGTGACTTCTGTCAAAAAACACAGCAAATTTTGAAATGGCAGTAAGGGTGTATATACATTTTGGCATCCATGCAAAACCAGCAGCTTCACATTATGTAACATGTTAAGACACAATACTCAATAAAACAAACAAACAAGTTACATGTTATAAATGTGAATATGTTTAGAGCAAATTTAAAATTGCAGATATATGTAATCTTGTGCACGTGAGTGACTGTGCAACCACATATCACTTAAGTGGATAGTTCACCCAATTTTTGTCATCATTTACTCACCCTCATGTTGTTCCAAACCTGTATGAGTTTCTTTCTTCTGTTGAACACAAAAGGATAATTTTTAAATAATGTTAGTAACCAGTTGACACCGGTAGTCATTGACTTCCATAGTGTTTGTTTTCCAACTATGGATGTCAATGGCTACCGTCAACTGTTTGATTACCAGCATTCTTCAAAATAACTTATTTTGTGTTCAGCAGAAGAAAGAAAGTCATACAGATATCTTTATCGGGGCAGTCGTGGCCTAATGGTTAGTGAGTCCAACTGGTAACACAAAGGTTGCTAGTTTGATTCTTGATCAAGGCTCTTGATCAAGGCACATAACCCCCAATCGCCACAGCATAATGACTGATCACTGATCCAGATGTGTATCACTGTTTGCCGTGTATGTGTGTGTGTTCACTACTCACTACAGCTCCTAATGTGTGTGCACTAACTTGGATGGGTTAAATGCAGAGGACAAATTACGAGTATGGGTTACCATACTTGGCATTCACATGTCACTTTCACTTTATAGTAATGCGCCAAGTTGCATCATAGCTTGGAAACCAAGAACAAAAAACATTTTGAAATTACCTCTAATATAATCAACAAAGGCGTCTAATCTGAACACCCAAGTACAAGTATAGTTTGGAAATTATAAAGAAATTGCACAATAGATACACTGCAGTGTCAATGGTAACAGAATACTAGTAGCATCCTTCATGCCGCAATACCAACCAGTCCTAAGTGGACTGCATGTTTAGTCTCATGGTTGAGGTTATTACCAAATAATGATGTCAGCTCTTGGAGACTTTGGTAGCACGGTGGCAATAAAGGGGTCTTTGCACTGTAAAGTCAATTTGAATTGATGGTTCGCATTGTCGTGTAAGAGGACTTCAGTATGCGTTTACAGCACATATGATTGCCTTTTTAAGTGGCCCCAGAGCTCTAAACGCAGTCCGCTGTTTGTGTTAATAGGCGCCATTGCCCACCAGGAGTCGTCGCTGAAAGGCTCTGAATAAGTAATAATGCACATATGAATAAATAAAAAACAGTGTCAGTTTGAGATTGGTCATCAGAGACGATCCATTCCAGGTGAGCGCTGCAGTCAAAAGACTTTTGATTATTTATTTAATTACCTGCATGATCCCATCTCCTCCGAGCACGTCCCGTCGCCCGCAGCAGAGGGAGACGCTTACAAGAAGCCACTTTCCGCTTTTCATCCCAGCAGGAAGAGTTATATTGTGGGTCAGCTCCCATCGTGAGGGCTCTGGGGGACATGAAAAATGCATCAGCGGGAAGAAAAAAAAAGAAAAGGGGAGATGAGGAAATGAAAAGATGCTGGAAATTATCCCTTGATCCTGTTTGTAAACACGGTTTTGCCATTTAGCTCGCACACAACTTTGCAGTTCTGCACGGAGGTGAACTCTTGGTTAGCGTCTGAAGGCTGTCGAACTGGACCGAAAGGGTACACTGCAAAAACCGCAATCACTTTGTTCTATCCAAGTGCTAATAAGCATAACGGCCGTGAAGAGGCTGTGGCAACATGCCAGAAGTCGACAGGCAGTTAATAATTCAGTAGAGCTCAATAAAGTTTTTTTTTTTATGATTTTGAATGAATTATTGAGGGAGACGAATGCTAGACTCCCCAGTAAGCAGACTTCCTAACGTCGCCAGAGTTTTGGCCCCTCCTCAACCCTTTTTCTGCAGGAGCAGCCGAGGGTCAGACCTCCTAGCGAGACCACACAAAGTCAACTAGTACCAAGAGCGCTTGATTGGCAGTTTCAGTGCATAACGGTTGTGTGACTTACAAGGCCGTGTGCAGATTCGGTTTCATTTATCCTTAAAGTCATCCCCACAGTAATTTCACTTACCTTCATTTTGATGTCCCTGTCAGACTCACACGCGGCTTCTTTTCGGTCTTGTTTTCAGTGGTGCTCCGACCAGATTGCAACTTCAATTTACTGTGGCTCTGTGAGCCATTCGGTCCTGACAGTAATGTCGAGCACAGCTCCAGATTGAGCCGCATGGAGCCAACTAATTTCAATTCAATCTACTGTTATGGGCGTTGAGCTTGTTCTGCCTTACCTTAGACAGTACGATCTATTTATTCCATCAGTGGGATATGATCTGAATCACACACACATGCTTTTACAACAACCTGTCACGTTTCTCTCTGGGGGAGTGAATGCATATTGATCTGACGGCAAACTCTTTACACCAAAGGGCCATTAGGGCGACATATTACTTCCTGTGTGTCTCACTCTCTTCTTTCTCTCCTTTACTTACAGCTGAGTCCTGAGAAAGAGATCCATTGTGTGAATGACACACTCGTGCTGTTTTGACTGGTGCTGTCATTCACAGTGCTGTCTGTCTTCAGCGCCGCTGCTATATGGAGTTGCACATTGCTCAAATTACCAAGGACAGGGAGTGGAGGGACAGAGATAGAGATGTGCAGCAACCCTCAAGGCTGAATGAAATGAAGGATTGGCATTGGGAAACAATGAACTAAATTCAGTAAGGAAGCTAATTGTGCAGAAAGCAATCACAGTTTTGAAAAAAATATAGAAGACGGGGGATAGTAGTCACCGCAGAGAAGATTTCTCAGGGTGGGTTTTTGAAACTCAATTTCTGTATAGGCAAATTCAATTTTTTGACTATTATTGCCCACAGATCCAGTTCATTGAGCATGTTGTCACAATATGAGGTAGGACACAAGTTTTTATTTTATTTTAAATCCCATCCCATGCGTCTTTAGCATAAAAATCCTAATTAGGCTGCACACTTGTTTCTCTGGTGCATAAGGTCTATAGAATTGAATGATAGCTCAAACTGTGAGGGTTTTTGGTGGGATGTGTACAAATTAGAAGTATTTGGACTAACTTGGTTGCTAGAGTGTTCCTGGTGGGTCCACTTGATAGGGTTCGCAGTATCCATGATATTGTGGTCGCGTGAATTGGGTTATTTCTTCAAAGTGAGCACCACACATTATCTTAGGAAAAAGTAAAAATCTTGGTGCATATTCATGAACCTGAACAGAACGAATTTCTGCGTGAATCGTCCATTAATTAATTCTTGTGTAAATGGTCCAGTTGAATTGAATGTGACAGTTTACGCAAGAAAGGTTTTTACAAATGATTTACAGAGAAATTCGTTCTACTTGTATTTTGTGAATTTTAATTTTTTTATTTATTTATTTATTTTTTTACATAGAAATGCATTGCTTTTAAAAGTGAATTTCTTGTTTCAACTTTAAGGCCAATGAACATGTGCAGCACTCCATTTCAATTCTCAACTGAAATACATCTAGGGTCCTTAACAATGAAGGTGAACAGATAAGCTACAGACCTTGAGCGACATGAAAGGGTCTTTAACCGCACTGCATATGTGTGAATATGACATTTTCTATACATTTTTCTGTTTTAATTGGCTGTTTTTCTGATTGCAGATGTAGAGGTGACTATGTTTAGACCTCTTGGAAAAGAAAAGTCTTCAATTTTCCCCCACAGCTTGTCCTTGTCTCGAGCAGATGGCTTCATTTGCAGCATTGGAATATAGGGGATATATTTTAATGAGGTATAATGATCTTATTATGATCACTGCTAACATTGGCATGGCAGATTGCTTCACCTGAAAGAGTCTTGCTTTTGTCTTTTTGGGCATGTTTTCGTTGTCCATTGCAAAGAACCAGGCAATAAAAATATGCTTTTGACTAAAATATCGAAGTACCTCAATTTACAGCTATCACAGCATGTAAAGAAGAAAGTGAAAAAGAAAAAGAAAGAAACCATGTCTCGTCTCATTCAGGCAGAATGGCTTTCCTGCCAGCTCAGAGCGTCAGACTCCAAAGGAGAAAAGCTAGAGTGCAGAAACACAAAACAACACAAACCCAAACGAATCCCACTCTCATTCCTCTTAAAGAAATATAGCCTCCTTCATCTCAACAAACACAAGCTCTTGAAGCTACATCCTGTTCTATTAATCACACCTGGCAAAGACACGGCAAGTGTTTCGACAATGACTAAGGAAAAGAGAAACATGCATAGTGTTCATGGTTAACTATAGTTCTTTGTATAAAAAATTAAATAAGTTGACTCTAAATTTCAGGTTAAATGTGCACGCCACTATCAAATTATTTCTGAACACAGTAAAACTAGCATTAAAAACCTAATTGACAATGACAAAACATGTTCAGTACTGCATGCGAAAATAACAGCATAAGTTGGAACAACATGAGGATGTAAAAATAATGACAATTTTCATAGTAAGATATAGCTCTTCCTACATTAGCTGATTATTACTAGATGTGAGTAGAGGACACACTGTATAAAAGATAGCTGGGTCTGGCTTTAAAGTCAGGGTTAAAGTCAGTCAAGGGTTTTTACATGACAATTGCTAGAGAGACACGAAAATGGGCTTTGCTTTTGACAGAAAGCTTTGAAGTCCATCTGCATCTTTGAAATTGCACATCACAAATGTCAATCTACTGGACCGAGTAAAAAAGCAAAGGAAAAAACAAACAAAAAAAAAAACATGAAAAACACAAATGGAGCCCTAAGAGCATCTCTGACAGATTTGGCAGAGCACCTGGGTCAAGGTCTGTTATGATAATGCCAACAACCGCCCTCATGGGCAAACACCTGTTTGCTTTTTGATCTGAGGATGAGGGTGAGTAATGAGATACTGAGCAGTGGTTTGGGTTTCAACAGAACTGAATACTAATTTCAAGAAGTGATTATGAATTTCTCAGACAAAAAATATTTTTTTAAAAGCATCCCCTCATCATCTGCATTTAATATATATATATATATATATATATATATATATATATATATATATATATATATATATTTTTTTTTTTTTTTACATATATCCATGCTGGTTATTCCTAATTAAATAGCAGGAGTCTTAATTAGAAACAAATCTTAAATGTTAAGGCTGTCTATAAATAGTATGAGCTGTCAATTAGTGAAAGGACAATAATAATACCGTTTTTATTTAATTTTTTCTTTCAGCAGAAGATATTTCATTTTGGGGGTTTTTCAAACATGAAAAACGACATGTTTAATGCAATCGGCCGACTGTAATGATTTTACACACAGATGAATTCATACATCAGGCATATAACTGAGAATGTGTGTGTGCATTTGTGTAATAATGTATTGCACATATGAAACGCCACTTTGCCTTTTCCCCTGCTGGGGCAGGACAATGTAATTGAAACCTTTATGAGAATAGAGGGACAGGCAGAGGAAAGGCAGGGGAATGGGGAGGGCTGGGTCACTGAATCCATAACTCAGTTTAATGGAACTATGGACTTGTGGCTGCGGAAAGTAAAACCAGAACACACGTCTTTATTTTCATTTTCAATAATGGGCAGATGACGCAGCAAAACTGCAATCGATTTCATGGTCAGAGCTCTCTCTCTCTCTCAGTCTGTCTCTCTTCCCTGTCTCACAGTCAAAAGTACCAAATGCACCGGTTCAGAACTACAATGAATGCCTGAATCAACTCTTGTTGACAAACTTTAACATTCATGGAACCTTTTCGTTCCACAAAAGGTTCTTATAGTGGAAAAAAGGTTGACACTAAGAAATAAATGGTTCTTTTAAGAACGGTTCATTGAAAGGCTCTTTGGGGAACCATAAATTGTTCTTCTATGGCATCGCTGCGAAACCCCCCTTTTGGAATCTTTATTTTTAAGAGTGTATAGTGCTTCAGTCTTTTAAATGCAATCACTTTTCTGCCATTCACAATGCTGTGGGTTGAGAATCAGCTTAAAGTGGACTGAGAGTAAAATAATGCACTGAATCATTCTTTTCAATGTTGTCCGCAGGAGAAGCATGGCCTCTATAAAGTGCAGCATTATTCAATAGCCATTTAGTAAAAGCCAAAGTAACTAATATCATATGAGCTGCTTACTGCAAGCACTAATCATGCATGTAAATGACTGAGATGTGGTTTTCTAATTCTTAATTGACTTCACTTCTATTCTGTCAGCAGACTTTGATCCAAAAGATCAACTGAATGATCTTTCATATCATTAATGGTGATTATTTTTGACTTGTGTTCAGCAAAACAAGTGGATACAGAAATGGAACATTATGAATCTAGTTTGTCCTTCATTAGATGAATATTTGTTTTTGATGTCCCTTTTAACCAAATGCAAAATAACACAGGGTGCCGGATTCATTCATCAACCACAAGCTGCTTTCATGACTTTACGAAAAGATATTAATATGAAATTTTTATTATGCTGCTTCAGTTTTTATTTTATTTTTTTATTATTGGTTACAACTAGCCCAATATGGATAATTATACTGAAAAGACTGTATAGGGTTCAATGGAAGCTATTCACACAGCTATTGTAGCATAACATTGATTACCAAAGAAAATAATTGTCTCATCCCTCAGTACCCTGCCACAGTTCCACAAATAAACCTCGCGTTCTGAAAGGTCCGGTATTCTTGTACATGATGCATTTAAATTATTTAGTAAAAAATATTTATATTTGATGTTTTAATGAAGTTTAAATTGTCCTTTTTGAAGTGAGAATCCTTAAACTGAACTTATGATTTGGCGTTACTGATGAGTTACAGTGAATTGTATTCACATTTACATTATTTTTTTAAATAGCCCATTTCTGATATCCTTGTGCAATATAAATATAACTAATTTACATTTATGCATTTAGCAGACGCTTTTATCCAAAGCGACTTACAAAAGAACAAAGCATTCATCAGTTTGTGTGTGTGTGTGTGTGTGTTGGTTTAAGAGTGTGAGGTCATTAAGTGCTTGCGGAAGAGGTATGTCTTCAGCTGCTTTTTTTTTTTAAGTTGAAAAAAATTTCAACACCCACAATGCACTGGGCATGTTGCCGTCTAAAGGTCACTCCCACCAGCCAGCTATGGAAATGCTTGACCAGAGTAAATTACAGATTTGCTTTAGTAGGAAATACTTCTTAGCAAACTTTTAATCATAATGGTGTAGACTTGCATTGTTCCCAGGTGCAAGAATTTAAAGAGTAAACATTTAGAGGGAGTGAGTTACTTTCAGTTTCCAGTGAAGGATCCACTATGTGGATGCAAAGAATCGTAAATGTTTCCAAAAAAATCATGCAAACATTAATACTATGTGAAAAACCATGACATTGAAGTTGAAATATAAAGCATAAAACCTTAGACAAGTGATTCTCATCCAAGTGTTTTACCTATAAAAAGAGTGTATTTTAGCTTTGGCTTAATTGCCTGGCCTTGTGTATTTCAATTTTAAGTGCCTTGCTGTATCTGCAAATCTTCTTCTTCTTTTTTTTTTTTTAAGAAAAAGAAAAACAAGAGACAAGTCATATTAATTTTCTGTGGCAATTGACAATGCCACAAATCTTGTCGATAATAAGCTTAACTTTTTTAAAACCCACAACACTCCGTATATCGTTCCAGCCCTTTATCAGGTCATCACATATGCACACTGACAATGTAAGTCCTCTCTTTGGAACACTGTGACTTCCTTTCTCAGCGTCTAATGAAAATATGCCAGAATTTGTCTCATTAAAGTTTAATTTGTGTACCAGTAGAACTGCATTTGTTTCCACTTCATGTTGTCAACTGTGCCTCTTGTTTTTGTGCTGCTTTTATTGTTAAAGTCACCCTGTAGTCAACAATTTTATCCCTTAAAACTCATCTTTGATCACCAAAATGACATATTTAAAAAACAAAATCCTTTAAAAAAAGTCATCATGCCTTAAAATAGCTTGAATGTAACTACACCCTTGCCTCGTTTAGTATACACAGTTCTATGAATATGCAAATGAGCCCCGCCTCCACTCACTCACACCAGCCTAGAGATCCACTCATTGACGATCACACGTTGACGTTGAAAAAATTCAATACAAGATATTTTGAAAAACCAGTAGCATGTTGAGAATAATTAAGAAAAGAGTTGTGAAATGACAGAACAACGTGGGATGGTCTTACTCGACTCTTGTGATTGAAGTACAGACATGAGTTGTTAAGAGCACACCTCCTTGATTTGCATACGCATGTTTAGGGGCGTGTAAAAGGAAATCTTGATGTCAAGAATGGGGCGATTTCAAATCCTGACGTTTCAGAAGGGTGGAAACATTTCTTATTATGAATGTTGTGCTACTTCATATTTTTGTGGAAACTGTGATAATTTTTTTCAGAATTCTTGGATAACCAGAAAATTCAAAAGAACATAATTTATCTGTAAATCTTTTGTAACATTAATTACCTTTTAATTTAATGTGTTTCTGCTGAAATAGAAGCATTCATTTATTTCACACACACAAAAAAAAAAATCATAGTGACCCTAAATTTCTGGACGGCACTGTATCAGCTTGTGTGGACAGACGTTCATCATACACTCATAATCTTCACCTCGTTCACATTCTTACAAACTAGATGAGCCAATAGTTTTCACAAAAATAAAATAAAAATACACGTGAAAAATGAGCACAGGCTTTTGCAGCTGAGTGCAAACCAAACATCTATTCATTCTTAAAGGACCGTCTCCATTTATTTGCTTTACAGCAGCCTGTGGTCTAAAGCAAAGTAAAGGAGAACAACAGCTTTTCTTAAATGTCCTTGGTGCCATTTAAAGATAATGGAAATTGTGTGCTGTGAAGTACGCTAGGTTTCTCTGTGGTAATTCCTCTTTGCATTATGGGTTGAGGACTTGGTACTTACCCGCCCTACTGCTCTGATCATTATTCATGGCCGCTGAAAGCACACTCACACACAAACACCCTGAACACAGCTCCTCTCTGGAGGTTGGGAGGTGCAAAAGAAGAGAGCCTGCCAGAGATCCTTAGAGTGTCACCATCAAAAGAGAGACCGACAGACAGACTTTGTGTGTGGGTTTATCTGTGGGTATGTATGTGTGGTTGTTGTGCCTCAGTGACCACTGCTTTCCAGTGTCTTGTTAAAGAAATAGTTCAGACAAAAACAAAACCATGTTGTTTCCAACCCAGCATGCTGTTATTTTTACCATGCAACACAAATGGAGATTGATTCTTTTTTCAAACAATCTTCATGCATCTCTTTTCCATATAACATCAGCTCACAGCTACTAAAAGGACCACAAAACACCATTAAAAAACTATAAAAGTAGACCACATGACTATTAAGATTTTCCTAAAGCCATTTGGTAACTTTGTGAGGAAATTGGGAAGGCTAGTAAATAAAGGATTGTCTTCAAATTGTATGCACTCTTAATTTCCTTGTATATTCTCATGCATATTCCCAATTCTATTAATCATATTAAATTTGTATACATATCAATACACTTGGGTGGGTGGGTGGGTGGATGGATGGATGGATGGATGGATGGATGGATGGATGGATGGATGGATGGATGGATGGATGGATGGATGGATGGATGGATGGATGGATGGATGGATGGATGGATGGATGGATGGATGGATGGATGGATGGATGGATGGATGGATGGATGGATGGATGGATGGATGGATGGATGGATGGATGGATGGATGGATGGATGGATGGATGGATGGATGGATGGATGGATGGATGGATGGATGGATGGATGGATGGATGGATGGATGGATGGATGGATGGATGGATGGATGGATGGATGGATGAAAGTAATATCTACATACATATAATTATCTTTCTTTGCGTTTCCTATCATGTTCTTTATTTATATTTATCATTGACTTGCTTTTTTCCTGTGTTTTTCACTCCGCTGCGGATACAGTACCAAATCTCTTTCTCCATCTGGTGCATCACATGTTAAGACACACATTAAAACCAGTGCCACTTTTGCACTAGTTACTTTAAATCTGGAGCCATGTGTCATCATGTAATTTTTTTTTTAACCTAAGATCTGTGTAAATTAAATTTGAGAGCTATGACAAAGGGGATGATCTTGGTCTATTCCTCACACAAACCTTGCTTCAGAAGTCTTGGAATATAGAGTCTTTAGACTATATATTTTTGTGGGGTCCTTTTTGGCGCTTGAACTGTGAACAGTCAATAAATGGAAATTAAATACTAAATGAAAATTAAATAAAAACATTACATTTCTAAAACAGAATGAAAGAAAATTTTGGAAATATAAAGTATAGAGTCGAGTTACTACGAACGTGCTCCATATCAACATACTGAGAACTGAGAACAACTGATATGGTGAAATGAAATGTAACCACATTGAGCTGATGGAAACCTGCTTTATTAAATGTTTTGAGTCGCTTTGAGACTAACTATAATGTAGTTGAAGAGAGACACTTCAGTGTCATGGCAATGTACAAACACGCTGTAATGGACGACAACGAATGTGCAGTAAAAGAGTTGTTCATGTGGGAGTGCTTTGTACATTTGCCATCTCCAGAATAAGACGTCACAATGTGTTTTCAGCATGTGCCTTCAGAGAATAACTCTAATTGATCTCACAGATCACCATGTAAGTGGGTGTCCTGCACAGAGCGGCTACCCGTAATTTGAACATCTCCTCCCAAAACCCTTGTTCTTTCATCTTTAATTTTCATTTCCTTGGCACACGGCTCTCTCCATATGGTCGATCCCTATCAAAAGCGCGAATGAGAGGATTCTTAATTGGGTTTTAATGTCTGGTAGTAATTAAAAATGAAAAGAACAAAATATAATGGACACTCACAGAATGGTTGTCATCCTCATCAGAGAGCTTGATTAAAATCTGATATGTCTTAAACATATTAAGACTAATGAAAGAAAATGGAGGACAAATTTTCCCCCCACTGTCTGCACTATAAAATGCATTAATCAGTAATTTTGCTGCAGTGGCTTGATACTTATGACCCTCATAAAAGTCTGAAGTTTTAAAGAGATTGTTGCACGGTTGCATGGGATGATGTGGCCGCACATCTGTTGGATTTGGACAACGAATGCATTTGAAACTCTATTGTGACCAAGCAGAAGACATAAACCACAACTGAGCTTCTTTTTTGTCCAATTAAATGTGTGTTTGCGATTCATTCTCTACAAAATGGCCAGTCAGTGTAGTATATTTCAGATGACAGATGCCAAAAACAAACTCTTGGATCACATCCACAGGCAATACAACGCATAAGAGTAAATTAACCACAATAACACAACTCAGAGACAGCTGTGAAACTCAAGTATCTAAGTAATGGATGGGCTATCGGATGATTAGGGAATTTGGGAGCGCCATGACAAGACGCAAATGGTCACACTTTGTTGTTTCCATATCATCATCACCATCTATTCTGAACCGAAACAATCATAGCCCACCCACAGACACCTGTCGTCGTTGTTTAAAGAGAGGAGAGTTTTGGCTCTGAAATATGCATGGGAGGAATATTGTGATAAAAGTACAAGAGAGAGTTGAGTCATGCTTTTTGAAAGCCGAATGACAATCTGCTGCATACAATTGTTAAAAAAGAGGAGAAATTTGGGTTTGCAATTAACTGGAGGATTTTCTGTGTGTCGTGAGGGGTTAGGTCGTGATTCTGAGTGAGGGAAGGCAGTCATGAGACAGACAGAGAAATTAAAGAGCGCTTTGAGCTTGGAGACAAATTGGCCGTTAACTTGATACGCGCTGTAAAATTTGGCTTCCGAGCAGCCGGACCTTGTAGCCTGAGAGTCGCCGTAGCGACAGAGGAATTCTGCTAATGACTCGGAGTGTTCCAGTAAATGTTATTGGTTAGACGCCCAAGCCATCGGTCTCTTCCCAGTCCAGTGAGCACACATTGTTATTAATCTCCCTCTCTCTCTCACACACTCTCACACGCACACACAAATGGATGACAGTCGATAGAATGGAAAGTTCGAAAGACCAAAGACTTCAAGTCTCACATTCATCACTCAGGCCTGCAAACTCACACAGACATACACATTTCGACTTTTCCGAAGCTCAATGAAACTGGAATTATCCGTGCTGCAACAGTGATAATACATCACTAAGGGTCTGTTATGAAACCCAGTGAGCAGCCTTGTGCCTACGGCCTACGTACTGTAGATAGCATCCAATTGTAACTTAAATGGCAACTCATGATTTGTTTAGCGATTTCGAACACTCGCCATGAATAATCAAATATCACTGAATCAAACATTTTCCTTTTACTTTAAAGGGCCCCTATTATGGATTTTGGAAAATGACCTTTCATGTAGTGTGTAACATAGCTCTAAGTGAATGAAAGCATCCTGCACCGTATATAAAGTTATCGTCTTTCAAAAGTAAGAGTCGATTCTGAGTCAATTAAATTAATAGTTTTTCAAAGGAGTCATACGCCGTTTCCTTGTGACGTCAAGACGAAACATTAGTATATTGCCCGCCAACTTATTGCACGCAGACACCAGGGAAAACTTGAACCTCAAACCAACAGCTGATTCCTGTGGATACTGGACAGCATCATGTTGAGAAGATGGTGCTGTGCTCTACAATGTGAAGGTAAAGCCAGTTTTTTTTTGTTTGTTTTTTACTGCCCAAGGACGAGCATTTGAAGAATTAGTGGTTAAAATTCATCTTTACCACGATATCACAGCAGTATAATCCTAAACTCTTGCTGTGTTCCCTTTATTTTACTGACGACTGCTTCTCAAATTTCGGAGTTCAATGCAGGATTCGCAAACCGTTTTTACTCTTGAAAGATGGTGTTCAAAAAACTTAGTTTTGAGTTTTATATTGTGTAGGTCTCCTGCTAACTGGCTAACTCACGTTATCATGGTCTTACTGAAATACTTCTGCTAATCAGTTGTGGACCACTATTACCTATAACTGTGTCTATTAATGCAGATTGTCTGTCATTCTCACTACTTTGAGGAAATATTTGCTCAGATCATTCACTCTAGAGCTCCGCTAATGTATACATTGCATACATGCACTGTTATTGATACAGTTTCCACGTATTAACCGCAATATATTAGAAAAATACTCTGTAAATAAATTAGTACAAGTAAAATAATCAGTTTGTTGATGGACATGCACTTGTTAATGGTGATGTTGAGGAATTACAGTTGCAACATCTCATAATGTACCTCAAACTGAGTAGTGTATCACTGAGAAACACTGAGTCCTGCTCGAGTCGTCCTTGTGATGGAGGTTCGGGTTGAACAACTAGCTCTTCCAATGTTTCATCATTGGACTCGCGCTCGCATTGATTTGGTCAAATCGACGTCATTGTTCATTACTGTGTTTAGTTTACAGTGTAGGAAGCCTCAGGACAGCTGATGTTGTTATGGCAATGGGCGTTTTTGTTTTCGACGCGCTGTACACGGTAGGCCAATCACAACAGACTGAGCTGTCTGGCCAATCAGAGCAGAGTAGCTCACGGAAAGGAGGGATTTAGAGAGATTGATTCATCTCACGAGTCGTTTGAGAATCATTGAAAATGTGATGATGTGCAAATGTATATTATGAGGAAATTAAACAGTTTTTTTTAACCTTTGATGCATGTAAACATGTTGTAGGAGACTCCACAACAACATTAGGAAAATTTAAAATTGCATAATAGGGGCCCTTTAAATACACTAGAGTAGGGACTGCAAAGATTTTTATGTCAGCAGAACCTGAAATAGGTCCCCCTGAGATTTTAAAGTCAGCATGAAATGGAACTTTTCTTCCCTATTGTAACGTATATCAGAGTAAAATGACTTCTTGAACGAATCAGGAATTGGAATTGACTGGGTTGATTGGATGGTCCCGCCCTCGTACCAGTAAACAGAGAGGAGAAGAGATGTCACTCCAAGAGGGTGGGGATGGTATTTTGATGAGGGCTGCAACAACTAATCGATAAAATGTATCGTTGTCAACGAATGTCATTGTCGATTAGTTGGTCTGCTCACGTCACAGGCAGCATTTACTGATGACGTCACTTTCATGACAACACAGTCACACGCGAAATGGCAGAGAGTACAGATCAATCGGCGGCAGAAAAAAAGTGCGCGCCCCAAGTCATCTAAAGCATGGGAGCATTTTACATTAAATGCAGCAAATAAGATTGTAACCTGCAAGTTATGCAAAGCTGAGCTTGTGTGGCATGGAAGTACCACAGTGATGCACAAACATACATGGAGAGGAAACACGTTGGTGTCACGGATGAAGGTCAAACATCAGCACGCTAAGCAAAAACTGTATATCCTCATTATATGAATATGTGAAAATTGTATAGTCTAGTTTAATTCAATGCTACCGTGTAAACAGCTTTGTTTACTAACTTGGGGACAGTCAACTAGATCTATTTTGTCTCGAGCGTCAGGTTGCGCAATCAGTTCGCTCGCAACATAAGTGATGGATTAAAATAGCGCTACCGCAGAAATAGGTTAAATTAAATGTTTACAAAGTAAAGCACTAAATATAAAGGCAGTTAATAACAGCAGCAGTAAAAGATTGTTTTTAGTCACTGTAGTCAGTGGTTTTCAGCGAATGCTTTTGCACTAATGCATAATTTTTCCTGTCCTTTTAATCAAGCCTGTTAGCTTGCTGCGTACCTCCATTCGGCTCTCTTTTTATAGCATTTGTCTACTATTAAGTTTTCATTTATTTTTCAAACGCGATCTACTGCGCCTCTACTACGTTCACATGCTTGTTTTCAGTCTTTCTATATTTCATTTATCAATATATCCTTATAATTCATTTAATTTTAAATAAAATTTTAATTAATTATATATTTCACAAAATTAATGGGAGAGGAAGTACCAGGAGGCATTCCAAAAAATTAAGAGTGCTATAAACACCACCAACAGCAAAATGGCTTTAAAGGACAAGTTCGGTATTTTACACTTAAAGCCCTGTTTTCAGATCGTTTCTGATGAAATATAATGGTTAAGATTGAAATTTGGACACATGCTGCTGGGCCGAGAATTTTCGGTTTCTGTGGTAGACTCCCTTAAGTGTAAAATACCGAACTTTGTCACTATGTTGCCACTATGTCAAAATTAAAGATTATATTAGTAAAACTCAATGTGTGGCTTTTGCACTTTTTAAAGTACACTTTTACACATAAATACCCTGATTTCGGGTTTTATTTAGTTATAATAAACAAAAAAATCTAATTTAATAAAAAAAAAAAACGTTTTTATCCGATTAATCGAAAAAATTATCGTCTGATTAATCGATTATCAAAATAATTTTGATAAAGGATTACGAGGGCACATTAATAAAAAAAATTAAAAAAATTATGTGCATGGATGTGCAAAAATGAGATTTGTCAATATAGTTTTTTTTCATAGTGACTTTAAGTTAATATTTCAATATTTTAACAACACATTCACGTGTTCATGGTTCTCTAATGTTTGTTAATGTTCACATGACATGCATGTAAACAAATCTAATGTGCTCACTCATAGAATCAGACACTGCAGCTTTTTATATAACACATTTCCCGTTATGAATTATGATACCCTTGGTTCGTTGGTCCATTGGGTTGGATTTTTTTCTCGCCTCAACTGATCCACCCCAGAGTTCATTAGTCTATTGGGTTCCGCCCCACACTGATTAACTAACTTTGCCAAAAGTTCAATACATCTAATATTATTTAAAATACACACTGTCCTTTAAGTACAGGAAGTGTCTAAAAGCAAAATATACTAGCCTTCGCAAACAGCGTCCGGCGGAAAGACAACAAGGCATGTCCGAATCCAATGCTTGTGTGTCATCCTGTCTAGTAAGATGTCTTCATTTGGTCAATGATGGCAGAATAGATGTACCTATATTAATATACGGCAGAAAAAGTGGTATGGTAGTATGGTACGTGACAGCAATTGGCACTATGGTGACTTTGACTTGCGAAAAAAAATTCTGTAAGATAAAAAAAAAAAAATATATATATATATATATATATATATATATATATATATATACTTTATATACTGTATATATAAAATAAGGTACAGCAGCTCACTAGGTTCTGAAACCTTTTACAATTACATGTTACACAATTTAGTCTAAAAAAAGGAAATCATCCCTAATTTTATTTTTTTACAATAACAATAAATCACTAATACTATACTATACTATACTATACTATACTATACTATACTATACTATACTATACTATACTATACTATACATTTATGTCAATGCCTTTGCATCAAATCTGTGCTTACATGGTCTGACATTATTTTAACTCTAAATTGAGTTGTGTGGAGATTAAATAAAATTGAAATAACCGTGACCCGCGTTACAAATTATTTCATTCCACCCACATTTCTACAGACAAAAGAGGCAGATAAGTATGTGTGTGACCGCTATTCAGGTAAAGCAGCAGGGAGCTATGTTTAATACATGAATCGCACAGTTGGACACCTACTTGTCCAAATGAATACTTCAAATTATAAAATATAAACCTCCTCTCACAATTTCAATTTCTCTTTCCCTCCACTCCATCAGGCCCACACAGAAACTCAAGCATTCAAAATACGTTGTAGTTTTATACTTATGTACACGTTGTTGCATCATTTCCCCCACCAAATTCCCCAAAGGGATTACTCAGACTGGAATTACCTGATCTTAAGAGCGGGAGCTGGCCTTTTTTTTTTACTTATCTTGAGAGCATACCAGTGTGCAATAAAAAAAATAAAAAAATCCCCTTTAATAATACCCTGTCTGCATGCTCCATTTGTGTAAAAAAAGGTGAATAGAGGGGAGGGAAAATTCTCCATCTAAATTCCGAGGGCTGGAGTCCTTCAGGGTAAGTGCTTCTCGCCAGTGCCATATAAAACGTGCTGGAATGAGGGAGAGCTTTGATGAGAATCTCCTCCAAAGAGATGGCAGTGATGGAGAGACGTAAGAAAGTGAGAAATGTGTCTGTGATGTAGGATAAAAAAATATGAGGACAAGAGAATGCAAATATGTACGTTAAAAGGTACCATGGGAAGACATGAGTAAAGTGAATAAGATACACACTTTTTGTAAAATAGAAGTTTACTTCCTCTAATTGCATTGGGACTATGCACGTGAATAATTTTCACTGGCCAGATCCAAACTGACAGACACACAACTGATATTAATGTAAATTTAGAATGGTAAAAGAAAAGAGAAAAAACAAAAACAATCAATTGCCAATGATTGGTAAAAATCCCCAAAATTACCATGAATAATTTGTATTGCGTTAACTGAAACTGGGCAGGGAATTTAGTTCCCAGCATGCTTTGCATATAGCTGGATCAGGGGCCTCATTTATAACCATTGCGTACGCACAAAACAGGCCCTGAAAGAGGGATACGCCACTTCCGACGCATAAGTTGTGATTTATAAAATCAAACTTGATGGGAAAATTTGCGCACCAGCACGCAAACTCTGACCCATGCGTACAAACTTTTTGGAGACGGAGCAGTTTGGCGACACCGATGGTGAGCTGGAGTTAAATGTCTTTTTGGTCACTTTTAGACAGAAAATCTAAATAAAATTATACATACAGAAAGATAATACAAATATAATTTCACTCACCAAGCCTATCACTTGAAGCACATATCCATCCCTTCTTAAATGTCCACGCCAGCGAGCGCGTTGAGCCTTTTAGTGAAACTGACGCATATATAGCCTATCTAACGGCAGATGAAGTAAAACCGTAAATCTTCATTATGAGTCCTAATCATAAATACAGTGCATGAAGCGAAAGACTTAAAACAGTTATGTTTGACATTTGAAAGAGTTATGTTGAAGTTTTTATGGTTACCACTGTGCTGAAGAGTAAAGATTATGGTTAGGATGTAGATAGCTTGATTTTTCAAAGACTATGATGCATAATGCTATATATATATATATATATATATATATATAAACTAAAAGCTGCAATTTTGTGGAATATTATCACAATGTAAAATAACCATTTTCCATTTAAAAAATGTTAAAATGCCATTTATCCCTGTGATGGCAAAGCAGACATTTCAGCAGCCATTACTCAAGTCTTCAGTATCACATGATCCACCAGAAATCATTCTAATATGCTGATTTGGTGCTCAAGATCCATTTACTATATTTATTAGCCATTTTGAAAACAAATTGTGCTGGAATGTTTTTGTGAAAACCATGATACATTTTATTTTTCAAGATTCTTTGCTTAAAGTTAAAAGAACAAAATGTATTTGAAATAGAAATCTTTTGTAACATTATAAATGTCTTTACTGTCACTTCATTGCTAAATAAATAAATATCCTTCTTTAAAAAATAAATCTTACTGACCTTGATCTTAAATCTTACTTTTGAACAGTAGTGCAGAGAATTTCAGTGGAGTGTTTCATTTCATTTCAGAATTTCAGTTAGGGTGGAGTTTTATAAGGCAGGACCTATGTAGAAAGCAGGAATGCAACCCTCTAGGTTTTGGAAAATGAAAACACTACCATCATTCTCAGTTAATACAAACTGACAGAAAATGTCTTTTATCAAAAGATGCACATGTTGTCAGATTGAGCTTTGACCACATGCCTGCCCAGCGGTTTTTATTTATTTGTATTTGTGATCAAAATCTCTCACATCATTGTGCATGTCTCTTGAACATGCCCGGCAGGAAATGAATCACATGCCTCTCATGTCTGTCAAGATCACACATAGGCCTAAGGCACTGATTAAAGCTAGACACTCAGGCTCTGAATCTGACCGCCTGGTGTTTTGGGTTTGTGGTGTATGTTGTGGTGGTATGAGGGGTGGGGGGGGGGGGGGGGGGGGGGGGGGGGGGGGGGGTGTATGTCATACTGCCGTGACAGGTCAGGCTGTTTATAGGAGTCTAATTTACATTCCCCCTCTAGAGGCAATGCAGCTCTGCCTGTCTGGTCCTGACTGACAGGTAAGTCCTTGTGGTGGCTGCTTGCCCATGGAGCAAAGGGCAGCATGATAGAAACAAAACAGTCTGCTATTTTCTTCTAATGAGTGCTTAACCTTCACGACATGGGGTCATATAAATATAGCCCTATGCCTAAATACATGAAGTTGACAGTAAGACTACTCCACATTACCACAACACAGTCAGGTGGTATTAACGATTATATTCTGTTCTTTCTATACATAATCTTTTTTTACTTTAAAACAATTTTCACTCAGAAATAGCAAGTAATTTCACAAATAATAGCAAGCCACACATTTAATTAAACACTGCATTTTGAAGTAGAAGGAAATACTATTTACTTGTAAAATGTGCTCCAATAATCTTTGTTTTATTTACAACTTAATTTACAAGTCATTTTAACAGTCTATTCTATTCTATTCTATTCTATTCTATTCTATTCTATTCTATTCTATTCTATTCTATTCTATTCTATTCTATTCTATTCTATTCTGTTCTATTCTATTCTAGACAATTAAAGTTCAATTAAGTCCATTCCAACAAATGTTTTGTTTAACAAAATTGAAGTTTACTCACCCCCATGTTGATCAAAACTTGTATGACTATCTTTCTTCTGAGGAAAACAAAAGAAACTATTAGTTGTTTTTGCCCATGCAATGAAAGTCACACCCACAGAACGTTGGCTGAATGTCTGATGCATATGGCAAACAAAATAGGAAAAACTTTGGGAGTTTCGAAGTCGTCATCTGATTTCTACAGGATTTCCGGGAGACGTGTGTGTCGCATTCTTTAACGGTCCATTGTAGTGCGTCGAGTTCTTTAACAAATTAATCATTTATTAGATGCATGCCGTCCTGTTATCGTAGGGATATCGATAACAGACTGGGGGCAGTTGTGGCCTCATGGTTAGAGAGTCGGACTTGTAACCCGAAGGGTCGAGGGTACGATTCTCAATACCGGCAGGAATCGACTGAAGTGCCCTTGAGCAAGACACCTAACCCCCAATCGCTCCATGGGTGCCACAGTGAATGGCTGCCCACTGCTCTGGGAGTGTGTGTCAAATTGACCATTTAGAAAAAGAATGTCAATCACTTGAATTGTCACTAAAATCTTCATTCTCTCATTCACATTTTAAGACGCTTCAGACCCTTAAAGCTGAAGTGAATGATCTTTTGAGAGGGAAAGCAGAATTTGTGATTCATAGAACCAGACAGTCCTATTACTTCAGTGGTGCCAGACCTAGCAAACTTTTTGCCTTAAGACTGAAGCAAAGCCTACGTTGAAAAAATTAAGCACCCTTCTAAAGGACTGGTTAGGATTAGCAAAGAAATTAACTCCTCATTTTCTGATTTCTTTTCTAAACTCTATACGTCCGAACTTAATCCCACAAGTCCAAGTCGTACTGCCTTTTTGCAGTCTCTTACTCTTCCTCGACTAAGTCATGAGGAAGCTGAATTTTTAGGACAGCCAGTTACTTTGGAGGAACTTAAAGGGGCGTTACAAGGTGCTAAGAAAGGCAAAGCGCCAGGCTTAGACGGGATCCCGGCAGAATTATTTCTTAAATATTTTGATCTACTCGGCCCTGTCTTCCTGACAGCCATCCACGCGGCAGTAGAGGTTGGAGCCTTTCGCCCACAGATGAATACGGCACTTATATCGCTGATATCCAAAAAAGGGAAAGGTTATTCAGATTGTGCAAACTACAGACCCATTAGTTTGCTAAACACCGAAATAAAAATATATGTTAGAATTCTGGCCTTGCAACTACAGCGGTATCTGAATTCATTAGTCCACCTTGATCAGTCTGGCTTTATGCCAAATAGATTAGCGGTGGATAACATTCGGAGACTACTGCACATTATTCACAAATCCCAGGGTTGTCCCACTCCAGCTGCGGTTCTTTCGTTGGACGCAGAGAAGGTGTTTGACAGGCTGGAGTGGGACTACCTCTGGTCTGTTTTGGATGTGTATGGCCTTTGCAAAGGCTTCGTAAACATAATAAGAGTTTTATATAAACCCCACGGCCTCTGTTATGACTAATGGAGTATATTACAACGAGGCACAAGACAAGGGTGCCCTTTATCCCCAATGCTATTTGCAATGTCACTCGAGCCCCTAGCCCAACTGACAGGAAAATGTCTGTTCAATTTCAGTTAAAACAACATGTATAACTCTATGCAGATGATATTTTACTGTTTATTTCGGATCTTCAAGTTTCATTTTCCCAGATACTGAAGGTACATGAAAAGTTCAGCATGCTCTTTGGGTACAAAATTAATTGGGATAAATCCTCTTTGCTTCCACTTAATAGTATGGCTAAGAAAGTTAGACTGCCATGCAATATTTCTATACAAACTTCAATAAGTTACTTAGGCATTGTTGTTCATTCCTCCCTCCATGGTATACCTGACGCCAACTATCTACAAATTCTAACTATGGTTGAACAAGATCTCCAAAAATGGACCTTGTTACCACTATCATTACATGCCAGAATAGCGAGGGTTAAAATAATGTTTTGCCACAAATCAATTTTCTCAGTTCTATTACACCTGCACCTACATTTTTTTGGCACAAACTCAATTCTAAAATTTGTAAATTCATCTGGAATGGCAAGCAACCTAGATTGAAAATTGAAACACTGCAGCGTGCAAAACATAATGGAGGATTAGCGCTTCCGAATTTCGAATTGTATCATAGGGCCTCTCAAATAAAATTCATTAAGGATTGGCTCGACCTGCTCTCTAGGGTTCCTTGGAGAGAGATAGAGGAGAGCTTAGCAGGCAATACTGTTCTCTGGGCTAAACAAAAAGCAATGTATGCAAGCTTTTGGTCCAATCATGGCCAATTTTAAACTTATGGAAAAATGTATTCATTATTCGCATATTTGGCACACCCATACACCCATTTGGTATGATAATAATATACGTTCGGGAGGTACACCATTTTTCTCTAGAGACTGGATGCAGAAGGGCATTTATACATTGAAAGATATTGCTGGTCCTAAACGTGTGTTAAGCTTTCAAGAACTGTGTGAGCGGTATGGAACAGAACCCTCTTTTCTGTTTTTATATTTGCGCCTAAGGTTGGCCATGAAGGCCTATGGGGTGCCCAGGGGGGAAACATTTCCCACACACCCGATCATTGCTTGGTTTGAGTTGTCCTCTTCTAGTCACTTCACTTAATGGATGTATGGGAAGGCCTTAGAGGCTACAGCAAATCGCCTAGCTATACAGCACGCATGGGAAAGAGACTGTGAACAAGAGGAGGATGTCACAGACTAGGGAAGAGTATGGCAGAACATTTTTACATCTATAAATCATAATCACCAACTGATTCATTATAACTTCTGTCACAGAACTTATTGGACCCCACTCAAAAGACATCATATTGACTCCTCCTTTAGTCCCTTTTGGGATAAATGTCCTGACCAACAACTTGGATCCTTTTTCCATATAATATGGGAATGTGAAAAGGTAAAAAAAAAAATCGGATTGAGGTATGTGCTATCTCATCCCCATACACTGATTGGCTTCATCACTGTCTCCTCTCCACCAGTAAGCTGGTGTGTGGTGGGCGTTCTGGCGCAATATGGCTGCCGTCGCATCATCCAAGTGGATGCTGCACATTGGTGGTGGTTGAGGAGATTCCCCCCTTCTATGTAAAGCGCTTTGAGTGCTGAGAAAAGCGCTATATAAATGTAATGAATTATTATTATTATTATTATTATCAAAAATCACTGAATATCCGATACCGGTAATCCCCTCTGTATTGTTACTGAATGATGATTCTCAGTTTGATTTCTCTAAACTGCAAAAAATTGTCTGGCTGGCCGGTTTAACGTCTGCAAAAAAAACTGATAGCTCAACACTGGCTCCCACCACATAACCTGGATATATTCAAGTTGTTGATTCAACTTCGGGACATTATAATGTTAGAAATATCCACAGCTCGGGTGAACTCGGCACAAAGTGGGTAGTTGATTTCATTTGTGTTTTCATGTTCTCATTCTGGCATGTTTATTGTCAAAAAACTTCAACATAATAAAAAAAAAAGTTACACAAAAAAATTGCATACAGGTTTGTAACGACAAGGGTGAGTAAATGATGACAATTCTCATTTTGGGTGGAATGATCCCTTTAAGTAAACCCCAATCAAATTAGACTTATCATAGTAACTCAAATTTTCATTTTTCAGATATACTAGACTGCAGTGGCGCATGTTAGCACGCTAAATATAACTTTTTTATTTATGGGATGAGAAAGTGGCTTGTCACTGCACTGATATTAGCACAGCTACTGCCATGTACAGCTGTTCCAACAATGGTAACCACAAAAACAACATCAAAAAGTCTTCTAAATATCCAAGAAAACTTAACATTCAACACCAAGTCTTTCAGTTTAGTCAAAAACACATAAAAGAATCATTTCAACATGTACTCTCTATTTCCAGTAGCAAGTGTAAGTCAACTTCTGTTTTACAAATTTCCCAAAAAGAAAAAAAATAATAATTATGTGGCTTTGGCTCATTTTAATTTAAAGTAAATTGTAAAAGCAACAAACAGAGTCGATTGAACCTTGAACAGGACACAAAACATGGTCACCATTTAGTAGAAATGATAAATTCCTTTTTGTGTTTGATAAAAAAAATTTAGTAGAGAAAAGATGGTGGTGCATGAAATGAAGCATTGTCAGAGAAAATGAGTAATGAGCAGGAAATGTTCTTGAAAAAGAACAAATGGAAGAATAAACAATATTGTGTAGTCTCAGCAGCTCCAAAAAAAAAAAAAAAAAAAAATTAACTCAAAGCAAAGCCTGAGGCAGCTCATGATCTGACTTTTTTTCTTCCTACTAATTCTGTTTTATCATCACACACAAATCTAGCAGAGGGCGGCAAGAGCAGTACAGAAGATTCTACTAAACAGGAAAAGAGAAGATTTTGCTTACAGATGTTCATGGGCTAAACAATATGATCGAATGATTTATGTTTGGCTCTGGCAACCCAGAATGACCCTCATTATTGGTTTTGGTTCTGCTTTTACAGTTAAAAGCCGATATTGTGTATCAAATGGTTTTATAAAATGACAAACAAAATGGGGACTTCCCAGAAGTTCAGTCTATTTTCAAATGATGAGTCAGCAAAATGCATGCCACACTGACTCCAGGTCTTGTGATTCAAACTTGTAAGTAAAGTGAACAATGAAGCTAAAGGATCATTCTTAATAAAACTGAAGAAATTGAGGATGCCTGGAAAATTAATTGATTAAAATATCAAGTAAAACAGTGATCGATCAAGTTATTGATGAATCACTTGTTAAGAAGCCATGTCAAAGACGCAGGACCTCATCGGGTTTTGTCGAACAGGCCCAGGCTCCATTGATTAAGCAGTATTAAAGGAACGCATGCTCTTGTATTGACTGCCTATTAAATGCATATCAGCATACAGCGAGTATGACAAATTATCAGGGAGTTTAGAGACTTCATTATTCATAAGCCATTCCAGGAAGATGCTGCAACATAATGTAAATAATGCTCCTCCATCCCCCACCGAACCCCTTGGGAAGCGATCTAACAGAGGAGAGTGTAGCGGAAATAATGAGGAACTCTGCGATTCAGTAGGAAGTAGGTGTTTAAAAACCCTCTATCAATCGCTGAGGCTTAAAGAGACAATCTGGAAATGCTGATCCCAGCAATTAGTGCTGTTTAATCACATGTGGGTGGAATTGCATTAAATGAGCATTATGAATGAGGTGCTGATATTTTGATGTACCAGAAGTTGCAGATAAGATGTGCCCGTGTTATAAAAATGTGTCATACATGGTGCAAAAATTGTCACGCTGGACCATCTAGTCAATATGGAGTGTCACAAGATCTGCCCTATGAATTCTTTAAGGAAAATTTCACCCAAAAATGTAATTTGTATTTCTTAATATATAAAACATAAAAGATAATATTTGGCTCCATATCCAACTAAATGTGGCAAAAAAGGGAAGAGAAAAAATCATAAAAGTACCATAAATAGTACTCATATTCTATATTCAAAATATTTTAAAGCCATAAGAAAGCTTTGTGTGAGGACTCTCAATTTATATTTTTTTCCCCTTACATACACTACAATTCAAAAGTTCGGGATCAGTAAAAACATTTAATGTTTTTGAAAGAAGTTGCTTATGTGCATCTTTTTTTCATTTTTATTGATTTGATACAGCAAAAACAGTTTTCTATTTTAATATATTTTAAAATGTAATTTGTTCCAGTTATGGTAACAAAGCAGTGTCTTAAGTGTCACGTGATCAGAAATCATTCTAATATGCTGATTTGGTGCTCACATTTATTCTTATTACTGATGTTGAAAAGAGTTTAACTGCTTAATATTTTTGAGGACACGTCACTTTTCAGGATTCTTTGATAAACAGAAAGTTCAAAAGAACAGCATTTTAAATGTCTTTAATGTCACTTTTGATCTATTTAATGCACCCATGCATGCTGAATGCATCATGCCATATTTGGATGTCCGCAAACGCAGCTGACTCGTGAAAGTCAAATGTCATTGGTTCTTATATCTCAGAACTGATAATCATTGACGTTAATCATTCAAATGTGTCTTCATGTAGCACATCTGAAAGTATATGGAAGATTTTCTGCAAATAGTTCAGTCAAAGCGTATGGCTTCAGAAGTCTTGAATGCATGACATACTGTGATATCATGAGGCTCTCTGATCATTCCTGGAATCGTGACCCTGAATTGCAATGTGGCTGCTAAGCAATGTCAAAATACCATTCAAAGATGAATTCAATGCTTTCTCCTGTCCTCCATCACACCTACAACACAGACAGCCATGTGAATAAACGCTACAAGAGACATTATATCTTATTATTTGCCTCCTGGATTTCCTGGAGGCATAGTGGCTAAGTGACTCGCTCAAGGCCAAATAAGGATTCTGGCATTGCACTGGACTTTCAAAAGTGATTCTCACCTTGCTGTAAAATCTCAAGGGGATTTCGTCCTGAGGTTCCCAAGTGCATTTCCTGACCTGCAGAACACCATCAGAGATGCATAGCAGAACATGTGTCTTCCGTAGTGTATCATGCACGAGACAGCAGGGGTATGTGAAAGGTCTTGAGCCCTTAGTTCAACTTCAATGACGTGCATGACTGCCCAAAAGCCTGTCTTTTCTCTTGCACTCTGCTTTGATGTCTCTTTTTTTCAGCTTTCTGTCCTTGATCGCTTCAGGTATGCATATCTGTCTGTGTTTTTCAGTCTTTTTCTCACTCGCTCGCTCTGTTCTCTGCCCGGCTCATCTCTCTAGACACCGTGCTAATGAGCCCAGCTGTGTGTGAACATCAGCGAACCATTTATCGGAGCTTACCAGGGCTTTGCAGGAAGAGGTGTGTTCAGCTATAATTCAAATTATTCAAACCATCTCTCAAAACCACTCAGCTCTTTTTCCCACCTTTCATCACATCCCCCACACCCTCGATCACTTTATCCTGCTATCGCTGGCTGTCGATCATTCGGTTTTTCTTTCTTCCTCTCTGATGGAGCTTCTACCCGGCGTCGTTCTTATCTGTAAATCTCATCTGAGATATCTGAAACTGTTGGTGGACTTTGAAAAAAACATTTACGAGAACTTGAACCATCATGGCTAGATTAATATCGATAAATAGATTTCAATAAGATGACAGAAAATGTATATTTGTCTCCACCCTTCATTTGGAGTCTGATTTGTTTGGAGCAAATTGAATTTTCATTTCTATATATTGGATATTTTCCATCCAAATAAAGTCCTAAACGTCAAAGTAACTAAGATGGATCCTGAATTGTTGTTAATAATGTTTCATATCTCAGAACTTTTCCTCCTTTTAAAAAGCACTTAACATGACAGGTGTTTTCATTACACTTCTTAACCTTCATTATGTTACGCATGAAGATCGCAAGAGGTAATTAATTTTTTTGATTTTATATTCTGGTTTGTCCTTCAGCTTTAATAACCTTCTTCTCAAGCTGTTTTCAAATGTTTGAAGAGCAAACAGGTGTTTCCTGACAAACAAAGGGAGAAGGATGTCTGTGAGGACAAGGTTTGTTCCTGTGCTGAAAGCTCAGACAGACAGATGGGTAATTTGTCTTGCAAGAGCATAGATGTGAAGTTATTCTCTTTGATTCTCTCTTGCACCGGTCGGTGCATCAGTGGAGATGTGGCAAAAATGTGCATCAAATGCTGAACAAAATAAATGAATGGTTTATAGATGCTGGTTTAGAGAGATGCTTAATTTACAAAAGAGGAAGAAGAGAAATTTGAGTAAAAAAAAAAAAAAATCAAGTTTATCAGCATTGAGACCAAATGTAAGCCATTCATGGGCATAAAACATGTTGTAGATCAACATTCTGGTCAGCCTGAATATCAAGGTTACGCTTGTGTTTCTCTTGCCGAAACCTAGATCTGTGTTTGTATGAAAGCTGATCCCCAGTCAGTTGTGGTCGACCACCGCGGTATTGGCTTCTCGTCTGACATTTGTTCTCAGATCAGATTAGTGAGGAAAAGCGTCCTCCCTTAGGAACTAATGGGGTTTTTATCTCTGCGGGAAGGTATGTGAAGCTCACTCCCCTATCAAAGGCACCCCTAACTTGTTATATGACCCATCACTATCTAACACACATACCCACTTTCAGATACGAGAAGTAGTTCCCTGAAAACTCTTCTTTTTATGGACACACTCTCACAAACATCTCACTACGGTCTGATTAGGCTCAAAGATTATCAACCATTGTCCTTGCTGTTGTAAGTAACCATGGTTACAATTTACATTTTTGTGGTATTAGATTTTTCTGTTTCACTCCCTGAATCAAACAAACAAACAAACAAACAAACAAACTGGAGCTATTTTATACAAAATTTGGTCTCAATATCTCCAATAAAGGAACTGTTCACTCAAAAATGAAATTTCTCTCATCATTTGAATTTTAAAAATATGTGTTTTCCCCTCTGCCCCCTCAAACTTAGATATACGTCAGGACGGATGGATAGAAAAGGGTGGACGGACAAACTTATATAGATAGATGGACGGACGGGAAGAAAAGAGTAGATGGACGAACCTGGACGGATGGATGGAAAAGGGTGGATGGATGAACTTAGATAGACGGACGGATAAACTTAGATAGACAGATGATAGATAGATAGATAGATGATAGATAGATAGATAGATAGATAGATAGATAGATAGATAGATAGATAGATAGATAGATAGATAGATAGATAGATAGATAGATAGATAGATGCCAAATACTGAAATACTGACGTATGTATGTGTCAAGACTGTTTGTGATTTCACACCGACAACAATTAAAGTTATCATCAACATCACATAACAGTTTTCGAACAAAATTCCATTATAAAGGCCCGTTCACAGCAAAAACAACAACTACAAAGATAACTATATAATGATAATTATCTATTAGCAGCCGTCCACACCAGCACACAATATCATTCTGAAAGGGATTTCATCAATATTGTTTCTCTGTGCCGTTAACGCCACAGTTGTGGTGAGTAAACTTCTATTCTTTTAGATTTAGAATGATTTTTTAGAACTATATCTTTTCCTTTATCATTTTAGTTTTCGTCCTTGGTTTGAACGGGCCTCAACTCTCTGTATTTCTCCAATTCCCCTTTGGTCTTTCATTTATATCATCTTTTGTTTCAGTTTTTTGTCAAAGTTTTGTGGTCGGTCTCCCTGCATTTGTCATTGATACTGCTCTGTTTGATATTGATCAACAAAAGCTCAAAACCCACAAAGAAACAGATGTACTGAAAGATTCCCAAAGCAGCCAAACAAGCACAACCATCAACTTCAGCTCTAAAGTATTCATGAAAGCACAGATCCTAATGTGTGTGTTCATGCCACTACAACATGTTTTTCTGCATTACTCCAACAACTACATGTTTAAACTGCAACACAAATGATTTAACCTGTTTAAATAATGGATCAAATCAAGCCAAATGCATCAAACTACAAAAACAGATCAATCGTGCCGCCTCACTTCACAGAGAGTGTTAAGTGCCTGGAGATGGAGGCAGTATCAAAAGTTACATTTATTAGTATTGATGAACCAATAAAAATACTTCTAACACATTTCTGACACGTCCATCATAACATGGTCCAGAAGAGCATTTTTGAGCCAATCGCCTGAGCTGTAAAAATATCACTTGACTCTGGAGTCATAAGAACATGACATCATGACAATGCTGTCTGGCACTACAAGAACATACATGGCTGGTTTCACAGACAGGGCTTAAACTAGTCCCAGACTAAAATGGATGTTTGAGCCGTTTTAACTGAAAGCAACCTGCACGGACATATCTTAAAATATGTCAGTACCATTGTTTTGTCTCAATATGCACACCAGTAATATATATTTTTTCTAAGGCACATATATAAAAGCCACTTAAATGTCTTAATTTAACTAAGGCCTAATCCTGGCTTAATCTAATGGTGCTTTTCCACTGCATGGTACGGTATGGCACGGTTCGGTACGGCACGCTTTGGCGCTTTTCCACTTAAGTCGCTGTTTACAACAGTTCTTCTAACCCTAATTGATGGAGTGTGTAGCTTTTCATTTCTTAAACAACTATGTAGGAAGAAACATCATGGCCATATAAATGTTATTTTCATCCGGAGGATATGCAACAGGTGGCATTTTTTCCTGTTTTTTCCATCAAGAGTTGCATACATTTTTGTTCAAGATCTTGTATTGACAATGCAAGAGTCCAACACTCTGTAAAGTCTCCTCCAGCACATCACAAAAACTTACTATGAATTTAAGGTCTGGATTCAGAGGTGCCAATTCATGTGTGAAAATTATTCTCCATGCTCCCTCCCAACCATTCTTTCACAATTTGAGTCAGATGAATCTTGGCAATGTCATCCTTGAATATGGCTATGATGTGTCTTCCTACATGGTTGTTTAAGAAATGAAAATCTATACACTCCATCAATTAGGGTTAGAAGATCTGTTGCCAAAATGTTGCTAGATAATAATCACTGCAATAATGACCCAATCATAGACTTTTAAATCCAAACAGCAACTTTTTTTTTTTTTGGCCGGGCAGTGTAGATACTAATGTAATGAAATATATAAATACAACTATATACAAATAAACAAATAAAACTGAAAATTGGAATCAAATATAGAGCTTGTGAATCAAATAGATACTCAGCCCTAATAGAGAAAGATGCTGATAATGGAGTTTGAATCTAGTAAGAACATGCTAGCCAGCCAAACCTTGACCCCATGCATGCTTTACCAAAACACAAGGAAACCATTTTCATAAATTGTATTGAGAGATTTGTTGGAATTGTGTTTGCCTGTACTTATTGATGACCATGATTATTACATTTTCTAATGAATTTATAAAACTATTCAAGATCAAAACCACTGAGCTTTTGGTACTGGCATGAAGAGAGGATTTAGATGTATTCCACTAAGTTTGCTGCAGAACTGCATCACTGGAAATAACAGGGCTGATAGCGCTGGTTAGAGAAAACACAGACTCTCTTGTTCTGCCCTGGGTCTCTGAATCAGGGCCAAAACCCTTGGGGGAAAGAGGGCAGCATGTCCTCTGGCTCCTCTGGATAAAGTAAATAAAGTTTTATCTCTTACCTGTCTCTCAAAAACTCCAAACTGCCTGGCACAAATCCAGTGAGCACTCCTAAGGCATAAGAGGCAGCAGGGGCTGACCTAATCACTGTGGAGACGCTGTCTAACAGATGGCATTATGGGATGTGGAGAGAGCAGGGGGATTTGTCAATGTGCTGCTTGTTTTGCTCCCGGCTGATTCTGAAGGTGTTACTTT